>NC_133175.1:0-633571 GCF_040802235.1 Manis javanica
TCACACAACTGCACTCTGAGAAAGACTCTCACACACTCTCAAACACACGTCACACACACTCACCCACTCACAGACCCTCACAAACACACACCTACAGACACAGAATCACCACTAAACTCACTGTCACACAAGATCAGCACACTCACAAAATGTCACACACACTCACACACCTCCGCGAAATACGCATTCACAGACATACACTCACGCACACTCACAAATACGCACACACATACATGCACACACCCGCACAAACACCATCTAACACAGGGACCCACACACACATAAGCGCACAAACAGGTGCTCATATACACACTCAAGCACTCACTCCCACTCACACACCTACACTCTCAGAGGCACCCTCACATACGCACACCCACTCTCAGACACCCTCAATATCACACATTCACAAACTGACAAACACACACACAGACACTCACACACTCACACAGTCAGACACAAACACTCATACTCACACTCACTAAATCCCACACACTTACACTCTCACAACCTTACAACCTCACACTCATTCTCATACCCGCTCACAATCCCACCAATTCACACAATCTCACACATACTGACATTACACACACAGACATACTCACACACAAAGACTCACATGCACTCAAACACTGTGACTCACTTATGTAAACACACACACTCAATCCCACACACAAACGTACAATATCACCAGCATACTATCACACTCACAGTCACTAACACACCTACACACACAGAACCACTCTCACACTCATGCATGCTCACACACTGCCACACACACTGACAAAATTATACATGCAGTCACAGGTACACACACGCTCTCACACACACTCACACTCAGACTCATTCACACTCTGTAGCACACTCACACATTCACACACTCTCATACAACCTCAGTCAAACACCATTATACACACAGACACTCCTACACACACTGTCACCCACAGAAACACAATCGCACACACTCACAGAAATTCTCAAACATGTATAGACACACTCACACACACTCAAATACACTCATGTAGACACACACACATGCTCACACTGCCTCACACTCTGACACGCACACTCACACACTGTAGCACACGGCACTCCGACACACACAGGGACACTCACACACACTCACAGACCCGCCCCTCACACTCACAGAAAATGTTGCAAACACTAACACATGTACACAGACTCAAACACCCAGAGACAAACTCACACACACCATCACACACAATCTCACATAAACCTGCACACTTGTATGCACACTCACACACTCACTCCCACTCACACACCAACACTCTCACATACACACTCACACACACTCTTTGGCTCACCCTCACACACACTCTCACAGACACAATGCCTCTCTCACACGCTCTCACACAATCATAGACACAAGTACTCTCTCTCCCACTCATATACCTACATTCTGAGAAAGACTCACCCACTCACACACGCTCACAACACTCACACAACTACGGACACAGATATGCCTCTTTACTCACTGCCGCACAAGCACACACACACGCACAATGTCACACACACACACACATACACAGAGACACACACTTTCACAGACATACAGTCACACACACACCAACACTCTCACAAACACACTAGCACACTCAGTCCCTCACACACCTACATCCACAGACATGCTCACACACTCATGCATGCTCACACACTGTCGCACACACTCAAACATACACAGGCAGGCACACCCACAGTCAGACACACAGGTACATCCACAATCTCACACACCCTCACACATAGTCCAACTCATATGCACACACACACATCTACACTCAGACACATTCACTCCAGTAGCTCACTCACACATTCGCACCCACTGTCACACACCCTCACACCCTCACACAGTCACACATCCTCACCCGCTGACACACAGGCGCACCAACTGTCACAATTACACCACTGAATTAAGTTACGCCGGCACACACACTCACACAATGTCACACACTCACACGCCTGCACACACAAACACAGACGTTCAGTCATGCAGGCACACATACACACACACAAAAACGCACAAACTGGCACACACCCACACAGACACAAACACCAGCAAACGCAGGGACACTCACACAAACACATACACATACAAACACACACTCGTTTGCTTACTCACACTCTCACTCACACTCACAAACCTACACTCTCTCAAACACCCTCACATACTTGCACCTACTCTCACACACCCTCACAGTAACACATTCACAAACTGTCACACACACACATCTACACACGCAGACACACTCACAGACGAACACACTCATACACACTCACTTTTATACCTACTCACGCACTCACTATAGCTCACACACAATCTCACAAACAACCTCACCCTCTCAAAGCCACTCAGATACCCTCTCATACTCACATATTCACAAACACTCAAACACACTACTGACACAGACACACACTCAAACTCACACACTCTCACTCATGTATATACACACTCACACACTCCAACACACACACAAACACTCTCACCAACACCGTTCACACTCTCACTCACACACCTACACCCACAGACATGCTCACACACACTCACAGATACTCACAGTCACACACACTCTCACACCTCTACATGCAGGCACACCCACAGTTACATATGCACGGGTACACAAACACTCTCACACACACTGACATGCAATCACGCACTGTCACACACACTCACACACCTGCAGTCAGAGACGGAACACATCCCTGCAGACACACACTATCACACGCATTCACACACACAATCACACACACTCACTAAGACACATTCACTCTTAGAAACACATTCACACTCTCACAACCACTGTCACACAACCTCAGTCACACAGTCACACACTCACAGACACACTCACACACAATTACCACGTTTATACAAACTCACTCACTCACTATTACTCACACTCACTCTCACTCACACACCAACGCAATCAGAAACACCCTCACACTCAATGTCACACACCCTTGCACACATACGCACACTCGCACACCCAATGACACACTTGAACACACACTCACATATTTGCACACACAGAGACAATCACACACATACACTCACAAAACACACCACACACACTCACACACGCACTCACACACAGTGTTGAACATGTCACACATCCTCACACACCTACACACACAGAACTCTCACACACAGACACACATGCACTCAAACACACTCTCACACTGTCACATGCACTCACACCTACACACAGAAGCACACTCAGACACTCATATTCACCCACACAATGTCATACACACTCACACAATAACACACAGACACACTCAAGCAAACACACTGACACACCTACACCACACAGCCACAAAAATTTCCACACACACGTACACAGACCCAAACACAGACACACTAACACAAAATAACACATCTCCCAGAACCCCACACACACTCACAGACACATGCTCACACACACACTTGAACACTGTCTCACACAATCACACACCCACACCCGTGGACAGTCACACACATTCAGGCTCATGGGACCTCACACACACACTCTCTCACACACACTCACTCACATACACCCGCAGACACATCCACACACTCACAAGCTCATATGCACTCACACACACAGTCACACTGACACACACGCACACAACTTCACACACGAATACACCCACACTCAGTCTCACATGCTCAGAAACACACGCCATCACATGTACACATCTTCACACACAACTCAGACTCACTACCACAAAAATGCGCAATCACACACTAATATACATACTCACAAATGCACTCCCAATCACACACCTACACTCTCACAATTACACTCACACATTCACACCCACAAACACATTTTCACACTCACACAGTCACTCTGTGACACACATTCACACAAGTAAACACAGACACATTCACACACACAAACACCTTCCCCCACAGTCACACAAATTATCACACATACACATACATACACAGCACCAAAGACACACACATGCCATCACACGATCTCACCCACACCGACACACACAGACTCATGTGCGCACACATACATGCACACTTTCCCACACACACGGTCGTATGCACTTTCTCTCAGTCCCTCTCAGAGCCACATTCTCTCACACACTCACACATACACTAACAAACTCCTGCTAACACAAACACACAGAATAACATGTGCACACCTCTCACGTTCTCACACACACACAAAGCCCCTAACACTCCTACACACTCACACACACAGTCCCACACTCACCATTATACACACTCAAATTCTGACTCATACACAATCACTTATCCACAATCACACACTTTCACCGACAAACATATTCACACAGAGTCAAAAACTTTCGCAAACACACATACACAGTGGCGCACACGCACACTAATGCCTCACACACACTCACACACAGACACTGTCACACACTTGCACACACAAACTCACAGGCACTCAGAGGCTCACATGCACTCACACACACTGCCACACACTCTCTCACACCTACACAGACACAAACCCACACACTCACATGCTCATATGCACTCACACACACACTCATGCCCACACTGACACATGCACAGACATACCCTCCCACACACTCAGAGACTCACATGAATTCACACACGCAGTCTACCACACACACTCCCCACCTACACACAGGGACTCTCACACACAAACACACACAATCACACAATCAGAAGCACACTCACACAGTAACTCCCACATCTTCACTCCAGGAACACACTCACACACTCAGAGACCAACCCAAACACAGCCGAACCCAGTTTCACACAAACACACTCACACCTGCCATCACACTTAACTCACACACCACAAACCCATGCACTGACACACTGAAGCACACTTATCACACACAATCACACTCATATACACTTTCACACATTCACACACGCTCACATGCCTAGACTCTCATAAACATTCAAACACACTGCCACTCTGACACCCACTCACACAAAACACTCTCACACACTGACTCACATGCACTCACACACACACACAAAATGTCAGTCACACACCTACACACAGACACACACACACAAACGCACTCACACAAACTCACACATGTCACACACAATCAGAAGCATACAATCACCAACTCACACCCACAAACCATCACACACACACTCACATATAAAAATGAAAATAGCACCCAAACCAACACACCTAAACACACACACTCAAGCACACTCACACACAAACACGAACTCACACACATACAGGGACAGGGACACACAAACACAATCATGCACAGACACACTATCATTCTCATACTCCCAAACAATCCCTCTCAGAGAGACACATTCACTCTCAGAAACACACTCACACACTCTACCACTGTCACAAACCCTCACACAGTCACGCACTGACAAACACACTGACACAACTACACACAGTCACACACACTGTCAAGCACAATCACACACAAGCAAATTCATAAACTTTTATGTACACACAATCACTTGCGCTCTGCCATCTACACACTCACATAGACACTCACACAACCACTCACACAGCCTCACACTCTGACCCACACACTCACACTCTATCCCACGCACAACAAACCTTTGCACACAGACACACACACACTCATGCAGACACACACCTTAACAAACACAGTCACACGATATGTCACACATGCTTGCAAACGTACACAGGCCTAAACACACAGAAACTCACACACCACATCACAAGCAATCTCAAACACCTGCACACATGTATGCACACTCCCACACTCCCCCTCAAACACCTACACTCTCACATACAATCTCACGTACTCACACACATTAGAACTCACCCTAACACACACACTCACAGACACATGCCCACTCTCTCACATGCAATCACCCTCTAGTATACACGATTACACTCTCTCCCACTCACACACCTACACTCTGAGAAACACACACGCACACACATGCTGTCACAGACCCTCACCCACTCACAGACTCTCACATGCCTTCACACACGTACAGACACAGATACACCAATGAACTCACTGTCACACAAGCACACGCACACTCACAAATTGTCACACACATTCACACACCTACACACAGAGACACACACATTCACAGACATACAGGCAAACACACACACTAATACAGATTCACATACATGCATGCACCAACACAGACACACACACCAACAGACACACACACACTAAGATATACACACCAACAGGAGCTTGTATACACACTCAAGCTCTCACTCCCACTCACACACCTACACTCCAACATACACTATCACATACTCTCACATAATGACACACCCTCAAACACACACTCACAAACAGACGCAATCCCACTCTCTCACACAATCACACACACGTATACAAAAGTTCACTCTCTCCCACTCACACAACTGCACTCTGAGAAAGACTCTCACACACTCTCAAACACACGTCACACACACTCACCCACTCACAGACCCTCACAAACACACACCTACAGACACAGAATCACCACTAAACTCACTGTCACACAAGATCACGCACACTCACAAAATGTCACACACACTCACACACCTCCGCGAACATACGCATTCACAGACATACACTCACGCACACTCACAAATACGCACACACATACATGCACACACCCGCACAAACACCATCTAACACAGGGACCCACACACACATAAGCGCACAAACAGGTGCTCATATACACACTCAAGCACTCACTCCCACTCACACACCTACACTCTCAGAGGCACCCTCACATACGCACACCCACTCTCAGACACCCTCAATATCACACATTCACAAACTGACAAACACACACACAGACACTCACACACTCACACAGTCAGACACAAACACTCATACTCACACTCACTAAATCCCACACACTTACACTCTCACAACCTTACAACCTCACACTCATTCTCATACCCGCTCACAATCCCACCAATTCACACAATCTCACACATACTGACATTACACACACAGACATACTCACACACAAAGACTCACATGCACTCAAACACTGTGACTCACTTATGTAAACACACACACTCAATCCCACACACAAACGTACAATATCACCAGCATACTATCACACTCACAGTCACTAACACACCTACACACACAGAACCACTCACACACTCATGCATGCTCACACACTGCCACACACACTGACAAAATTATACATGCAGTCACAGGTACACACACGCTCTCACACACACTCACACTCAGACTCGTTCACACTCTGTAGCACACTCACACATTCACACACTCTCATACAACCTCAGTCAAACACCATTATACACACAGACACTCCTACACACACTGTCACCCACAGAAACACAATCGCACACACTCACAGAAATTCTCAAACATGTATAGACACACTCACACACACTCAAATACACTCATGTAGACACACACACATGCTCACACTGCCTCACACTCTGACACGCACACTCACACACTGTAGCACACGGCACTCCGACACACACAGGGACACTCACACACACTCACAGACCCGCCCTCACACACTCACAGAAAATGTTGCAAACACTAACACATGTACACAGACTCAAACACCCAGAGACAAACTCACACACACCATCACACACAATCTCACATAAACCTGCACACTTGTATGCACACTCACACACTCACTCCCACTCACACACCAACACTCTCACATACACACTCACACACACTCTTTGGCTCACCCTCACACACACTCTCACAGACACAATGCCTCTCTCACACGCTCTCACACAATCATAGACACAAGTACTCTCTCTCCCACTCATATACCTACATTCTGAGAAAGACTCACCCACTCACACACGCTCACAAACACTCACACAACTACGGACACAGATATGCCTCTTTACTCACTGCCGCACAAGCACACACACACGCACAATGTCACACACACACACACATACACAGAGACACACACTTTCACAGACATACAGTCACACACACACCAACACTCTCACAAACACACTAGCACACTCAGTCCCTCACACACCTACATCCACAGACATGCTCACACACTCACGCATGCTCACACACTGTCGCACACACTCAAACATACACAGGCAGGCACACCCACAGTCAGACACACAGGTACATCCACAATCTCACACACCCTCACACATAGTCCAACTCATATGCACACACACACATCTACACTCAGACACATTCACTCCAGTAGCTCACTCACACATTCGCACCCACTGTCACACACCCTCACACCCTCACACAGTCACACATCCTCACCCGCTGACACACAGGCGCACCAACTGTCACAATTACACCACTGAATTAAGTTACGCCGGCACACACACTCACACAATGTCACACACTCACACGCCTGCACACACAAACACAGACGTTCAGTCATGCAGGCACACATACACACACACAAAAACGCACAAACTGGCACACACCCACACAGACACAAACACCAGCAAACGCAGGGACACTCACACAAACACATACACATACAAACACACACTCGTTTGCTAACTCACACTCTCACTCACACTCACAAACCTACACTCTCTCAAACACCCTCACATACTTGCACCTACTCTCACACACCCTCACAGTAACACATTCACAAACTGTCACACACACACATCTACACACGCAGACACACTCACAGACGAACACACTCATACACACTCACTTTTATACCTACTCATGCACTCACTATAGCTCACACACAATCTCACAAACAACCTCACCCTCTCAAAGCCACTCAGATACCCTCTCATACTCACATATTCACAAACACTCAAACACACTACTGACACAGACACACACTCAAACTCACACACTCTCACACACTCTCACTCATGTATATACACACTCACACACTCCAACACACACACAAACACTCTCACCAACACCGTTCACACTCTCACTCACACACCTACACCCACAGACATGCTCACACACACTCACAGATACTCACAGTCACACACACTCTCACACCTCTACATGCAGGCACACCCACAGTTACATATGCACGGGTACACAAACACTCTCACACACACTGACATGCAATCACGAACTGTCACACACACTCACACACCTGCAGTCAGAGACGGAACACATCCCTGCAGACACACACTATCACACGCATTCACACACACAATCACACACACTCACACTAAGACACATTCACTCTTAGAAACACATTCACACTCTCACAACCACTGTCACACAACCTCAGTCACACAGTCACACACTCACAGACACACTCACACACAATTACCACGTTTATACAAACTCACACACTCACTATTCCTCACACTCTCACTCACACACCAACGCAATCAGAAACACCCTCACACTCAATGTCACACACCCTTGCACACATACACACACTCGCACACCCAATGACACACTTTAACACACACTCACATATTTGCACACACAGAGACCATCACACACATTCACTCACAAAACACACCACACACACTCACTCATGCACTCACACAGAGTGTTGAACAATGTCACACATCCTCACACACCTACACACACTGATACTCTCACACACAGACACACATGCACTCAAACACACTCTCACACTGTCACATGCACTCACACCTACACACAGAAGCACACTCAGACACTCATATTCACCCACACTCACACAATAACACACAGACACACTCAAGCAAACACACTGACACACCTACACCCACACAGCCACAAAAATTTCCACACACACGTACACAGACCCAAACACAGACACACTAACACAAAATAACACATCTCCCAGAACCCCACACACACTCACAGACACATGCTCACACACACACTTGAACACTGTCTCACACAATCACACACCCACACCGGTGGACAGTCACACACATTCAGGCTCATGGGACCTCACACACGCACTCTCTCAAACACACTCACTCACATACACCCACAGACACTCCCACACACTCACAAGCTCATATGCACTCACACACACAGTCACACTGACACACACGCACACAACTTCACACACGAATACACCCACACTCAGACTCACATGCTCACAAACACACGCCATCACATGTACACATCTTCACACACAACTCAGAATCACTACCACAAAAATGCACAATCACACACTCATATACATAATCACAAATGCACTCCCAATCACACACCTACACTCTCACAATTACACTCACACACTCACACCCACAAAGACATTTTCACACTCACACAGTCACTCTGTGACACATTCACACAAGTAAACACAGACACATTCACACACACAAACACCTTCCCCCAGTCACCCAAATTATCACACAGACACACACATACACACACCCAGAGACACACACATGGCATCACAAAATCTCACCCACACTGACACACACAGACTCATTTGCGCACACATTCATGCACACTTTCCCACACACACGGTCGTATGCACTTTCTCTCAGTCCCTCTCAGAGCCACATTCTCTCACACACTCACAGATACACTAACAAACTCCTGCTAAAACAATCACACAGAGTAACATGTGCACACCTCTCACGTTCTCACACACACACAGAGCCCCTAACACTCCTACACACTCACACACACAGTCCCACACTCACCATTATACACACTCAAATTCTGACTCATACACAATCACTTATCCACAATCACACACTTCCACCTCACACATATTCACACAGAGTCAAAAACTTTCGCACACACACATACACAGAGGCGCACACGCACACTTAATGACACACACACTCACACACAGACACTGTCCCACACTTGCACACACAAACTCACAGGCACTCAGAGGCTCACATGCACTCACACACACTGCCACACACACTCTCACACCTACACAGACACAAACCAACACACTCAAATGCTCATATGCACTCACACACACACTCATGCCCACACTGACACATGCACAGACATACCCTCCCACACACTCAGAGACTCACATGAATTCACACACGCAGTCTACCACACACAATCCCCACCTACACACAGGGACTCTCACACACAAACACACACAATCACACAATCAGAAGCACACTCACACACTAACTCCCTCATCTTCACTCCAGGAACACACTCACACACTCAGAGACCAACCCAAACACAGCCGAACCCAGTTTCACACAAACACACTCACACCTGCCATCACACTTAACTCACACACCACAAACCCATGCACTGACACACTGAAGCACACTTCTCACACACAATCACACTCATATACACTTTGACACATTCACACACGCTCACATGCCTAGACTCTCATAAACATTCAAACACACTGCCACTCTGACACCCACTCACACAAAACACTCTCACACACTGACTCACATGCACTCACACACACGCACAAAATGTCAGCCACACACCTACACACAGACACACACACACAAACGCACTCACACAAACTCACACATGTCACACACAATCAGAAGCATACAATCACCAACTCACACCCACAAACCATCACACACACACTCACATATAAAAATGAAAATAGCACCCAAACCAACACACCTAAACACACACACTCAAGCATACTCACACTCAAACACGAACT
The DNA here is from genome assembly GCF_040802235.1 of Manis javanica. Lineage (NCBI taxonomy): Eukaryota > Metazoa > Chordata > Mammalia > Pholidota > Manidae > Manis > Manis javanica. The sequence goes on from NC_133175.1 coordinate 11,522, forward strand.
CACACACATACAGGGACAGGGACACACAAACACAATCATGCACAGACACACTATCATACTCATACTCCCAAACAATCCCTCTCAGAGGGACACATTCACTCTCAGAAACACACTCACACACTCTCCCACTGTCACAAACCCTCACACAGTCACACACTGACAAACACACTGACACAACTACACACAGTCACACACACTGTCAGGCACAATCACACACAAGCAAATTCATAAACATTTATGTACACACAATCACTTGCGCTCTGCCATCTACACGCTCACATAGACACTCACACAACCACTCACACAGCCTCACACTCTGACCCACACACTCACACTCTATCCCACGCACAACAAACCTTTGCACACAGAGACACACACACTCATGCAGACACACATCTTAACAAACACAGTCACACGATATGTCACACATGCTTGCAAACGTACACAGGCCTAAACACACAGAAACTCACACACCACATCACAAGCAATCTCAAACACCTGCACACATGTATGCACACTCCCACACTCACTCCCCCTCACACACCTACACTCTAACATACAATCTCACGTACTCACACACATTAGGACTCACCCTAACACACACACTCACAGACACATGCCCACTCTCTCACATGCAATCACACTCTAGTATACACGATTACACTCTCTCCCAATCACACACCTACACTCTGAGAAACACACACGCACACACATGCTGTCACAGACCCTCCCCACTCACACTCTCGCATGCCTTCACACACGTACAGTCACAGATACACCAATGAACTCACTGTCACACAAGCGCACGCACACTCACAAATTGTCACACACATTCACACACCTACACACAGAGAGACACACATTCACAGACATACAGGCAAACACACACACTAATACAGATTCACATACATGCATGCACCAACACAGACACACACACCAACAGACACACACACACTAAGCTATACACACCAACAGGAGCTTGTATACACACTCAAGCTCTCACTCCCACTCACACACCTACACTCCAACATACACTATCACATACTCTCACATAATGACACACCCTCAAGAACACACTCACAAACAGACGCAATCCCACTCTCTCACACAATCACACACACGTATACAAAAGTTCACTCTCTCCCACTCACACAACTGCACTCTGAGAAAGACTCTCACACACTCTCAAACACACGTCACACACACTCACCCACTCACAGACCCTCACAAACACACACCTACAGACACAGAATCACCACTAAACTCACTGTCACACAAGATCACGCACACTCACAAAATGTCACACACACTCACACACCTCCGCGAACATACGCATTCACAGACATACACTCACGGACACTCACAAATATGCACACACATACATGCACACACCCGCACAAACACCATCTAACACAGGGACCCACACACACATAAGCGCACAAAAAGGTGCTCATATACACACTCAAGCACTCACTCCCACTCACACACCTACACTCTCAGAGGCACCCTCACATACGCACACCCACTCTCAGACACCCTCAATATCACACATTCACAAACTGACAAACACACACACAGACACTCACACACTCACACAGTCAGACACAAACACTCATACTCACACTCACTAAATCCCACACACTTACACTCTCACAACCTTACAACCTCACACTCATTCTCATACCCGCTCACAATCCCACCAATTCACACAATCTCACACATACTGACATTACACACACAGACATACTCACACACAAAGACTCACATGCACTCAAACACTGTGACTCACTTATGTAAACATACACACTCAATCCCACACACAAACGTACAATATCACCAGCATACTATCACACTCACAGTCACTAACACACCTACACACACAGAACCACTCACACACTCATGCATGCTCACACACTGCCACACACACTGACAAAATTATACATGCAGTCACAGGTACACACACGCTCTCACACACACTCACACTCAGACTCATTCACACTCTGTAGCACACTCACACATTCACACACTCTCATACAACTTCAGTCAAACACCATTATACACACAGACACTCCTACACACACTGTCACCCAGAGAAACACAATCGCACAAACTCACAGAAATTCTCAAACATGTATAGATACACTCACACACACTCAAATACACTCATGTAGACACACACACATGCTCACACTGCCTCACCCTCTGACACGCACACTCACACACTGTAGCACACAGCACTCCGACACACACAGGGAAACTCACACACACTCACAGACCCGCCCTCACACACTCACAGAAAATGTTGCAAACACTAGCACATGTACACAGACTCAAACACTCAGAGACGAACTCACACACACCATCACACACAATCTCACATAAACCTGCACACTTGTATGCACACTCACACACTCATTTCCACACACACACCAACACTCTCACATACACACTCACACACACTCTTTGGCTCACCCTCACACACACTCTCACAGACACAATGCCTCTCTCACACGCTGTCACACAATCATAGACACAAGTACTCTCTCTCCCACTCATATACCTACATTCTGAGAAAGACTCACCCACTCACACACGCTGACACACACTCACACAACTACGGACACAGATATACCTCTGAACTCTCTTCAACACAAGCACACACACACGCACAATGTCACACACACACACATACAGAGAGACACACTCTTTCACAGACATACAGTCACACACACACCAACACTCTCACAAACACACTAGCACACTCAGTCACTCACACACCTACACACACAGACATGCTCACACTCTCATGCATGCTCACACACTGTCGCACACACTCAAACATACACAGGCAGGCACACCCACAGTCAGACACACAGGTACATCCACAATCTCACACATCCTCACACATAGTCCAACTCATATGCACACACACACATCTACACTCAGACACATTCACTCCAGTAGCTCACTCACACATTCGCACCCACTGTCACACACCCTCACACCCTCACACAGTCACACAACCTCACCCGCTGACACACACGCGCAACAACTGTCACAATTACACCACTGAATTAAGTTACGCAGGCACACACACTCACACAATGTCACACACTCACACACATGCACACACAAACACAGACGTTCTGTCATGCAGGCACACATACGCACACACACACAAACACACATACTGGCACACACCCACACAGACACAAACACCAGCAAACACAGGGACACTCACACAAACACATACACATACAAACACACACTCGTTTGCTTACTCACACTCTCACTCACACTCACAAATCTACACTCTCTCAAACACCCTCACATACTTGCACCTACTCTCACACACCCTCACAGTAACACATTCACAAACTGTCACACACACACACCTACACACGCAGACACACTCACAGACAAACACACTCATACACACTCACTTTTATACCTACTCACGCACTCACTATAGCTCACACACAATCTCACAAACAACCTCACCCTCTCAAAGCCACTCAGATACCCTCACATACTCACATATTCACAAACACTCAAACACACTACTGACACAGACACACACTCAAACTCACACACTCTCACACACTCTCACTCATGTATATACACACTGACACACTCCAACACACACACAAACACTCTCACCAACACCGTTCACACTCTCACTCACACACCTACACCCACAGACATGCTCACACACACTCACAGATACTCACACACAGTCACACACACTCTCACACCTCTACGTGCAGGCACACCCACAGTTACATATGCACGGGTACACAAACACTCACACACACTGACATGCAATCACGCACTGTCACACACACTCACACACCTGCAGTCAGAGACGGAACACATCCCTGCAGACACACACTATCACACGCATTCACACACACAATCACACACACTCACACTAAGACACATTCACTCTTAGAAACACATTCACACTCTCACAACCACTGTCACACAACCTCAGTCACACAGTCACGCACTCACAGTCACACTCACACACAATTACCACGTTTATACAAACTCACACACTCACTATTCCTCACACTCTCACTCACACACCAACGCAATCAGAAACACCCTCACACTCAATGTCACACACCCTTGCACACATACACACACTCGCACACCCAATGACACACTTTAACCCACACTCACATATTTGCACACACAGAGACAATCACACAGATTCACTCACATAACACACCACACACACTCACTCATGCACTCACACACAGTGTTGAACAATGTCACACATCCTCACACACCTTCACACACAGATACTCTCACACACAGACACACATGCACTCAAACATACTCTCACACTCTCACATGCACTCACACCTACACACAGAAGCACACTCAGACACTCATATTCACCCACACACTGTCATACACACTCACACAGTAACACGCAGACACACTCAAGCAAACACACTGACACACCTACACCCACACAGCCACAAAAATTTCCACACACACGTACACAGACCCAAACACAGACACACTAACACAAAATAACACATCTCCCAGAACCCCACACACACTCACAGACACATGCTCACACACACACTTGAACACTGTCTCACACAATCACACACCCACACCCGTGGACAGTCACACACATTCAGGCTCATGGGACCTCACACACACACTCTCTCACACACACTCACTCACATACACCCACAGACACATCCACACCCTCACAAGCTCATATGCACTCACACACACAGTCACACTGTCACACACGCACACAACTTCACACACGAATACACCCACACTCAGTCTCACACGCTCACAAACACACGCCATCACATGTACACATCTTCACACACAACTCAGACTCACTACCACAAAAATGCACAATCACACACTCATATACATACTCACAAATGCACTCCCAATCACACACCTACACTCTCACAATTACACTCACACACTCACACCCACAAACACATTTTCACACTCAAACAGTCACTCTGTGACACATTCACACAAGTAAACACAGACACATTCACACACACAAACACCTTCCCCCACAGTCACCCAAATTATCACACAGACACACACATACACGCACCCAGAGACACACACATGGCATCACAAAATCTCACCCACACCGACACACACAGACTCATTTGCGCACACATTCATGCACACTTTCCCACACACAAGGTCTTATGCACTTTCTCTCAGTCCCTCTCAGAGCCACATTCTCTCACACACTCACACATACGCTAACAAACTCCTGCTAACACAAACACACAGAGTAACATGTGCACACCTCTCACGTTCTCACACACACACAAAGCCCCTAACACTCCTACACACTCACACACACAGTCCCACACTCACCATTATACACACTCAAATTCTGACTCATACACAATCACTTATCCACAATCACACACTTTCACCGACACACATATTCACACAGAGTCAAAAACTTTCGCACACACACATACACAGAGGCGCACACGCACACACAGACACTGTCACACACTTGCACACACAAACTCACAGGCACTCCGAGGCTCACATGCACTCACACACACTGCCACACACACTCTCACACCTACACAGACACAAACCCACACGCTCACATGCTCATATGCACTCACACACACACTCATGCCCACACTGACACATGCACAGACATACCCTCCCACACACTCAGAGACTCACATGAATTCACACACGCAGTCTACCACACACACTCCCCACCTACACACAGGGACTCTCACACACAAACACACACAATCACACAATCAGAAGCACACTCACACACTAACTCCCACATCTTCACTCCAGGAACACACTCACACACTCAGAGACCAACCCAAACACAGCCGAACCCAGTTTCACACAAACACACTCACACCTGCCATCACACTTAACTCACACACCACAAACCCATGCACTGACACACTGAAGCACACTTATCACACACAATCACACTCATATACACATTCACACATTCACACACGCTCACATGCCTAGACTCTCATAAACATTCAAACACACTGCCACTCTGACATCCACTCACACAAAACACTCTCACACACTGACTCACATGCATTCACACACACGCACAAAATGTCAGTCACACACCTACACACAGACACACACACACACAAACGCACTCACACAAACTCACACATGTCACACACAATCAGAAGCATACAATCACCAACTCACACCCACAAACCATCACACACACACTCACATATAAAAATGAAAATAGCACCCAAACCAACACACCTAAACACACACACTCAAGCACACTCACACACAAACACGAACTCACACACATACAGGGACAGGGACACACAAACACAATCATGCACAGACACACTATCATTCTCATACTCCCAAACAATCCCTCTCAGAGAGACACATTCACTCTCAGAAACACACTCACACACTCTCCCACTGTCACAAACCCTCACACAGTCACACACTGACAAACACACTGACACAACTACACACAGTCACACACACTGTCAAGCACAATCACACACAAGCAAATTCATAAACTTTTATGTACACACAATCACTTGCGCTCTGCCATCTACTCGCTCACATAGACACTCACACAACCACTCACACAGCCTCACACTCTGACCCACACACTCACACAATATCCCACGCACAACAAACCTTTGCACACAGACACACACACACTCATGCAGACACACACCTTAACAAACACAGTCACACGATATGTCACACATGCTTGCAAACGTACACAGGCGTAAACACACAGAAACTCACACACCACATCACAAGCAATCTCAAACACCTGCACACATGTATGCACACTCCCACACTCACTCCCCCTCACACACCTACACTCTCACATACAATCTCACGTACTCACACACATTAGGACTCACCCTAACACACACACTCACAGACACATGCCCACTCTCTCACATGCAATCACACTCTAGTATACACAATTACACTCTCTCCCACTCACACACCTACACTCTGAGAAACACACACGCACACACATGCTGTCACAGACCCTCACCCACTCACAGACTCTCACATGCCTTCACACACGTACAGACACAGATACACCAATGAACTCACTGTCACACAAGCGCACGCACACTCACAAATTGTCACACACATTCACACACCTACACACAGGGACACACACATTCACAGACATACAGGCAAACACACACACTAATACAGATTCACATACATGCATGCACCAACACAGACACACACACCAACAAACAGACACACACACTAACATATACACACCAACAGGAGCTTGTATACACACTCAAGCTCTCACTCCCACTCACACACCTACACTCCAACATACACTATCACATACTCTCACATAATGACACACCCTCAAACACACACTCACAAACAGACGCAATCCCACTCTCTCACACAATCACACACACGTATACAAAAGTTCACTCTCTCCCACTCACACAACTGCACTCTGAGAAAGACTCACACACTCTCAAACACACGTCACACACACTCACCCACTCACAGACCCTCACAAACACACACCTACAGACACAGAATCACCACTAAACTCACTGTCACACAAGAACACACACACTCACAAAATGTCACACACACTCACACACCTCCGCGAACATACGCATTCACAGACATACACTCACGCACACTCACAAATACGCACTCACATACATGCACACACCCGCACAAACACCAACTAACACAGGGACCCACACACACATAAGCGCACAAACAGGTGCTCATATACACACTCAAGCACTCACTCCCACTCACACACCTACACTCTCAGAGGCACCCTCACATACACACACCCACTCTCAGACACCCTCAATATCACACATTCACAAACTGACAAGCACACACACCGACACTCACACACTCACACAGTCAGACACAAACACTCATATTCACACTCACTAAATCCCACACACTTACACTCTCACAACCTTACAACCTCACACTCATTCTCATACCCGCTCACAATCCCACCAATTCACACAATCTCACACATACTGACATTACACACACAGGCATACTCACACACAAAGACTCACATGCACTCAAACACTGTGACTCACTTATGTAAACACACACACTCAATCCCACACACAAACGTACAATATCACCAGCATACTGTCACACTCACAGTCACTAACACACCTACACACACAGAACCACTCACACACTCATGCATGCTCACACACTGCCACACACACTGACAAAATTATACATGCAGTCACAGGTACACACACGCTCTCACACACACTCACACTCAGACTCATTCACACTCTGTAGCACACTCACACATTCACACACTCTCATACAACCTCAGTCAAACACCATCATACACACTGACACTCCTACACACACTGTCACCCACAGAAACACAATCGCACACACAGAAATTCTCAAACATGTATAGACACACTCACACACACTCAAATACACTCATGTAGACACACACACATGCTCACACCGCCTCACACTCTGACACGCACACTCACACACTGTAGCACACGGCACTCCGACACAAACAGGGACACTCACACACACTCACAGACCCGCCCTCACACACTCACAGAAAATGTTGCAAACACTAACACATGTACACAGACTCAAACACCCAGAGAAAAACTCACACACACCATCACACACAATCTCACATAAACCTGCACACTTGTATGCACACTCACACACTCACTCCCACTCACACACCAACACTCTCACATACACACTCACACACACTCTTTGTCTCACCATCACACACACTCTCACAGACACAATGCCTCTCTCACACGCTCACACAATCATAGACACAAGTACTCTCTCTCCCACTTATATACCTACATTCTGAGAAAGACTCACCCACTCACACACGCTCACACGCACTCACACAACTACGGACAGAGATATGCCTCTGAACTCACTGCCGCACAAGCACAAACACACGCACAATGTCACACAAACACACATACACAGAGACACACACTTTCACAGACATATAGTCACACACACACTAACACTCTCACAAACACACTAGCACACTCAGTCACTCACACACCTACACACACAGACATGCTCACACACTCATGCATGCTCACACACTGTCGCACACACTCAAACATACACAGGCAGGCACACCCACAGTCAGACACACAGGTACATCCACAATCTCACACACCCTCACACATAGTCCAACTCATATGCACACACACACATCTACACTCAGACACATTCACTCCAGTAGCTCACTCACACATTCGCACCCTCTGTCACACAAGCTCACACCCTCACACAGTCACACAACCTCACCCGCTGACACACACGCGCACCAACTGTCACAATTACACCACTGAATTAAGTTACGCCGGTACACACACTCACACAATGTCACACACTCACACGCCTGCACACACAAACACAGACGTTCAGTCATGCAGGCACACATACACACACACAAAATCACACAAACTGGCACACACCCACACAGGCACAAACACCAGCAAACGCAGGGACACTCACACAAACACATACACATACAAACACACACTCGTTTGCTTACTCACACTCTCACTCACACTCACAAACCCTCACTCTCACAAACACCCTCACATACTTGCACCTACTCTCACACACCCTCACAGTAACACATTCACAAACTGTCACACACACACACCTACACACGCAGACACACTCACAGACAAACACACTCATACACACTCACTTTTATACCTACTCACGCACTCACTATAGCTCACACACCATCTCACAAACAACCTCACCCTCTCAAAGCCACTCAGATACCCTCACATACTCACATATTCACAAACACTCAAACACACTACTGACACAGACACACACTCAAACTCACACACTCTCACACACTCTCACTCATGTATATACACACTCACAAACTCCAACACACACACAAACACTCTCACCAACACCGTTCACACTCTCACTCACACACCTACACCCACAGACATGCTCACACACACTCACAGATACTCACACACAGTCACACACACTCTCACACCTCTACATGCAGGCACACCCACAGTTACATATGCACGGGTACACAAACACTCTCACACACACTGACATGCAATCACGCACTGTCACACACACTCACACACCTGCAGTCAGAGACGGAACACATCCCTGCAGACACACACTATCACACGCATTCACACACACAATCACACACACTCACACTAAGACACATTCACTCTTAGAAACACATTCACACTCTCACAACCACTGTCACACAACCTCAGTCACACAGTCACACACTCACAGACACACTCACACACAATTACCACGTTTATACAAACTCACACACTCACTATTTCTCACACTCTCCCTCACACACCAACGCAATCAGAAACACCCTCACACTCAATGTCACACACCCTTGCACACATACACACACTCGCACACCCAATGACACACTTTAACACACACTCACATATTTGCACACACAGAGACAGTCACACACATACACTCACAAAACACACCACACACACTGACTCATGCACTCACACAGTGTTGAACAATGTCACACATCCTCACACACCTACACACACAGATACTCTCACACACAGACACACATGCACTCAAACACACTCTCACACTGTCACATGCACTCACACCTACACACAGAAGCACACTCAGACACTCATATTCACCCACACACTGTCATACACACTCACACAATAACACACAGACACACTCAAGCAAACACACTGACACACCTACACCCACACAGCCACAAAAATTTCCACACACACGTACACAGACCCAAACACAGACACACTAACACAAAATAACACATCTCCCAGAACCCCACACACACTCACAGACACATGCTCACACACACACTTGAACACTGTCTCACACAATCACACACCCACACCCGTGGACAGTCACACACATTCAGGCTCATGGGACCTCACACACACACTCTCTCACACACACTCACTCACATACACCCACAGACACATCCACACCCTCACAAGCTCATATGCACTCACACACACAGTCACACTGTCACACACGCACACAACTTCACACACGAATACACCCACACTCAGTCTCACACGCTCACAAACACACGCCATCACATGTACACATCTTCACACACAACTCAGACTCACTACCACAAAAATGCACAATCACACACTCATATACATACTCACAAATGCACTCCCAATCACACACCTACACTCTCACAATTACACTCACACACTCACACCCACAAACACATTTTCACACTCACACAGTCACTCTGTGACACACATTCACACAAGTAAACACAGACACATTCACACACACAAACACCTTCCCCCACAGTCACCCAAATTATCACACATACACACACATACACACACCCAGAGACACACACATGGCATCACAAAATCTCACCCACACCGACACACACAGACTCATGTGCGCACACATACATGCACACTTTCCCACACACACGGTCGTATGCACTTTCTCTCAGTCCCTCTCAGAGCCACATTCTCTCACACACTCACACATACGCTAACAAACTCCTGCTAACACAAACACACAGAGTAACATGTGCACACCTCTCACGTTCTCACACACACACAAAGCCCCTAACACTCCTACACACTCACACACACAGTCCCACACTCACCATTATACACACTCAAATTCTGACTCATACACAATCACTTATCCACAATCACACACTTTCACCGACACACATATTCACACAGAGTCAAAAACTTTCGCACACACACATTCACCGAGGCGCACACGCACACACAGACACTGTCACACACTTGCACACACAAACTCACAGGCACTCCGAGGCTCACATGCACTCACACACACTGCCACACACACTCTCACACCTACACAGACACAAACCCACACACTCACATGCTCATATGCACTCACACACACACTCATGCCCACACTGACACATGCACAGACATACCCTCCCACACACTCAGAGACTCACATGAATTCACACACGCAGTCTACCACACACACTCCCCACCTACACACAGGGACTCTCACACACAAACACACACAATCACACAATCAGAAGCACACTCACACACTAACTCCCACATCTTCACTCCAGGAACACACTCACACACTCAGAGACCAACCCAAACACAGCCGAACCCAGTTTCACACAAACACACTCACACCTGCCATCACACTTAACTCACACACCACAAACCCATGCACTGACACACTGAAGCACACTTCTCACACACAATCACACTCATATACACATTCACACATTCACACACGCTCACATGCCTAGACTCTCATAAACATTCAAACACACTGCCACTCTGACACCCACTCACACAAAACACTCTCACACACTGACTCACATGCACTCACACACACGCACAAAATGTCAGTCACACACCTACACACAGACACACACACACACAAACGCACTCACACAAACTCACACATGTCACACACAATCAGAAGCATACAATCACCAACTCACACCCACAAACCATCACACACACACTCACATATAAAAATGAAAATAGCACCCAAACCAACACACCTAAACACACACACTCAAGCACACTCACACACAAACACGAACTCACACACATACAGGGACAGGGACACACAAACACAATCATGCACAGACACACTATCATTCTCATACTCCCAAACAATCCCTCTCAGAGAGACACATTCACTCTCAGAAACACACTCACACACTCTCCCACTGTCACAAACCCTCACACAGTCACACACTGACAAACACACTGACACAACTACACACAGTCACACACACTGTCAAGCACAATCACACACAAGCAAATTCATAAACTTTTATGTACACACAATCACTTGCGCTCTGCCACCTACACGCTCACATAGACACTCACACAACCACTCACACAGCCTCACACTCTGACCCACACACTCACACTCTATCCCACGCACAACAAACCTTTGCACACAGACACACACACACTCATGCAGACACACACCTTAACAAACACAGTCACACGATATGTCACACATGCTTGCAAACGTACACAGGCCTAAACACACAGAAACTCACACACCACATCACAAGCAATCTCAAACACCTGCACACATGTATGCACACTCCCACACTCACTCCCCCTCACACACCTACACTCTCACATACAATCTCACGTACTCACACACATTAGGACTCACCCTAACACACACACTCACAGACACATGCCCACTCTCTCACATGCAATCACACTCTAGTATACACAATTACACTCTCTCCCACTCACACACCTACACTCTGAGAAACACACACGCACACACATGCTGTCACAGACCCTCACCCACTCACAGACTCTCACATGCCTTCACACACGTACAGACACAGATACACCAATGAACTCACTGTCACACAAGCGCACGCACACTCACAAATTGTCACACACATTCACACACCTACACACAGGGACACACACATTCACAGACATACAGGCAAACACACACACTAATACAGATTCACATACATGCATGCACCAACACAGACACACACACCAACAAACAGACACACACACTAACATATACACACCAACAGGAGCTTGTATACACACTCAAGCTCTCACTCCCACTCACACACCTACACTCCAACATACACTATCACATACTCTCACATAATGACACACCCTCAAACACACACTCACAAACACGCAATCCCACTCTCTCACACAATCACACACACGTATACAAAAGTTCACTCTCTCCCACTCACACAACTGCACTCTGAGAAAGACTCACACACTCTCAAACACACGTCACACACACTCACCCACTCACAGACCCTCACAAACACACACCTACAGACACAGAATCACCACTAAACTCACTGTCACACAAGAACACACACACTCACAAAATGTCACACACACTCACACACCTCCGCGAACATACGCATTCACAGACATACACTCACGCACACTCACAAATACGCACTCACATACATGCACACACCCGCACAAACACCAACTAACACAGGGACCCACACACACATAAGCGCACAAACAGGTGCTCATATACACACTCAAGCACTCACTCCCACTCACACACCTACACTCTCAGAGGCACCCTCACATACACACACCCACTCTCAGACACCCTCAATATCACACATTCACAAACTGACAAGCACACACACCGACACTCACACACTCACACAGTCAGACACAAACACTCATATTCACACTCACTAAATCCCACACACTTACACTCTCACAACCTTACAACCTCACACTCATTCTCATACCCGCTCACAATCCCACCAATTCACACAATCTCACACATACTGACATTACACACACAGGCATACTCACACACAAAGACTCACATGCACTCAAACACTGTGACTCACTTATGTAAACACACACACTCAATCCCACACACAAACGTACAATATCACCAGCATACTGTCACACTCACAGTCACTAACACACCTACACACACAGAACCACTCACACACTCATGCATGCTCACACACTGCCACACACACTGACAAAATTATACATGCAGTCACAGGTACACACACGCTCTCACACACACTCACACTCAGACTCATTCACACTCTGTAGCACACTCACACATTCACACACTCTCATACAACCTCAGTCAAACACCATCATACACACTGACACTCCTACACACACTGTCACCCACAGAAACACAATCGCACACACAGAAATTCTCAAACATGTATAGACACACTCACACACACTCAAATACACTCATGTAGACACACACACATGCTCACACTGCCTCACACTCTGACACGCACACTCACACACTGTAGCACACGGCACTCCGACACACACAGGGACACTCACACACACTCACAGACCCGCCCTCACACACTCACAGAAAATGTTGCAAACACTAACACATGTACACAGACTCAAACACCCAGAGACAAACTCACACACACCATCACACACAATCTCACATAAACCTGCACACTTGTATGCACACTCACACACTCACTCCCACTCACACACTAACACTCTCACATACACACTCACACACACTCTTTGGCTCACCATCACACACACTCTCACAGACACAATGCCTCTCTCACACGCTCTCACACAATCATAGACACAAGTACTCTCTCTCCCACTTATATACCTACATTCTGAGAAAGACTCACCCACTCACACACGCTCACACGCACTCACACAACTACGGACACAGATATGCCTCTGAACTCACTGCCGCACAAGCACAAACACACGCACAATGTCACACAAACACACATACACAAAGAAACACACTTTCACAGACATATAGTCACACACACACTAACACTCTCACAAACACACTAGCACACTCAGTCACTCACACACCTACACACACAGACATGCTCACACACTCATGCATGCTCACACACTGTCGCACACACTCAAACATACACAGGCAGGCACACCCACAGTCAGACACACAGGTACATCCACAATCTCACACACCCTCACACATAGTCCAACTCATATGCACACACACACATCTACACTCAGACACATTCACTCCAGTAGCTCACTCACACATTCGCACCCTCTGTCACACAAGCTCACACCCTCACACAGTCACACAACCTCACCCGCTGACACACACGCGCACCAACTGTCACAATTACACCACTGAATTAAGTTACGCCGGCACACACACTCACACAATGTCACACACTCACACGCCTGCACACACAAACACAGACGTTCAGTCATGCAGGCACACATACACACACACAAAATCACACAAACTGACACACACCCACACAGACACAAACACCAGCAAACGCAGGGACACTCACACAAACACATACACATACAAACACACACTCGTTTGCTTACTCACACTCTCACTCACACTCACAAACCTACACTCTCACAAACACCCTCACATACTTGCACCTACTCTCACACACCCTCACAGTAACACATTCACAAACTGTCACACACACACACCTACACACGCAGACACACTCACAGACAAACTCACTCATACACACTCACTTTTATACCTACTCACGCACTCACTATAGCTCACACACAATCTCACAAACAACCTCACCCTCTCAAAGCCACTCAGATACCCTCACATACTCACATATTCACAAACACTCAAACACACTACTGACACAGACACACACTCAGACTCACACACTCTCACACACTCTCACTCATGTATATACACACTCACACACTCCAACACACACACAAACACTCTCACCAACACCGTTCACACTCACTCACACACCTACACCCACAGACATGCTCACACACACTCACAGATACTCACACACAGTCACACACACTCTCACACCTCTACATGCAGGCACACCCACAGTTACATATGCACGGGTACACAAACACTCTCACACACACTGACATGCAATCACGCACTGTCACACACTCACACACCTGCAGTCAGAGATGGAACACATCCCTGCAGACACACACTATCACACGCATTCACACACACAATCACACACACTCACACTAAGACACATTCACTCTTAGAAACACATTCACACTCTGACAACCACATTCACACTCTCACAACCACTGTCACACAACCTCAGTCACACAGTCACACACTCACAGACACACTCACACACAATTACCACGTTTATACAAACTCACACACTCACTATTTCTCACACTCTCACTCACACACCAACGCAATCAGAAACACCCTCACACTCAATGTCACACACCCTTGCACACATACACACACTCGCACACCCAATGACACACTTTAACACACACTCACATATTTGCACACACAGAGACAGTCACACACATACACTCACAAAACACACCACACACACTGACTCATGCACTCACACAGTGTTGAACAATGTCACACATCCTCACACACCTACACACACAGATACTCTCACACACAGACACACATGCACTCAAACACACTCTCACACTGTCACATGCACTCACACCTTCACACAGAAGCACACTCAGACACTCATATTCACCCACACACTGTCATACACACTCACACAATAACACACAGACACACTCAAGCAAACACACTGACACACCTACACCCACACAGCCACAAAAATTTCCACACACACGTACACAGACCCAAACACAGACACACTAACACAAAATAACACATCTCCCAGAACCCCACACACACTCACAGACACATGCTCACACACACACTTGAACACTGTCTCACACAATCACACACCCACACCCGTGGACAGTCACACACATTCAGGCTCATGGGACCTCACACACACACTCTCTCACACACACTCACTCACATACACCCACAGACACATCCACACCCTCACAAGCTCATATGCACTCACACACACAGTCACACTGTCACACACGCACACAACTTCACAGACGAATACACCCACACTCAGTCTCACACGCTCACAAACACACGCCATCACATGTACACATCTTCACACACAACTCAGACTCACTACCACAAAAATGCACAATCACACACTCATATACATACTCACAAATGCACTCCCAATCACACACCTACACTCTCACAATTACACTCACACACTCACACCCACAAACACATTTTCACACTCACACAGTCACTCTGTGACACACATTCACACAAGTAAACACAGACACATTCACACACACAAACACCTTCCCCCACAGTCACCCAAATTATCACACATACACACACATACACAGACCCAGAGACACACACATGGCATCACAAAATCTCACCCACACCGACACACACAGACTCATGTGCGCACACATACATGCACACTTTCCCACACACACGGTCGTATGCACTTTCTCTCAGTCCCTCTCAGAGCCACATTCTCTCACACACTCACACATACGCTAACAAACTCCTGCTAACACAAACACACAGAGTAACATGTGCACACCTCTCACGTTCTCACACACACACAAAGCCCCTAACACTCCTACACACTCACACACACAGTCCCACACTCACCATTATACACACTCAAATTCTGACTCATACACAATCACTTATCCACAATCACACACTTTCACCGACACACATATTCACACAGAGTCAAAAACTTTCGCACACACACATTCACCGAGGCGCACACGCACACACAGACACTGTCACACACTTGCACACACAAACTCACAGGCACTCCGAGGCTCACATGCACTCACACACACTGCCACACACACTCTCACACCTACACAGACACAAACCCACACACTCACATGCTCATATGCACTCACACACACACTCATGCCCACACTGACACATGCACAGACATACCCTCCCACACACTCAGAGACTCACATGAATTCACACACGCAGTCTACCACACACACTCCCCACCTACACACAGGGACTCTCACACACAAACACACACAATCACACAATCAGAAGCACACTCACACACTAACTCCCACATCTTCACTCCAGGAACACACTCACACACTCAGAGACCAACCCAAACACAGCCGAACCCAGTTTCACACAAACACACTCACACCTGCCATCACACTTAACTCACACACCACAAACCCATGCACTGACACACTGAAGCACACTTCTCACACACAATCACACTCATATACACATTCACACATTCACACACGCTCACATGCCTAGACTCTCATAAACATTCAAACACACTGCCACTCTGACACCCACTCACACAAAACACTCTCACACACTGACTCACATGCACTCACACACACGCACAAAATGTCAGTCACACACCTACACACAGACACACACACACACAAACGCACTCACACAAACTCACACATGTCACACACAATCAGAAGCATACAATCACCAACTCACACCCACAAACCATCACACACACACTCACATATAAAAATGAAAATAGCACCCAAACCAACACACCTAAACACACACACTCAAGCACACTCACACACAAACACGAACTCACACACATACAGGGACAGGGACACACAAACACAATCATGCACAGACACACTATCATTCTCATACTCCCAAACAATCCCTCTCAGAGAGACACATTCACTCTCAGAAACACACTCACACACTCTCCCACTGTCACAAACCCTCACACAGTCACACACTGACAAACACACTGACACAACTACACACAGTCACACACACTGTCAAGCACAATCACACACAAGCAAATTCATAAACTTTTATGTACACACAATCACTTGCGCTCTGCCACCTACACGCTCACATAGACACTCACACAACCACTCACACAGCCTCACACTCTGACCCACACACTCACACTCTATCCCACGCACAACAAACCTTTGCACACAGACACACACACACTCATGCAGACACACACCTTAACAAACACAGTCACACGATATGTCACACATGCTTGCAAACGTACACAGGCCTAAACACACAGAAACTCACACACCACATCACAAGCAATCTCAAACACCTGCACACATGTATGCACACTCCCACACTCACTCCCCCTCACACACCTACACTCTCACATACAATCTCACGTACTCACACACATTAGGACTCACCCTAACACACACACTCACAGACACATGCCCACTCTCTCACATGCAATCACACTCTAGTATACACAATTACACTCTCTCCCACTCACACACCTACACTCTGAGAAACACACACGCACACACATGCTGTCACAGACCCTCACCCACTCACAGACTCTCACATGCCTTCACACACGTACAGACACAGATACACCAATGAACTCACTGTCACACAAGCGCACGCACACTCACAAATTGTCACACACATTCACACACCTACACACAGGGACACACACATTCACAGACATACAGGCAAACACACACACTAATACAGATTCACATACATGCATGCACCAACACAGACACACACACCAACAAACAGACACACACACTAACATATACACACCAACAGGAGCTTGTATACACACTCAAGCTCTCACTCCCACTCACACACCTACACTCCAACATACACTATCACATACTCTCACATAATGACACACCCTCAAACACACACTCACAAACACGCAATCCCACTCTCTCACACAATCACACACACGTATACAAAAGTTCACTCTCTCCCACTCACACAACTGCACTCTGAGAAAGACTCACACACTCTCAAACACACGTCACACACACTCACCCACTCACAGACCCTCACAAACACACACCTACAGACACAGAATCACCACTAAACTCACTGTCACACAAGAACACACACACTCACAAAATGTCACACACACTCACACACCTCCGCGAACATACGCATTCACAGACATACACTCACGCACACTCACAAATACGCACTCACATACATGCACACACCCGCACAAACACCAACTAACACAGGGACCCACACACACATAAGCGCACAAACAGGTGCTCATATACACACTCAAGCACTCACTCCCACTCACACACCTACACTCTCAGAGGCACCCTCACATACACACACCCACTCTCAGACACCCTCAATATCACACATTCACAAACTGACAAGCACACACACCGACACTCACACACTCACACAGTCAGACACAAACACTCATATTCACACTCACTAAATCCCACACACTTACACTCTCACAACCTTACAACCTCACACTCATTCTCATACCCGCTCACAATCCCACCAATTCACACAATCTCACACATACTGACATTACACACACAGGCATACTCACACACAAAGACTCACATGCACTCAAACACTGTGACTCACTTATGTAAACACACACACTCAATCCCACACACAAACGTACAATATCACCAGCATACTGTCACACTCACAGTCACTAACACACCTACACACACAGAACCACTCACACACTCATGCATGCTCACACACTGCCACACACACTGACAAAATTATACATGCAGTCACAGGTACACACACGCTCTCACACACACTCACACTCAGACTCATTCACACTCTGTAGCACACTCACACATTCACACACTCTCATACAACCTCAGTCAAACACCATCATACACACTGACACTCCTACACACACTGTCACCCACAGAAACACAATCGCACACACAGAAATTCTCAAACATGTATAGACACACTCACACACACTCAAATACACTCATGTAGACACACACACATGCTCACACTGCCTCACACTCTGACACGCACACTCACACACTGTAGCACACGGCACTCCGACACACACAGGGACACTCACACACACTCACAGACCCGCCCTCACACACTCACAGAAAATGTTGCAAACACTAACACATGTACACAGACTCAAACACCCAGAGACAAACTCACACACACCATCACACACAATCTCACATAAACCTGCACACTTGTATGCACACTCACACACTCACTCCCACTCACACACCAACACTCTCACATACACACTCACACACACTCTTTGGCTCACCATCACACACACTCTCACAGACACAATGCCTCTCTCACACGCTCTCACACAATCATAGACACAAGTACTCTCTCTCCCACTTATATACCTACATTCTGAGAAAGACTCACCCACTCACACACGCTCACACGCACTCACACAACTACGGACAGAGATATGCCTCTGAACTCACTGCCGCACAAGCACAAACACACGCACAATGTCACACAAACACACATACACAGAGACACACACTTTCACAGACATATAGTCACACACACACTAACACTCTCACAAACACACTAGCACACTCAGTCACTCACACACCTACACACACAGACATGCTCACACACTCATGCATGCTCACACACTGTCGCACACACTCAAACATACACAGGCAGGCACACCCACAGTCAGACACACAGGTACATCCACAATCTCACACACCCTCACACATAGTCCAACTCATATGCACACACACACATCTACACTCAGACACATTCACTCCAGTAGCTCACTCACACATTCGCACCCTCTGTCACACAAGCTCACACCCTCACACAGTCACACAACCTCACCCGCTGACACACACGCGCACCAACTGTCACAATTACACCACTGAATTAAGTTACGCCGGCACACACACTCACACAATGTCACACACTCACACGCCTGCACACACAAACACAGACGTTCAGTCATGCAGGCACACATACACACACACAAAATCACACAAACTGACACACACCCACACAGACACAAACACCAGCAAACGCAGGGACACTCACACAAACACATACACATACAAACACACACTCGTTTGCTTACTCACACTCTCACTCACACTCACAAACCTACACTCTCACAAACACCCTCACATACTTGCACCTACTCTCACACACCCTCACAGTAACACATTCACAAACTGTCACACACACACACCTACACACGCAGACACACTCACAGACAAACTCACTCATACACACTCACTTTTATACCTACTCACGCACTCACTATAGCTCACACACAATCTCACAAACAACCTCACCCTCTCAAAGCCACTCAGATACCCTCACATACTCACATATTCACAAACACTCAAACACACTACTGACACAGACACACACTCAGACTCACACACTCTCACACACTCTCACTCATGTATATACACACTCACACACTCCAACACACACACAAACACTCTCACCAACACCGTTCACACTCACTCACACACCTAGACCCACAGACATGCTCACACACACTCACAGATACTCACACACAGTCACACACACTCTCACACCTCTACATGCAGGCACACCCACAGTTACATATGCACGGGTACACAAACACTCTCACACACACTGACATGCAATCACGCACTGTCACACACTCACACACCTGCAGTCAGAGATGGAACACATCCCTGCAGACACACACTATCACACGCATTCACACACACAATCACACACACTCACACTAAGACACATTCACTCTTAGAAACACATTCACACTCTGACAACCACATTCACACTCTCACAACCACTGTCACACAACCTCAGTCACACAGTCACACACTCACAGACACACTCACACACAATTACCACGTTTATACAAACTCACACACTCACTATTTCTCACACTCTCACTCACACACCAACGCAATCAGAAACACCCTCACACTCAATGTCACACACCCTTGCACACATACACACACTCGCACACCCAATGACACACTTTAACACACACTCACATATTTGCACACACAGAGACAGTCACACACATACACTCACAAAACACACCACACACACTGACTCATGCACTCACACAGTGTTGAACAATGTCACACATCCTCACACACCTACACACACAGATACTCTCACACACAGACACACATGCACTCAAACACACTCTCACACTGTCACATGCACTCACACCTTCACACAGAAGCACACTCAGACACTCATATTCACCCACACACTGTCATACACACTCACACAATAACACACAGACACACTCAAGCAAACACACTGACACACCTACACCCACACAGCCACAAAAATTTCCACACACACGTACACAGACCCAAACACAGACACACTAACACAAAATAACACATTTCCCAGAACCCCACACACACTCACAGACACATGCTCACACACACACTTGAACACTGTCTCACACAATCACACACCCACACCCGTGGACAGTCACACACATTCAGGCTCATGGGACCTCACACACACACTCTCTCACACACACTCACTCACATACACCCACAGACACATCCACACCCTCACAAGCTCATATGCACTCACACACACAGTCACACTGTCACACACGCACACAACTTCACAGACGAATACACCCACACTCAGTCTCACACGCTCACAAACACACGCCATCACATGTACACATCTTCACACACAACTCAGACTCACTACCACAAAAATGCACAATCACACACTCATATACATACTCACAAATGCACTCCCAATCACACACCTACACTCTCACAATTACACTCACACACTCACACCCACAAACACATTTTCACACTCACACAGTCACTCTGTGACACACATTCACACAAGTAAACACAGACACATTCACACACACAAACACCTTCCCCCACAGTCACCCAAATTATCACACATACACACACATACACAGACCCAGAGACACACACATGGCATCACAAAATCTCACCCACACCGACACACACAGACTCATGTGCGCACACATACATGCACACTTTCCCACACACACGGTCGTATGCACTTTCTCTCAGTCCCTCTCAGAGCCACATTCTCTCACACACTCACACATACGCTAACAAACTCCTGCTAACACAAACACACAGAGTAACATGTGCACACCTCTCACGTTCTCACACACACACAAAGCCCCTAACACTCCTACACACTCACACACACAGTCCCACACTCACCATTATACACACTCAAATTCTGACTCATACACAATCACTTATCCACAATCACACACTTTCACCGACACACATATTCACACAGAGTCAAAAACTTTCGCACACACACATTCACCGAGGCGCACACGCACACACAGACACTGTCACACACTTGCACACACAAACTCACAGGCACTCCGAGGCTCACATGCACTCACACACACTGCCACACACACTCTCACACCTACACAGACACAAACCCACACACTCACATGCTCATATGCACTCACACACACACTCATGCCCACACTGACACATGCACAGACATACCCTCCCACACACTCAGAGACTCACATGAATTCACACACGCAGTCTACCACACACACTCCCCACCTACACACAGGGACTCTCACACACAAACACACACAATCACACAATCAGAAGCACACTCACACACTAACTCCCACATCTTCACTCCAGGAACACACTCACACACTCAGAGACCAACCCAAACACAGCCGAACCCAGTTTCACACAAACACACTCACACCTGCCATCACACTTAACTCACACACCACAAACCCATGCACTGACACACTGAAGCACACTTCTCACACACAATCACACTCATATACACATTCACACATTCACACACGCTCACATGCCTAGACTCTCATAAACATTCAAACACACTGCCACTCTGACACCCACTCACACAAAACACTCTCACACACTGACTCACATGCACTCACACACACGCACAAAATGTCAGTCACACACCTACACACAGACACACACACACACAAACGCACTCACACAAACTCACACATGTCACACACAATCAGAAGCATACAATCACCAACTCACACCCACAAACCATCACACACACACTCACATATAAAAATGAAAATAGCACCCAAACCAACACACCTAAACACACACACTCAAGCACACTCACACACAAACACGAACTCACACACATACAGGGACAGGGACACACAAACACAATCATGCACAGACACACTATCATTCTCATACTCCCAAACAATCCCTCTCAGAGAGACACATTCACTCTCAGAAACACACTCACACACTCTCCCACTGTCACAAACCCTCACACAGTCACACACTGACAAACACACTGACACAACTACACACAGTCACACACACTGTCAAGCACAATCACACACAAGCAAATTCATAAACTTTTATGTACACACAATCACTTGCGCTCTGCCACCTACACGCTCACATAGACACTCACACAACCACTCACACAGCCTCACACTCTGACCCACACACTCACACTCTATCCCACGCACAACAAACCTTTGCACACAGACACACACACACTCATGCAGACACACACCTTAACAAACACAGTCACACGATATGTCACACATGCTTGCAAACGTACACAGGCCTAAACACACAGAAACTCACACACCACATCACAAGCAATCTCAAACACCTGCACACATGTATGCACACTCCCACACTCACTCCCCCTCACACACCTACACTCTCACATACAATCTCACGTACTCACACACATTAGGACTCACCCTAACACACACACTCACAGACACATGCCCACTCTCTCACATGCAATCACACTCTAGTATACACAATTACACTCTCTCCCACTCACACACCTACACTCTGAGAAACACACACGCACACACATGCTGTCACAGACCCTCACCCACTCACAGACTCTCACATGCCTTCACACACGTACAGACACAGATACACCAATGAACTCACTGTCACACAAGCGCACGCACACTCACAAATTGTCACACACATTCACACACCTACACACAGGGACACACACATTCACAGACATACAGGCAAACACACACACTAATACAGATTCACATACATGCATGCACCAACACAGACACACACACCAACAAACAGACACACACACTAACATATACACACCAACAGGAGCTTGTATACACACTCAAGCTCTCACTCCCACTCACACACCTACACTCCAACATACACTATCACATACTCTCACATAATGACACACCCTCAAACACACACTCACAAACACGCAATCCCACTCTCTCACACAATCACACACACGTATACAAAAGTTCACTCTCTCCCACTCACACAACTGCACTCTGAGAAAGACTCACACACTCTCAAACACACGTCACACACACTCACCCACTCACAGACCCTCACAAACACACACCTACAGACACAGAATCACCACTAAACTCACTGTCACACAAGAACACACACACTCACAAAATGTCACACACACTCACACACCTCCGCGAACATACGCATTCACAGACATACACTCACGCACACTCACAAATACGCACTCACATACATGCACACACCCGCACAAACACCAACTAACACAGGGACCCACACACACATAAGCGCACAAACAGGTGCTCATATACACACTCAAGCACTCACTCCCACTCACACACCTACACTCTCAGAGGCACCCTCACATACACACACCCACTCTCAGACACCCTCAATATCACACATTCACAAACTGACAAGCACACACACCGACACTCACACACTCACACAGTCAGACACAAACACTCATATTCACACTCACTAAATCCCACACACTTACACTCTCACAACCTTACAACCTCACACTCATTCTCATACCCGCTCACAATCCCACCAATTCACACAATCTCACACATACTGACATTACACACACAGGCATACTCACACACAAAGACTCACATGCACTCAAACACTGTGACTCACTTATGTAAACACACACACTCAATCCCACACACAAACGTACAATATCACCAGCATACTGTCACACTCACAGTCACTAACACACCTACACACACAGAACCACTCACACACTCATGCATGCTCACACACTGCCACACACACTGACAAAATTATACATGCAGTCACAGGTACACACACGCTCTCACACACACTCACACTCAGACTCATTCACACTCTGTAGCACACTCACACATTCACACACTCTCATACAACCTCAGTCAAACACCATCATACACACTGACACTCCTACACACACTGTCACCCACAGAAACACAATCGCACACACAGAAATTCTCAAACATGTATAGACACACTCACACACACTCAAATACACTCATGTAGACACACACACATGCTCACACTGCCTCACACTCTGACACGCACACTCACACACTGTAGCACACGGCACTCCGACACACACAGGGACACTCACACACACTCACAGACCCGCCCTCACACACTCACAGAAAATGTTGCAAACACTAACACATGTACACAGACTCAAACACCCAGAGACAAACTCACACACACCATCACACACAATCTCACATAAACCTGCACACTTGTATGCACACTCACACACTCACTCCCACTCACACACTAACACTCTCACATACACACTCACACACACTCTTTGGCTCACCATCACACACACTCTCACAGACACAATGCCTCTCTCACACGCTCTCACACAATCATAGACACAAGTACTCTCTCTCCCACTTATATACCTACATTCTGAGAAAGACTCACCCACTCACACACGCTCACACGCACTCACACAACTACGGACACAGATATGCCTCTGAACTCACTGCCGCACAAGCACAAACAGACACACAATGTCACACACACACACATACACAGAGACACACACTTTCACAGACATACAGTCACACACATACCAACACTCTCACAAACACACTAGCACACTCAGTCACTCACACACCTACACACACAGACATGCTCACACACTCATGCATGCTCACACACTGTCGCACACACTCAAACATACACAGGCAGGCACACCCACAGTCAGACACACAGGTACATCCACAATCTCACACACCCTCACACATAGTCCAACTCATATGCACACACACACATCTACACTCAGACACATTCACTCCAGTAGCTCACTCACACATTCGCACCCTCTGTCACACAAGCTCACACCCTCACACAGTCACACAACCTCACCCGCTGACACACACGCGCACCAACTGTCACAATTACACCACTGAATTAAGTTACGCCGGCACACACACTCACACAATGTCACACACTCACACGCCTGCACACACAAACACAGACGTTCAGTCATGCAGGCACACATACACACACACAAAATCACACAAACTGACACACACCCACACAGACACAAACACCAGCAAACGCAGGGACACTCACACAAACACATACACATACAAACACACACTCGTTTGCTTACTCACACTCTCACTCACACTCACAAACCTACACTCTCACAAACACCCTCACATACTTGCACCTACTCTCACACACCCTCACAGTAACACATTCACAAACTGTCACACACACACACCTACACACGCAGACACACTCACAGACAAACTCACTCATACACACTCACTTTTATACCTACTCACGCACTCACTATAGCTCACACACAATCTCACAAACAACCTCACCCTCTCAAAGCCACTCAGATACCCTCACATACTCACATATTCACAAACACTCAAACACACTACTGACACAGACACACACTCAGACTCACACACTCTCACACACTCTCACTCATGTATATACACACTCACACACTCCAACACACACACAAACACTCTCACCAACACCGTTCACACTCACTCACACACCTAGACCCACAGACATGCTCACACACACTCACAGATACTCACACACAGTCACACACACTCTCACACCTCTACATGCAGGCACACCCACAGTTACATATGCACGGGTACACAAACACTCTCACACACACTGACATGCAATCACGCACTGTCACACACTCACACACCTGCAGTCAGAGATGGAACACATCCCTGCAGACACACACTATCACACGCATTCACACACACAATCACACACACTCACACTAAGACACATTCACTCTTAGAAACACATTCACACTCTGACAACCACATTCACACTCTCACAACCACTGTCACACAACCTCAGTCACACAGTCATACACTCACAGACACACTCACACACAATTACCACGTTTATACAAACTCACACACTCACTATTTCTCACACTCTCACTCACACACCAACGCAATCAGAAACACCCTCACACTCAATGTCACACACCCTTGCACACATACACACACTCGCACACCCAATGACACACTTTAACACACACTCACATATTTGCACACACAGAGACAGTCACACACATACACTCACAAAACACACCACACACACTGACTCATGCACTCACACAGTGTTGAACAATGTCACACATCCTCACACACCTACACACACAGATACTCTCACACACAGACACACATGCACTCAAACACACTCTCACACTGTCACATGCACTCACACCTTCACACAGAAGCACACTCAGACACTCATATTCACCCACACACTGTCATACACACTCACACAATAACACACAGACACACTCAAGCAAACACACTGACACACCTACACCCACACAGCCACAAAAATTTCCACACACACGTACACAGACCCAAACACAGACACACTAACACAAAATAACACATCTCCCAGAACCCCACACACACTCACAGACACATGCTCACACACACACTTGAACACTGTCTCACACAATCACACACCCACACCCGTGGACAGTCACACACATTCAGGCTCATGGGACCTCACACACACACTCTCTCACACACACTCACTCACATACACCCACAGACACATCCACACCCTCACAAGCTCATATGCACTCACACACACAGTCACACTGTCACACACGCACACAACTTCACAGACGAATACACCCACACTCAGTCTCACACGCTCACAAACACACGCCATCACATGTACACATCTTCACACACAACTCAGACTCACTACCACAAAAATGCACAATCACACACTCATATACATACTCACAAATGCACTCCCAATCACACACCTACACTCTCACAATTACACTCACACACTCACACCCACAAACACATTTTCACACTCACACAGTCACTCTGTGACACACATTCACACAAGTAAACACAGACACATTCACACACACAAACACCTTCCCCCACAGTCACCCAAATTATCACACATACACACACATACACAGACCCAGAGACACACACATGGCATCACAAAATCTCACCCACACCGACACACACAGACTCATGTGCGCACACATACATGCACACTTTCCCACACACACGGTCGTATGCACTTTCTCTCAGTCCCTCTCAGAGCCACATTCTCTCACACACTCACACATACGCTAACAAACTCCTGCTAACACAAACACACAGAGTAACATGTGCACACCTCTCACGTTCTCACACACACACAAAGCCCCTAACACTCCTACACACTCACACACACAGTCCCACACTCACCATTATACACACTCAAATTCTGACTCATACACAATCACTTATCCACAATCACACACTTTCACCGACACACATATTCACACAGAGTCAAAAACTTTCGCACACACACATTCACCGAGGCGCACACGCACACACAGACACTGTCACACACTTGCACACACAAACTCACAGGCACTCCGAGGCTCACATGCACTCACACACACTGCCACACACACTCTCACACCTACACAGACACAAACCCACACACTCACATGCTCATATGCACTCACACACACACTCATGCCCACACTGACACATGCACAGACATACCCTCCCACACACTCAGAGACTCACATGAATTCACACACGCAGTCTACCACACACACTCCCCACCTACACACAGGGACTCTCACACACAAACACACACAATCACACAATCAGAAGCACACTCACACACTAACTCCCACATCTTCACTCCAGGAACACACTCACACACTCAGAGACCAACCCAAACACAGCCGAACCCAGTTTCACACAAACACACTCACACCTGCCATCACACTTAACTCACACACCACAAACCCATGCACTGACACACTGAAGCACACTTCTCACACACAATCACACTCATATACACATTCACACATTCACACACGCTCACATGCCTAGACTCTCATAAACATTCAAACACACTGCCACTCTGACACCCACTCACACAAAACACTCTCACACACTGACTCACATGCACTCACACACACGCACAAAATGTCAGTCACACACCTACACACAGACACACACACACACAAACGCACTCACACAAACTCACACATGTCACACACAATCAGAAGCATACAATCACCAACTCACACCCACAAACCATCACACACACACTCACATATAAAAATGAAAATAGCACCCAAACCAACACACCTAAACACACACACTCAAGCACACTCACACACAAACACGAACTCACACACATACAGGGACAGGGACACACAAACACAATCATGCACAGACACACTATCATTCTCATACTCCCAAACAATCCCTCTCAGAGAGACACATTCACTCTCAGAAACACACTCACACACTCTCCCACTGTCACAAACCCTCACACAGTCACACACTGACAAACACACTGACACAACTACACACAGTCACACACACTGTCAAGCACAATCACACACAAGCAAATTCATAAACTTTTATGTACACACAATCACTTGCGCTCTGCCACCTACACGCTCACATAGACACTCACACAACCACTCACACAGCCTCACACTCTGACCCACACACTCACACTCTATCCCACGCACAACAAACCTTTGCACACAGACACACACACACTCATGCAGACACACACCTTAACAAACACAGTCACACGATATGTCACACATGCTTGCAAACGTACACAGGCCTAAACACACAGAAACTCACACACCACATCACAAGCAATCTCAAACACCTGCACACATGTATGCACACTCCCACACTCACTCCCCCTCACACACCTACACTCTCACATACAATCTCACGTACTCACACACATTAGGACTCACCCTAACACACACACTCACAGACACATGCCCACTCTCTCACATGCAATCACACTCTAGTATACACAATTACACTCTCTCCCACTCACACACCTACACTCTGAGAAACACACACGCACACACATGCTGTCACAGACCCTCACCCACTCACAGACTCTCACATGCCTTCACACACGTACAGACACAGATACACCAATGAACTCACTGTCACACAAGCGCACGCACACTCACAAATTGTCACACACATTCACACACCTACACACAGGGACACACACATTCACAGACATACAGGCAAACACACACACTAATACAGATTCACATACATGCATGCACCAACACAGACACACACACCAACAAACAGACACACACACTAACATATACACACCAACAGGAGCTTGTATACACACTCAAGCTCTCACTCCCACTCACACACCTACACTCCAACATACACTCACATACTCTCACATAATGACACACCCTCAAACACACACTCACAAACACGCAATCCCACTCTCTCACACAATCACACACACGTATACAAAAGTTCACTCTCTCCCACTCACACAACTGCACTCTGAGAAAGACTCACACACTCTCAAACACACGTCACACACACTCACCCACTCACAGACCCTCACAAACACACACCTACAGACACAGAATCACCACTAAACTCACTGTCACACAAGAACACACACACTCACAAAATGTCACACACACTCACACACCTCCGCGAACATACGCATTCACAGACATACACTCACGCACACTCACAAATACGCACTCACATACATGCACACACCCGCACAAACACCAACTAACACAGGGACCCACACACACATAAGTGCACAAACAGGTGCTCATATACACACTCAAGCACTCACTCCCACTCACACACCTACACTCTCAGAGGCACCCTCACATACACACACCCACTCTCAGACACCCTCAATATCACACATTCACAAACTGACAAGCACACACACCGACACTCACACACTCACACAGTCAGACACAAACACTCATATTCACACTCACTAAATCCCACACACTTACACTCTCACAACCTTACAACCTCACACTCATTCTCATACCCGCTCACAATCCCACCAATTCACACAATCTCACACATACTGACATTACACACACAGGCATACTCACACACAAAGACTCACATGCACTCAAACACTGTGACTCACTTATGTAAACACACACACTCAATCCCACACACAAACGTACAATATCACCAGCATACTGTCACACTCACAGTCACTAACACACCTACACACACAGAACCACTCACACACTCATGCATGCTCACACACTGCCACACACACTGACAAAATTATACATGCAGTCACAGGTACACACACGCTCTCACACACACTCACACTCAGACTCATTCACACTCTGTAGCACACTCACACATTCACACACTCTCATACAACCTCAGTCAAACACCATCATACACACTGACACTCCTACACACACTGTCACCCACAGAAACACAATCGCACACACAGAAATTCTCAAACATGTATAGACACACTCACACACACTCAAATACACTCATGTAGACACACACACATGCTCACACTGCCTCACACTCTGACACGCACACTCACACACTGTAGCACACGGCACTCCGACACACACAGGGACACTCACACACACTCACAGACCCGCCCTCACACACTCACAGAAAATGTTGCAAACACTAACACATGTACACAGACTCAAACACCCAGAGACAAACTCACACACACCATCACACACAATCTCACATAAACCTGCACACTTGTATGCACACTCACACACTCACTCCCACTCACACACCAACACTCTCACATACACACTCACACACACTCTTTGGCTCACCATCACACACACTCTCACAGACACAATGCCTCTCTCACACGCTCTCACACAATCATAGACACAAGTACTCTCTCTCCCACTCATATACCTACATTCTGAGAAAGACTCACCCACTCACACACGCTCACACGCACTCACACAACTACGGACACAGATATGCCTCTGAACTCACTGCCGCACAAGCACACACACACGCACAATGTCACACACACACACATACACAGAGACACACACTTTCACAGACATACAGTCACACACACACCAACACTCTCACAAACACACTAGCACACTCAGTCACTCACACACCTACACACACAGACATGCTCACACACTCATGCATGCTCACACACTGTCGCACACACTCAAACATACACAGGCAGGCACACCCACAGTCAGACACACAGGTACATCCACAATCTCACACACCCTCACACATAGTCCAACTCATATGCACACACACACATCTACACTCAGACACATTCACTCCAGTAGCTCACTCACACATTCGCACCCTCTGTCACACAAGCTCACACCCTCACACAGTCACACAACCTCACCCGCTGACACACACGCGCACCAACTGTCACAATTACACCACTGAATTAAGTTACGCCGGCACACACACTCACACAATGTCACACACTCACACGCCTGCACACACAAACACAGACGTTCAGTCATGCAGGCACACATACACACACACAAAATCACACAAACTGACACACACCCACACAGACACAAACACCAGCAAACGCAGGGACACTCACACAAACACATACACATACAAACACACACTCGTTTGCTTACTCACACTCTCACTCACACTCACAAACCTACACTCTCACAAACACCCTCACATACTTGCACCTACTCTCACACACCCTCACAGTAACACATTCACAAACTGTCACACACACACACCTACACACGCAGACACACTCACAGACAAACTCACTCATACACACTCACTTTTATACCTACTCACGCACTCACTATAGCTCACACACAATCTCACAAACAACCTCACCCTCTCAAAGCCACTCAGATACCCTCACATACTCACATATTCACAAACACTCAAACACACTACTGACACAGACACACACTCAGACTCACACACTCTCACACACTCTCACTCATGTATATACACACTCACACACTCCAACACACACACAAACACTCTCACCAACACCGTTCACACTCACTCACACACCTAGACCCACAGACATGCTCACACACACTCACAGATACTCACACACAGTCACACACACTCTCACACCTCTACATGCAGGCACACCCACAGTTACATATGCACGGGTACACAAACACTCTCACACACACTGACATGCAATCACGCACTGTCACACACTCACACACCTGCAGTCAGAGATGGAACACATCCCTGCAGACACACACTATCACACGCATTCACACACACAATCACACACACTCACACTAAGACACATTCACTCTTAGAAACACATTCACACTCTGACAACCACATTCACACTCTCACAACCACTGTCACACAACCTCAGTCACACAGGCACACACTCACAGACACACTCACACACAATTACCACGTTTATACAAACTCACACACTCACTATTTCTCACACTCTCACTCACACACCAACGCAATCAGAAACACCCTCACACTCAATGTCACACACCCTTGCACACATACACACACTCGCACACCCAATGACACACTTTAACACACACTCACATATTTGCACACACAGAGACAGTCACACACATACACTCACAAAACACACCACACACACTGACTCATGCACTCACACAGTGTTGAACAATGTCACACATCCTCACACACCTACACACACAGATACTCTCACACACAGACACACATGCACTCAAACACACTCTCACACTGTCACATGCACTCACACCTTCACACAGAAGCACACTCAGACACTCATATTCACCCACACACTGTCATACACACTCACACAATAACACACAGACACACTCAAGCAAACACACTGACACACCTACACCCACACAGCCACAAAAATTTCCACACACACGTACACAGACCCAAACACAGACACACTAACACAAAATAACACATCTCCCAGAACCCCACACACACTCACAGACACATGCTCACACACACACTTGAACACTGTCTCACACAATCACACACCCACACCCGTGGACAGTCACACACATTCAGGCTCATGGGACCTCACACACACACTCTCTCACACACACTCACTCACATACACCCACAGACACATCCACACCCTCACAAGCTCATATGCACTCACACACACAGTCACACTGTCACACACGCACACAACTTCACAGACGAATACACCCACACTCAGTCTCACACGCTCACAAACACACGCCATCACATGTACACATCTTCACACACAACTCAGACTCACTACCACAAAAATGCACAATCACACACTCATATACATACTCACAAATGCACTCCCAATCACACACCTACACTCTCACAATTACACTCACACACTCACACCCACAAACACATTTTCACACTCACACAGTCACTCTGTGACACACATTCACACAAGTAAACACAGACACATTCACACACACAAACACCTTCCCCCACAGTCACCCAAATTATCACACATACACACACATACACAGACCCAGAGACACACACATGGCATCACAAAATCTCACCCACACCGACACACACAGACTCATGTGCGCACACATACATGCACACTTTCCCACACACACGGTCGTATGCACTTTCTCTCAGTCCCTCTCAGAGCCACATTCTCTCACACACTCACACATACGCTAACAAACTCCTGCTAACACAAACACACAGAGTAACATGTGCACACCTCTCACGTTCTCACACACACACAAAGCCCCTAACACTCCTACACACTCACACACACAGTCCCACACTCACCATTATACACACTCAAATTCTGACTCATACACAATCACTTATCCACAATCACACACTTTCACCGACACACATATTCACACAGAGTCAAAAACTTTCGCACACACACATTCACCGAGGCGCACACGCACACACAGACACTGTCACACACTTGCACACACAAACTCACAGGCACTCCGAGGCTCACATGCACTCACACACACTGCCACACACACTCTCACACCTACACAGACACAAACCCACACACTCACATGCTCATATGCACTCACACACACACTCATGCCCACACTGACACATGCACAGACATACCCTCCCACACACTCAGAGACTCACATGAATTCACACACGCAGTCTACCACACACACTCCCCACCTACACACAGGGACTCTCACACACAAACACACACAATCACACAATCAGAAGCACACTCACACACTAACTCCCACATCTTCACTCCAGGAACACACTCACACACTCAGAGACCAACCCAAACACAGCCGAACCCAGTTTCACACAAACACACTCACACCTGCCATCACACTTAACTCACACACCACAAACCCATGCACTGACACACTGAAGCACACTTCTCACACACAATCACACTCATATACACATTCACACATTCACACACGCTCACATGCCTAGACTCTCATAAACATTCAAACACACTGCCACTCTGACACCCACTCACACAAAACACTCTCACACACTGACTCACATGCACTCACACACACGCACAAAATGTCAGTCACACACCTACACACAGACACACACACACACAAACGCACTCACACAAACTCACACATGTCACACACAATCAGAAGCATACAATCACCAACTCACACCCACAAACCATCACACACACACTCACATATAAAAATGAAAATAGCACCCAAACCAACACACCTAAACACACACACTCAAGCACACTCACACACAAACACGAACTCACACACATACAGGGACAGGGACACACAAACACAATCATGCACAGACACACTATCATTCTCATACTCCCAAACAATCCCTCTCAGAGAGACACATTCACTCTCAGAAACACACTCACACACTCTCCCACTGTCACAAACCCTCACACAGTCACACACTGACAAACACACTGACACAACTACACACAGTCACACACACTGTCAAGCACAATCACACACAAGCAAATTCATAAACTTTTATGTACACACAATCACTTGCGCTCTGCCACCTACACGCTCACATAGACACTCACACAACCACTCACACAGCCTCACACTCTGACCCACACACTCACACTCTATCCCACGCACAACAAACCTTTGCACACAGACACACACACACTCATGCAGACACACACCTTAACAAACACAGTCACACGATATGTCACACATGCTTGCAAACGTACACAGGCCTAAACACACAGAAACTCACACACCACATCACAAGCAATCTCAAACACCTGCACACATGTATGCACACTCCCACACTCACTCCCCCTCACACACCTACACTCTCACATACAATCTCACGTACTCACACACATTAGGACTCACCCTAACACACACACTCACAGACACATGCCCACTCTCTCACATGCAATCACACTCTAGTATACACAATTACACTCTCTCCCACTCACACACCTACACTCTGAGAAACACACACGCACACACATGCTGTCACAGACCCTCACCCACTCACAGACTCTCACATGCCTTCACACACGTACAGACACAGATACACCAATGAACTCACTGTCACACAAGCGCACGCACACTCACAAATTGTCACACACATTCACACACCTACACACAGGGACACACACATTCACAGACATACAGGCAAACACACACACTAATACAGATTCACATACATGCATGCACCAACACAGACACACACACCAACAAACAGACACACACACTAACATATACACACCAACAGGAGCTTGTATACACACTCAAGCTCTCACTCCCACTCACACACCTACACTCCAACATACACTATCACATACTCTCACATAATGACACACCCTCAAACACACACTCACAAACAGACGCAATCCCACTCTCTCACACAATCACACACACGTATACAAAAGTTCACTCTCTCCCACTCACACAACTGCACTCTGAGAAAGACTCACACACTCTCAAACACACGTCACACACACTCACCCACTCACAGACCCTCACAAACACACACCTACAGACACAGAATCACCACTAAACTCACTGTCACACAAGAACACACACACTCACAAAATGTCACACACACTCACACACCTCCGCGAACATACGCATTCACAGACATACACTCACGCACACTCACAAATACGCACTCACATACATGCACACACCCGCACAAACACCAACTAACACAGGGACCCACACACACATAAGCGCACAAACAGGTGCTCATATACACACTCAAGCACTCACTCCCACTCACACACCTACACTCTCAGCAGCACCCTCACATACACACACCCACTCTCAGACACCCTCAATATCACACATTCACAAACTGACAAGCACACACACCGACACTCACACACTCACACAGTCAGACACAAACACTCATATTCACACTCACTAAATCCCACACACTTACACTCTCACAACCTTACAACCTCACACTCATTCTCATACCCGCTCACAATCCCACCAATTCACACAATCTCACACATACTGACATTACACACACAGACATACTCACACACAAAGACTCACATGCACTCAAACACTGTGACTCACTTATGTAAACACACACACTCAATCCCACACACAAACGTACAATATCACCAGCATACTGTCACACTCACAGTCACTAACACACCTACACACACAGAACCACTCACACACTCATGCATGCTCACACACTGCCACACACACTGACAAAATTATACATGCAGTCACAGGTACACACACGCTCTCACACACACTCACACTCAGACTCATTCACACTCTGTAGCACACTCACACATTCACACACTCTCATACAACCTCAGTCAAACACCATCATACACACTGACACTCCTACACACACTGTCACCCACAGAAACACAATCGCACACACAGAAATTCTCAAACATGTATAGACACACTCACACACACTCAAATACACTCATGTAGACACACACACATGCTCACACTGCCTCACACTCTGACACGCACACTCACACACTGTAGCACACGGCACTCCGACACACACAGGGACACTCACACACACTCACAGACCCGCCCTCACACACTCACAGAAAATGTTGCAAACACTAACACATGTACACAGACTCAAACACCCAGAGACAAACTCACACACACCATCACACACAATCTCACATAAACCTGCACACTTGTATGCACACTCACACACTCACTCCCACTCACACACCAACACTCTCACATACACACTCACACACACTCTTTGGCTCACCATCACACACACTCTCACAGACACAATGCCTCTCTCACACGCTCTCACACAATCATAGACACAAGTAATCTCTCTCCCACTCATATACCTACATTCTGAGAAAGACTCACCCACTCACACACGCTCACACGCACTCACACAACTACGGACACAGATATGCCTCTGAACTCACTGCCGCACAAGCACACACACACGCACAATGTCACACACACACACATACACAGAGACACACACTTTCACAGACATACAGTCACACACAC
Source organism: Manis javanica (assembly GCF_040802235.1). Taxonomy (NCBI): domain Eukaryota; kingdom Metazoa; phylum Chordata; class Mammalia; order Pholidota; family Manidae; genus Manis; species Manis javanica. Next base: position 52,286 of record NC_133175.1, read on the forward strand.
ACCAACACTCTCACAAACACACTAGCACACTCAGTCACTCACACACCTACACACACAGACATGCTCACACACTCATGCATGCTCACACACTGTCGCACACACTCAAACATACACAGGCAGGCACACCCACAGTCAGACACACAGGTACATCCACAATCTCACACACCCTCACACATAGTCCAACTCATATGCACACACACACATCTACACTCAGACACATTCACTCCAGTAGCTCACTCACACATTCGCACCCTCTGTCACACAAACTCACACCCTCACACAGTCACACAACCTCACCCCCTGACACACACGCGCACCAACTGTCACAATTACACCACTGAATTAAGTTACGCCGGCACACACACTCACACAATGTCACACACTCACACGCCTGCACACACAAACACAGACGTTCAGTCATGCAGGCACACATACACACACACAAAATCACACAAACTGACACACACCCACACAGACACAAACACCAGCAAACGCAGGGACACTCACACAAACACATACACATACAAACACACACTCGTTTGCTTACTCACACTCTCACTCACACTCACAAACCTACACTCTCACAAACACCCTCACATACTTGCACCTACTCTCACACACCCTCACAGTAACACATTCACAAACTGTCACACACACACACCTACACACGCAGACACACTCACAGACAAACTCACTCATACACACTCACTTTTATACCTACTCACGCACTCACTATAGCTCACACACAATCTCACAAACAACCTCACCCTCTCAAAGCCACTCAGATACCCTCACATACTCACATATTCACAAACACTCAAACACACTACTGACACAGACACACACTCAGACTCACACACTCTCACACACTCTCACTCATGTATATACACACTCACACACTCCAACACACACACAAACACTCTCACCAACACCGTTCACACTCACTCACACACCTAGACCCACAGACATGCTCACACACACTCACAGATACTCACACACAGTCACACACACTCTCACACCTCTACATGCAGGCACACCCACAGTTACATATGCACGGGTACACAAACACTCTCACACACACTGACATGCAATCACGCACTGTCACACACTCACACACCTGCAGTCAGAGATGGAACACATCCCTGCAGACACACACTATCACACGCATTCACACACACAATCACACACACTCACACTAAGACACATTCACTCTTAGAAACACATTCACACTCTGACAACCACATTCACACTCTCACAACCACTGTCACACAACCTCAGTCACACACTCATACACTCACAGACACACTCACACACAATTACCACGTTTATACAAACTCACACACTCACTATTTCTCACACTCTCACTCACACACCAACGCAATCAGAAACACCCTCACACTCAATGTCACACACCCTTGCACACATACACACACTCGCACACCCAATGACACACTTTAACACACACTCACATATTTGCACACACAGAGACAGTCACACACATACACTCACAAAACACACCACACACACTGACTCATGCACTCACACAGTGTTGAACAATGTCACACATCCTCACACACCTACACACAGATACTCTCACACACAGACACACATGCACTCAAACACACTCTCACACTGTCACATGCACTCACACCTTCACACAGAAGCACACTCAGACACTCATATTCACCCACACACTGTCATACACACTCACACAATAACACACAGACACACTCAAGCAAACACACTGACACACCTACACCCACACAGCCACAAAAATTTCCACACACACGTACACAGACCCAAACACAGACACACTAACACAAAATAACACATCTCCCAGAACCCCACACACACTCACAGACACATGCTCACACACACACTTGAACACTGTCTCACACAATCACACACCCACACCCGTGGACAGTCACACACATTCAGGCTCATGGGACCTCACACACACACTCTCTCACACACACTCACTCACATACACCCACAGACACATCCACACCCTCACAAGCTCATATGCACTCACACACACAGTCACACTGTCACACACGCACACAACTTCACAGACGAATACACCCACACTCAGTCTCACACGCTCACAAACACACGCCATCACATGTACACATCTTCACACACAACTCAGACTCACTACCACAAAAATGCACAATCACACACTCATATACATACTCACAAATGCACTCCCAATCACACACCTACACTCTCACAATTACACTCACACACTCACACCCACAAACACATTTTCACACTCACACAGTCACTCTGTGACACACATTCACACAAGTAAACACAGACACATTCACACACACAAACACCTTCCCCCACAGTCACCCAAATTATCACACATACACACACATACACAGACCCAGAGACACACACATGGCATCACAAAATCTCACCCACACCGACACACACAGACTCATGTGCGCACACATACATGCACACTTTCCCACACACACGGTCGTATGCACTTTCTCTCAGTCCCTCTCAGAGCCACATTCTCTCACACACTCACACATACGCTAACAAACTCCTGCTAACACAAACACACAGAGTAACATGTGCACACCTCTCACGTTCTCACACACACACAAAGCCCCTAACACTCCTACACACTCACACACACAGTCCCACACTCACCATTATACACACTCAAATTCTGACTCATACACAATCACTTATCCACAATCACACACTTTCACCGACACACATATTCACACAGAGTCAAAAACTTTCGCACACACACATTCACCGAGGCGCACACGCACACACAGACACTGTCACACACTTGCACACACAAACTCACAGGCACTCCGAGGCTCACATGCACTCACACACACTGCCACACACACTCTCACACCTACACAGACACAAACCCACACACTCACATGCTCATATGCACTCACACACACACTCATGCCCACACTGACACATGCACAGACATACCCTCCCACACACTCAGAGACTCACATGAATTCACACACGCAGTCTACCACACACACTCCCCACCTACACACAGGGACTCTCACACACAAACACACACAATCACACAATCAGAAGCACACTCACACACTAACTCCCACATCTTCACTCCAGGAACACACTCACACACTCAGAGACCAACCCAAACACAGCCGAACCCAGTTTCACACAAACACACTCACACCTGCCATCACACTTAACTCACACACCACAAACCCATGCACTGACACACTGAAGCACACTTCTCACACACAATCACACTCATATACACATTCACACATTCACACACGCTCACATGCCTAGACTCTCATAAACATTCAAACACACTGCCACTCTGACACCCACTCACACAAAACACTCTCACACACTGACTCACATGCACTCACACACACGCACAAAATGTCAGTCACACACCTACACACAGACACACACACACACAAACGCACTCACACAAACTCACACATGTCACACACAATCAGAAGCATACAATCACCAACTCACACCCACAAACCATCACACACACACTCACATATAAAAATGAAAATAGCACCCAAACCAACACACCTAAACACACACACTCAAGCACACTCACACACAAACACGAACTCACACACATACAGGGACAGGGACACACAAACACAATCATGCACAGACACACTATCATTCTCATACTCCCAAACAATCCCTCTCAGAGAGACACATTCACTCTCAGAAACACACTCACACACTCTCCCACTGTCACAAACCCTCACACAGTCACACACTGACAAACACACTGACACAACTACACACAGTCACACACACTGTCAAGCACAATCACACACAAGCAAATTCATAAACTTTTATGTACACACAATCACTTGCGCTCTGCCACCTACACGCTCACATAGACACTCACACAACCACTCACACAGCCTCACACTCTGACCCACACACTCACACTCTATCCCACGCACAACAAACCTTTGCACACAGACACACACACACTCATGCAGACACACACCTTAACAAACACAGTCACACGATATGTCACACATGCTTGCAAACGTACACAGGCCTAAACACACAGAAACTCACACACCACATCACAAGCAATCTCAAACACCTGCACACATGTATGCACACTCCCACACTCACTCCCCCTCACACACCTACACTCTCACATACAATCTCACGTACTCACACACATTAGGACTCACCCTAACACACACACTCACAGACACATGCCCACTCTCTCACATGCAATCACACTCTAGTATACACAATTACACTCTCTCCCACTCACACACCTACACTCTGAGAAACACACACGCACACACATGCTGTCACAGACCCTCACCCACTCACAGACTCTCACATGCCTTCACACACGTACAGACACAGATACACCAATGAACTCACTGTCACACAAGCGCACGCACACTCACAAATTGTCACACACATTCACACACCTACACACAGGGACACACACATTCACAGACATACAGGCAAACACACACACTAATACAGATTCACATACATGCATGCACCAACACAGACACACACACCAACAAACAGACACACACACTAACATATACACACCAACAGGAGCTTGTATACACACTCAAGCTCTCACTCCCACTCACACACCTACACTCCAACATACACTATCACATACTCTCACATAATGACACACCCTCAAACACACACTCACAAACAGACGCAATCCCACTCTCTCACACAATCACACACACGTATACAAAAGTTCACTCTCTCCCACTCACACAACTGCACTCTGAGAAAGACTCACACACTCTCAAACACACGTCACACACACTCACCCACTCACAGACCCTCACAAACACACACCTACAGACACAGAATCACCACTAAACTCACTGTCACACAAGAACACACACACTCACAAAATGTCACACACACTCACACACCTCCGCGAACATACGCATTCACAGACATACACTCACGCACACTCACAAATACGCACTCACATACATGCACACACCCGCACAAACACCAACTAACACAGGGACCCACACACACATAAGCGCACAAACAGGTGCTCATATACACACTCAAGCACTCACTCCCACTCACACACCTACACTCTCAGAGGCACCCTCACATACACACACCCACTCTCAGACACCCTCAATATCACACATTCACAAACTGACAAGCACACACACCGACACTCACACACTCACACAGTCAGACACAAACACTCATATTCACACTCACTAAATCCCACACACTTACACTCTCACAACCTTACAACCTCACACTCATTCTCATACCCGCTCACAATCCCACCAATTCACACAATCTCACACATACTGACATTACACACACAGACATACTCACACACAAAGACTCACATGCACTCAAACACTGTGACTCACTTATGTAAACACACACACTCAATCCCACACACAAACGTACAATATCACCAGCATACTGTCACACTCACAGTCACTAACACACCTACACACACAGAACCACTCACACACTCATGCATGCTCACACACTGCCACACACACTGACAAAATTATACATGCAGTCACAGGTACACACACGCTCTCACACACACTCACACTCAGACTCATTCACACTCTGTAGCACACTCACACATTCACACACTCTCATACAACCTCAGTCAAACACCATCATACACACTGACACTCCTACACACACTGTCACCCACAGAAACACAATCGCACACACAGAAATTCTCAAACATGTATAGACACACTCACACACACTCAAATACACTCATGTAGACACACACACATGCTCACACTGCCTCACACTCTGACACGCACACTCACACACTGTAGCACACGGCACTCCGACACACACAGGGACACTCACACACACTCACAGACCCGCCCTCACACACTCACAGAAAATGTTGCAAACACTAACACATGTACACAGACTCAAACACCCAGAGACAAACTCACACACACCATCACACACAATCTCACATAAACCTGCACACTTGTATGCACACTCACACACTCACTCCCACTCACACACCAACACTCTCACATACACACTCACACACACTCTTTGGCTCACCATCACACACACTCTCACAGACACAATGCCTCTCTCACACGCTCTCACACAATCGTAGACACAAGTACTCTCTCTCCCACTCATATACCTACATTCTGAGAAAGACTCACCCACTCACACACGCTCACACGCACTCACACAACTACGGACACAGATATGCCTCTGAACTCACTGCCGCACAAGCACACACACACGCACAATGTCACACACACACACATACACAGAGACACACACTTTCACAGACATACAGTCACACACACACCAACACTCTCACAAACACACTAGCACACTCAGTCACTCACACACCTACACACACAGACATGCTCACACACTCATGCATGCTCACACACTGTCGCACACACTCAAACATACACAGGCAGGCACACCCACAGTCAGACACACAGGTACATCCACAATCTCACACACCCTCACACATAGTCCAACTCATATGCACACACACACATCTACACTCAGACACATTCACTCCAGTAGCTCACTCACACATTCGCACCCTCTGTCACACAAGCTCACACCCTCACACAGTCACACAACCTCACCCGCTGACACACACGCGCACCAACTGTCACAATTACACCACTGAATTAAGTTACGCCGGCACACACACTCACACAATGTCACACACTCACACGCCTGCACACACAAACACAGACGTTCAGTCATGCAGGCACACATACACACACACAAAATCACACAAACTGACACACACCCACACAGACACAAACACCAGCAAACGCAGGGACACTCACACAAACACATACACATACAAACACACACTCGTTTGCTTACTCACACTCTCACTCACACTCACAAACCTACACTCTCACAAACACCCTCACATACTTGCACCTACTCTCACACACCCTCACAGTAACACATTCACAAACTGTCACACACACACACCTACACACGCAGACACACTCACAGACAAACTCACTCATACACACTCACTTTTATACCTACTCACGCACTCACTATAGCTCACACACAATCTCACAAACAACCTCACCCTCTCAAAGCCACTCAGATACCCTCACATACTCACATATTCACAAACACTCAAACACACTACTGACACAGACACACACTCAGACTCACACACTCTCACACACTCTCACTCATGTATATACACACTCACACACTCCAACACACACACAAACACTCTCACCAACACCGTTCACACTCACTCACACACCTAGACCCACAGACATGCTCACACACACTCACAGATACTCACACACAGTCACACACACTCTCACACCTCTACATGCAGGCACACCCACAGTTACATATGCACGGGTACACAAACACTCTCACACACACTGACATGCAATCACGCACTGTCACACACTCACACACCTGCAGTCAGAGATGGAACACATCCCTGCAGACACACACTATCACACGCATTCACACACACAATCACACACACTCACACTAAGACACATTCACTCTTAGAAACACATTCACACTCTGACAACCACATTCACACTCTCACAACCACTGTCACACAACCTCAGTCACACAGTCACACACTCACAGACACACTCACACACAATTACCACGTTTATACAAACTCACACACTCACTATTTCTCACACTCTCACTCACACACCAACGCAATCAGAAACACCCTCACACTCAATGTCACACACCCTTGCACACATACACACACTCGCACACCCAATGACACACTTTAACACACACTCACATATTTGCACACACAGAGACAGTCACACACATACACTCACAAAACACACCACACACACTGACTCATGCACTCACACAGTGTTGAACAATGTCACACATCCTCACACACCTACACACACAGATACTCTCACACACAGACACACATGCACTCAAACACACTCTCACACTGTCACATGCACTCACACCTTCACACAGAAGCACACTCAGACACTCATATTCACCCACACACTGTCATACACACTCACACAATAACACACAGACACACTCAAGCAAACACACTGACACACCTACACCCACACAGCCACAAAAATTTCCACACACACGTACACAGACCCAAACACAGACACACTAACACAAAATAACACATCTCCCAGAACCCCACACACACTCACAGACACATGCTCACACACACACTTGAACACTGTCTCACACAATCACACACCCACACCCGTGGACAGTCACACACATTCAGGCTCATGGGACCTCACACACACACTCTCTCACACACACTCACTCACATACACCCACAGACACATCCACACCCTCACAAGCTCATATGCACTCACACACACAGTCACACTGTCACACACGCACACAACTTCACAGACGAATACACCCACACTCAGTCTCACACGCTCACAAACACACGCCATCACATGTACACATCTTCACACACAACTCAGACTCACTACCACAAAAATGCACAATCACACACTCATATACATACTCACAAATGCACTCCCAATCACACACCTACACTCTCACAATTACACTCACACACTCACACCCACAAACACATTTTCACACTCACACAGTCACTCTGTGACACACATTCACACAAGTAAACACAGACACATTCACACACACAAACACCTTCCCCCACAGTCACCCAAATTATCACACATACACACACATACACAGACCCAGAGACACACACATGGCATCACAAAATCTCACCCACACCGACACACACAGACTCATGTGCGCACACATACATGCACACTTTCCCACACACACGGTCGTATGCACTTTCTCTCAGTCCCTCTCAGAGCCACATTCTCTCACACACTCACACATACGCTAACAAACTCCTGCTAACACAAACACACAGAGTAACATGTGCACACCTCTCACGTTCTCACACACACACAAAGCCCCTAACACTCCTACACACTCACACACACAGTCCCACACTCACCATTATACACACTCAAATTCTGACTCATACACAATCACTTATCCACAATCACACACTTTCACCGACACACATATTCACACAGAGTCAAAAACTTTCGCACACACACATTCACCGAGGCGCACACGCACACACAGACACTGTCACACACTTGCACACACAAACTCACAGGCACTCCGAGGCTCACATGCACTCACACACACTGCCACACACACTCTCACACCTACACAGACACAAACCCACACACTCACATGCTCATATGCACTCACACACACACTCATGCCCACACTGACACATGCACAGACATACCCTCCCACACACTCAGAGACTCACATGAATTCACACACGCAGTCTACCACACACACTCCCCACCTACACACAGGGACTCTCACACACAAACACACACAATCACACAATCAGAAGCACACTCACACACTAACTCCCACATCTTCACTCCAGGAACACACTCACACACTCAGAGACCAACCCAAACACAGCCGAACCCAGTTTCACACAAACACACTCACACCTGCCATCACACTTAACTCACACACCACAAACCCATGCACTGACACACTGAAGCACACTTCTCACACACAATCACACTCATATACACATTCACACATTCACACACGCTCACATGCCTAGACTCTCATAAACATTCAAACACACTGCCACTCTGACACCCACTCACACAAAACACTCTCACACACTGACTCACATGCACTCACACACACGCACAAAATGTCAGTCACACACCTACACACAGACACACACACACACAAACGCACTCACACAAACTCACACATGTCACACACAATCAGAAGCATACAATCACCAACTCACACCCACAAACCATCACACACACACTCACATATAAAAATGAAAATAGCACCCAAACCAACACACCTAAACACACACACTCAAGCACACTCACACACAAACACGAACTCACACACATACAGGGACAGGGACACACAAACACAATCATGCACAGACACACTATCATTCTCATACTCCCAAACAATCCCTCTCAGAGAGACACATTCACTCTCAGAAACACACTCACACACTCTCCCACTGTCACAAACCCTCACACAGTCACACACTGACAAACACACTGACACAACTACACACAGTCACACACACTGTCAAGCACAATCACACACAAGCAAATTCATAAACTTTTATGTACACACAATCACTTGCGCTCTGCCACCTACACGCTCACATAGACACTCACACAACCACTCACACAGCCTCACACTCTGACCCACACACTCACACTCTATCCCACGCACAACAAACCTTTGCACACAGACACACACACACTCATGCAGACACACACCTTAACAAACACAGTCACACGATATGTCACACATGCTTGCAAACGTACACAGGCCTAAACACACAGAAACTCACACACCACATCACAAGCAATCTCAAACACCTGCACACATGTATGCACACTCCCACACTCACTCCCCCTCACACACCTACACTCTCACATACAATCTCACGTACTCACACACATTAGGACTCACCCTAACACACACACTCACAGACACATGCCCACTCTCTCACATGCAATCACACTCTAGTATACACAATTACACTCTCTCCCACTCACACACCTACACTCTGAGAAACACACACGCACACACATGCTGTCACAGACCCTCACCCACTCACAGACTCTCACATGCCTTCACACACGTACAGACACAGATACACCAATGAACTCACTGTCACACAAGCGCACGCACACTCACAAATTGTCACACACATTCACACACCTACACACAGGGACACACACATTCACAGACATACAGGCAAACACACACACTAATACAGATTCACATACATGCATGCACCAACACAGACACACACACCAACAAACAGACACACACACTAACATATACACACCAACAGGAGCTTGTATACACACTCAAGCTCTCACTCCCACTCACACACCTACACTCCAACATACACTATCACATACTCTCACATAATGACACACCCTCAAACACACACTCACAAACAGACGCAATCCCACTCTCTCACACAATCACACACACGTATACAAAAGTTCACTCTCTCCCACTCACACAACTGCACTCTGAGAAAGACTCACACACTCTCAAACACACGTCACACACACTCACCCACTCACAGACCCTCACAAACACACACCTACAGACACAGAATCACCACTAAACTCACTGTCACACAAGAACACACACACTCACAAAATGTCACACACACTCACACACCTCCGCGAACATACGCATTCACAGACATACACTCACGCACACTCACAAATACGCACTCACATACATGCACACACCCGCACAAACACCAACTAACACAGGGACCCACACACACATAAGCGCACAAACAGGTGCTCATATACACACTCAAGCACTCACTCCCACTCACACACCTACACTCTCAGAGGCACCCTCACATACACACACCCACTCTCAGACACCCTCAATATCACACATTCACAAACTGACAAGCACACACACCGACACTCACACACTCACACAGTCAGACACAAACACTCATATTCACACTCACTAAATCCCACACACTTACACTCTCACAACCTTACAACCTCACACTCATTCTCATACCCGCTCACAATCCCACCAATTCACACAATCTCACACATACTGACATTACACACACAGACATACTCACACACAAAGACTCACATGCACTCAAACACTGTGACTCACTTATGTAAACACACACACTCAATCCCACACACAAACGTACAATATCACCAGCATACTGTCACACTCACAGTCACTAACACACCTACACACACAGAACCACTCACACACTCATGCATGCTCACACACTGCCACACACACTGACAAAATTATACATGCAGTCACAGGTACACACACGCTCTCACACACACTCACACTCAGACTCATTCACACTCTGTAGCACACTCACACATTCACACACTCTCATACAACCTCAGTCAAACACCATCATACACACTGACACTCCTACACACACTGTCACCCACAGAAACACAATCGCACACACAGAAATTCTCAAACATGTATAGACACACTCACACACACTCAAATACACTCATGTAGACACACACACATGCTCACACTGCCTCACACTCTGACACGCACACTCACACACTGTAGCACACGGCACTCCGACACACACAGGGACACTCACACACACTCACAGACCCGCCCTCACACACTCACAGAAAATGTTGCAAACACTAACACATGTACACAGACTCAAACACCCAGAGACAAACTCACACACACCATCACACACAATCTCACATAAACCTGCACACTTGTATGCACACTCACACACTCACTCCCACTCACACACCAACACTCTCACATACACACTCACACACACTCTTTGGCTCACCCTCACACACACTCTCACAGACACAATGCCTCTCTCACACGCTCTCACACAATCATAGACACAAGTACTCTCTCTCCCACTCATATACCTACATTCTGAGAAAGACTCACCCACTCACACACGCTCACACGCACTCACACAACTACGGACACAGATATGCCTCTGAACTCACTGCCGCACAAGCACACACACACGCACAATGTCACACACACACACATACACAGAGACACACACTTTCACAGACATACAGTCACACACACACCAACACTCTCACAAACACACTAGCACACTCAGTCACTCACACACCTACACACACAGACATGCTCACACACTCATGCATGCTCACACACTGTCGCACACACTCAAACATACACAGGCAGGCACACCCACAGTCAGACACACAGGTACATCCACAATCTCACACACCCTCACACATAGTCCAACTCATATGCACACACACACATCTACACTCAGACACATTCACTCCAGTAGCTCACTCACACATTCGCACCCTCTGTCACACAAGCTCACACCCTCACACAGTCACACAACCTCACCCGCTGACACACACGCGCACCAACTGTCACAATTACACCACTGAATTAAGTTACGCCGGCACACACACTCACACAATGTCACACACACACACGCCTGCACACACAAACACAGACGTTCAGTCATGCAGGCACACACACACACACAAAAACACACAAACTGGCACACACCCACACAGACACAAACACCAGCAAACGCAGGGACACTCACACAAACACATACACATACAAACACACACTCGTTTGCTTACTCACACTCTCACTCACACTCACAAACCTACACTCTCACAAACACCCTCACATACTTGCACCTACTCTCACACACCCTCACAGTAACACATTCACAAACTGTCACACACACACCTACACACGCAGACAGACTCAATGACAAACACACTCATACACACTCACTTTTATACCTACTCACGCACTCACTATAGCTCACACACAATCTCACAAACAACGTCACCCTCTCAAAGCCACTCAGATAGCCTCACATACTCACATATTCACAAACACTCAAACACACTACTGACACAGACACACACTCAAGCTCACACACTCTCACACACTCTCACTCATGTATATACACACTCACACACTCCAACACACACACAAACACTCTCACCAACACCGTTCACACTCTCACTCACACACCTACACCCACAGACATGCTCACACACACTCACAGATACTCACAGTCACACACACTCTCACACCTCTACATGCAGGCACACACACAGTTACATATGCACGGGTACACAAACACTCTCACACACACTGACATGCAATCACGCACTGTCACACACACTCACCCACCTGCAGTCAGACACGGAACACATCCCTGCAGACACACACTATCACACGCATTCACACACACAATCACACACACTCACACTAAGACACATTCACTCTTAGAAACACATTCACACTCTCACAACCACTGTCACACAACCTCAGTCACACAGTCACACACTCACAGACACACTCACACACAATTACCACGTTTATACAAACTCACACACTCACTATTACTCACACTCTCACTCACACACCAACGCAATCAGAAACACCCTCACACTCAATGTCACACACCCTTGCACACATACACACACTCGCACACCCAATGACACACTTTAACACACACTCACATATTTGCACACACAGAGACAGTCACACACATACACTCACAAAACACACCACACACACTGACTCATGCACTCACACAGTGTTCAACAATGTCACACATCCTCACACAACTACACACACAGATACTCTCACACACAGACACACATGCACACAAACACACTCTCACACTGTCACATGCACTCACACCTTCACACAGAAGCACACTCAGACACTCATATTCACCCACACTCTGTCATACACACTCACACAATAACACACAGACACACTCAAGCAAACACACCGACACACCTGCACCCACACAGCCACAAAAATTTCCACACACACGTACACAGACCCAAACACAGACACACTAACACAAAATAACACATCTCCCAGAACCCCACACACACTCACAGACACATGCTCACACACACACTTGAACACTGTCTCACACAATCACACACCCACACCCGTGGACAGTCACACACATTCAGGCTCATGGGACCTCACACACACACTCTCTCACACACACTCACTCACATACACCCACAGACACATCCACACCCTCACAAGCTCATATGCACTCACACACACAGTCACACTGTCACACACGCACACAACTTCACACACGAATACACCCACACTCAGTCTCACACGCTCACAAACACACGCCATCACATGTACACATCTTCACACACAACTCAGACTCACTACCACAAAAATGCACAATCACACACTCATATACATACTCACAAATGCACTCCCAATCACACACCTACACTCTCACAATTACACTCACACACTCACACCCACAAACACATTTTCACACTCACACAGTCACTCTGTGTCACACATTCACACAAGTAAACACAGACACATTCACACACACAAACACCTTCCCCCACACTCACACAAATTATCACACATACACACACATACACAGACCCAGAGACACACACATGGCATCACAAAATCTCACCCACACCGATACACACAGACTCATGTGCGCACACATACATGCACACTTTCCCACACACACGGTCGTATGCACTTTGTCTCAGTCCCTCTCAGAGCCACATTCTCTCACACACTCACACATACGCTAACAAACTCCTGCTAACACAAACACACAGAGTAACATGTGCACACCTCTCACGTTCTCACACACACACAAAGCCCCTAACACTCCTACACACTCACACACACAGTCCCACACTCACCATTATACACACTCAAATTCTGACTCATACACAATCACTTATCCACAATCACACACTTTCACTGACACACATATTCACACAGAGTCAAAAACTTTCGCACACACGCATACACAGACGCGCACACGCACACACAGACACTGTCACACACTTGCACACACAAACTCACAGGCACTCCGAGGCTCACATGCACTCACACACACTGCCACACACACTCTCACACCTACACAGACACAAACCCACACACTCACATGCTCATATGCACTCACACACACACTCATGCCCACACTGACACATGCACAGACATACCCTCCCACACACTCAGAGACTCACATGAATTCACACACGCAGTCTACCACACACACTCCCCACCTACACACAGGGACTCTCACACACAAACACACACAATCACACAATCAGAAGCACACTCACACACTAACTCCCACATCTTCACTCCAGGAACACACTCACACACTCAGAGACCAACCCAAACACAGCCGAACCCAGTTTCACACAAACACACTCACACCTGCCATCACACTTAACTCACACACCACAAACCCATGCACTGACACACTGAAGCACACTTCTCACACACAATCACACTCATATACACATTCACACATTCACACACGCTCACATGCCTAGACTCTCATAAACATTCAAACACACTGCCACTCTGACACCCACTCACACAAAACACTCTCACACACTGACTCACATGCACTCACACACACGCACAAAATGTCAGTCACACACCTACACACAGACACACACACACACAAACGCACTCACACAAACTCACACATGTCACACACAATCAGAAGCATACAATCACCAACTCACACCCACAAACCATCACACACACACTCACATATAAAAATGAAAATAGCACCCAAACCAACACACCTAAACACACACACTCAAGCACACTCACACACAAACACGAACTCACACACATACAGGGACAGGGACACACAAACACAATCATGCACAGACACACTATCATTCTCATACTCCCAAACAATCCCTCTCAGAGAGACACATTCACTCTCAGAAACACACTCACACACTCTCCCACTGTCACAAACCCTCACACAGTCACACACTGACAAACACACTGACACAACTACACACAGTCACACACACTGTCAAGCACAATCACACACAAGCAAATTCATAAACTTTTATGTACACACAATCACTTGCGCTCTGCCATCTACACGCTCACATAGACACTCACACAACCACTCACACAGCCTCACACTCTGACCCACACACTCACACTCTATCCCACGCACAACAAACCTTTGCACACAGACACACACACACTCATGCAGACACACACCTTAACAAACACAGTCACACGATATGTCACACATGCTTGCAAACGTACACAGGCCTAAACACACAGAAACTCACACACCACATCACAAGCAATCTCAAACACCTGCACACATGTATGCACACTCCCACACTCACTCCCCCTCACACACCTACACTCTCACATACAATCTCACGTACTCACACACATTAGGACTCACCCTAACACACACACTCACAGACACATGCCCACTCTCTCACATGCAATCACACTCTAGTATACACAATTACACTCTCTCCCACTCACACACCTACACTCTGAGAAACACACACGCACACACATGCTGTCACAGACCCTCACCCACTCACAGACTCTCACATGCCTTCACACACGTACAGACACAGATACACCAATGAACTCACTGTCACACAAGCGCACGCACACTCACAAATTGTCACACACATTCACACACCTACACACAGGGACACACACATTCACAGACATACAGGCAAACACACACACTAATACAGATTCACATACATGCATGCACCAACACAGACACACACACCATCAAACAGACACACACACTAACATATACACACCAACAGGAGCTTGTATACACACTCAAGCTCTCACTCCCACTCACACACCTACACTCCAACATACACACACTCTCACAACTCTACATGCAGGCACACCCACAGTTACATATGCACGGGTACACAAACACTCTCACACACACTGACATGCAATCACGCACTGTCACACACACTCACACACCTGCAGTCAGAGACGGAACACATCCCTGCAGACACACACTATCACACGCATTCACACACACAATCACACACACGCACACTAAGACACATTCACTCTTAGAAACACATTCACACTCTCACAACCACTGTCACACAACCTCAGTCACACAGTCACACACTCACAGACACACTCACACACAATTACCACGTTTATACAAACTCACACACTCACTATTACTCACACTCTCACTCACACACCAACGCAATCAGAAACACCCTCACACTCAATGTCACACACCCTTGCACACATGCACACACTCGCACACCCAATGACACACTTTAACACACACTCACATATTTGCACACACAGAGACAGTCACACAAATACACTCACAAAACACACCACACACACTGACTCATGCACTCACACAGTGTTGAACAATGTCACACATCCTCACACACCTACACACACAGATACTCTCACACACAGACACACATGTACTCAAACACACTCTCACACTGTCACATGCACTCACACCTACATACAGAAGCACACTCAGACACTCATATTCACCCACAGACTGTCATACACACTCACACAATAACACACAGACACACTCAAGCAAACACACTGACACACCTACACCCACACAGCCACAAAAATTTCCACACACACGTACACAGACCCAAACACAGACACACTAACACAAAATAACACATCTCCCAGAACCCCACACACACTCACAGACACATGCTCACACACACACTTGAACACTGTCTCACACAATCACACACCCACACCCGTGGACAGTCACACACATTCAGGCTCACGGGACCTCACACACACACTCTCTCACACACACTCACTCACATACACCCACAGACACATCCACACCCTCACAAGCTCATATGCACTCACACACACAGTCACACTGTCACACACGCACACAACCTCACACACGAATACACCCACACTCAGTCTCACACGCTCACAAACACACGCCATCACATGTACACATCTTCACACACAACTCAGACTCACTACCACAAAAATGCACAATCACACACTCATATACATACTCACAAATGCACTCCCAATCACACACCTACACTCTCACAATTACACTCACACACTCACCCACAGACACATTTTCACACTCACACAGTCACTCTGTGACACACATTCACACAAGTAAACACAGACACATTCACACACACATACACCTTCCCCCACAGTCACACAAATTATCACACATACACACACATACACAGACCCAGAGACACACACATGGCATCACAAAATCTCACCCACACCGATACACACAGACTCATGTGCGCACACATACATGCACACTTTCCCACACACACGGTCGTATGCACTTTCTCTCAGTCCCTCTCAGAGCCACATTCTCTCACACACTCACACATACGCTAACAAACTCCTGCTAACACAAACACACAGTGTAACATGTGCACACCTCTCACGTTCTCACACACACACAAAGCCCCTAACACTCCTACACACTCACACACACAGTCCCACACTCACCATTATACACACTCAAATTCTGACTCATACACAATCACTTATCCACAATCACACACTTTCACCGACACACATATTCACACAGAGTCAAAAACTTTCGCACACACACATACTCAGAGGCGCACACGCACACACAGACACTGTCACACACTTGCACACACAAACTCACAGGCACTCCGAGGCTCACATGCACTCACACACACTGCCACACACACTCTCACACCTACACAGACACAAACCCACACACTCACATGCTCATATGCACTCACACACACACTCATGCCCACACTGACACATGCACAGACATACCCTCCCACACACTCAGAGACTCACATGAATTCACACACGCAGTCTACCACACACACTCCCCACCTACACACAGGGACTCTCACACACAAACACACACAATCACACAATCAGAAGCACACTCACACACTAACTCCCACATCTTCACTCCAGGAACACACTCACACACTCAGAGACCAACCCAAACACAGCCGAACCCAGTTTCACACAAACACACTCACACCTGCCATCACACTTAACTCACACACCACAAACCCATGCACTGACACACTGAAGCACACTTCTCACACACAATCACACTCATATACACATTCACACATTCACACACGCTCA
Organism: Manis javanica; assembly: GCF_040802235.1. Lineage (NCBI taxonomy): Eukaryota > Metazoa > Chordata > Mammalia > Pholidota > Manidae > Manis > Manis javanica. Next base: position 71,882 of record NC_133175.1, read on the forward strand.
CATGCCTAGACTCTCATAAACATTCAAACACACTGCCACTCTGACACCCACTCACACAAAACACTCTCACACACTGACTCACATGCACTCACACACACGCACAAAATGTCAGTCACACACCTACACACAGACACACACACACACAAACGCACTCACACAAACTCACACATGTCACACACAATCAGAAGCATACAATCACCAACTCACACCCACAAACCATCACACACACACTCACATATAAAAATGAAAATAGCACCCAAACCAACACACCTAAACACACACACGCAAGCACACTCACACACAAACACGAACTCACACACATACAGGGACAGGGACACACAAACACAATCATGCACAGACACACTATCATTCTCATACTCCCAAACAATCCCTCTCAGAGAGACACATTCACTCTCAGAAACACACTCACACACTCTCCCACTGTCACAAACCCTCACACAGTCACACACTGACAAACACACTGACACAACTACACACAGTCACACACACTGTCAAGCACAATCACACACAAGCAAATTCATAAACTTTTATGTACACACAATCACTTGCGCTCTGCCATCTACACGCTCACATAGACACTCACACAACCACTCACACAGCCTCACACTCTGACCCACACACTCACACTCTATCCCACGCACAACAAACCTTTGCACACAGACACACACACACTCATGCAGACACACACCTTAACAAACACAGTCACACGATATGTCACACATGCTTGCAAACGTACACAGGCCTAAACACACAGAAACTCACACACCACATCACAAGCAATCTCAAACACCTGCACACATGTATGCACACTCCCACACTCACTCCCCCTCACACACCTACACTCTCACATACAATCTCACATACTCACACACTTTAGGACTCACCCTAACACACACACTCACAGACACATGCCCACTCTCTCACATGCAATCACACTCTAGTATACACGATTACACTCTCTCCCACTCACACACCTACACTCTGAGAAACACACACGCACACACATGCTGTCACAGACCCTCACCCACTCACAGACTCTCACATGCCTTCACACACGTACAGACACAGATACACCAATGAACTCACTGTCACACAAGCGCACGCACACTCACAAATTGCCACACACATTCACACACCTACACACAGGGACACACACATTCACAGACATACAGGCAAACACACACACTAATACAGATTCACATACATGCATGCACCAACACAGACACACACACCAACAAACAGACACACACACTAACATACACACACCAACAGGAGCTTGTATACACACTCAAGCTCTCACTGCCACTCACACACCTACACTCCAACATACACTATCACATACTCTCACATAATGACACACCCTCAAACACACACTCACAAACAGACGCAATCCCACTCTCTCACACAGTCACACACACGTATACAAAAGTCCACTCTCTCCCACTCACACAACTGCACTCTGAGAAAGGCTCACACACTCTCAAACACACGTCACACACACTCACCCACTCACAGACCCTCACAAACACACACCTACAGACACAGAATCACCACTAAACTCACTGTCACACAAGAACACACACACTCACAAAATGTCACACACACTCACACACCTCCGCGAACATACGCATTCACAGACATACACTCACGCACACTCACAAATACGCACTCACATACATGCACACACCCGCACAAACACCAACTAACACAGGGACCCAAACACACATAAGCGCACAAACAGGTGCTCATATACACACTCAAGCACTCACTCCCACTCACACACCTACACTCTCAGAGGCACCCTCACATACACACACCCACTCTCAGACACCCTCAATATCACACATTCACAAACTGACAAACACACACACAGACACTCACACACTCACACAGTCAGACACAAACACTCATACTCACAGTCACTAAATCCCACACACTTACACTCTCACAACCTTACAACCTCACACTCATTCTCATACCCGCTCACAATCCCACCAATTCACACAATCTCACACATACTGACATTACACACACAGACATACTCACACACAAAGAATCACATGCACTCAAACACTGTGACTCACTTATGTAAACACACACACTCAATCCCACACACAAACGTACAATATCACCAGCACACTGTCACACTCACAGTCACTAACACACCTACACACACAGAACCACTCACACACTGATGCATGCTCACACACTGCCACACACACTGACAAAATTATACATGCAGTCACAGGTACACACACGCTCTCACACACACTCACACTCAGACTCATTCACACTCTGTAGCACACTCACACATTCACACACTCTCATACAACCTCAGTCAAACACCATCATACACACTGACACTCCTACACACACTGTCACCCACAGAAACACAATCGCACACACAGAAATTCTCAAACATGTATAGACACACTCACACACACTCAAATACACTCATGTAGACACACACACATGCTCACACTGCCTCACACTCTGACACGCACACTCACACACTGTAGCACACGGCACTCCGACACACACAGGGACACTCACACACACTCACAGACCCGCCCTCACACACTCACAGAAAATGTTGCAAACACTAACACATGTACACAGACGCAAACACCCAGAGACAAACTCACACACACCATCACACACAATCTCACATAAACCTGCACACTTGTATGCACACTCACACACTCACTCCCACTCACACACCAACACTCTCACATACACACTCACACACACTCTTTGGCTCACCCTCACACACACTCTCACAGACACAATGCCTCTCTCACACGCTCTCACACAATCATAGACACAAGTACTCTCTCTCCCACTCATATACCTACATTCTGAGAAAGACTCACCCACTCACACACGCTCACACGCACTCACACAACTACGGACACAGATATGCCTCTGAACTCACTGCCGCACAAGCACACACACACGCACAATGTCACACACACACACATACACAGAGACACACACTTTCACAGACATACAGTCACACACACACCAACACTCTCACAAACACACTAGCACACTCAGTCACTCACACACCTACACACACAGACATGCTCACACACTCATGCATGCTCACACACTGTCGCACACACTCAAACATACACAGGCAGGCACACCCACAGTCAGACACACAGGTACATCCACAATCTCACACACCCTCACACATAGTCCAACTCATATGCACACACACACATCTACACTCAGACACATTCACTCCAGTAGCTCACTCACACATTCGCACCCACTGTCACACACCCTCACACCCTCACACAGTCACACAACCTCACCCGCTGACACACACGCGCACCAACTGTCACAATTACACCACTGAATTAAGTTACGCAGGCACACACACTCACAATGTCACACACTCACACGCCTGCACACACAAACACAGACGTTCAGTCATGCAGGCACACATACACACACACAAAAACACACAAACTGGCACACACCCACACAGACACAAACACCAGCAAACGCAGGGACACTCACACAAACACATACACATACAAACACACACTCGTTTGCTTACTCACACTCTCACTCACACTCACAAACCTACACTCTCACAAACACCCTCACATACTTGCACCTACTCTCACACACCCTCACAGTAACACATTCACAAACTGTCACACACACACCTACACACGCAGACACACTCACAGACAAACACACTCATACACACTCACTTTTATACCTACTCACGCACTCACTATAGCTCACACACAATCTCACAAACAACCTCACCCTCTCAAAGCCACTCAGATACCCTCACATACTCACATATTCACAAACACTCAAACACACTACTGACACAGACACACACTAAAGCTCACACACTCTCACACACTCTCACTCATGTACATACACACTCACACACTCCAACACACACACAAACACTCTCACCAACACCGTTCACACTCTCACTCACACACCTACACCCACAGACATGCTCACACACACTCACAGATACTCACACACAGTCACACACACTCTCACACCTCTACATGCAGGCACACCCACAGTTACATATGCACGGGTACACAAACACTCTCACACACACTGACATGCAATCACGCACTGTCACACACACTCACACACCTGCAGTCAGAGACGGAACACATCCCTGCAGACACACACTATCACACGCATTCACACACACAATCACACACACTCACACTAAGACACATTCACTCTTAGAAACACATTCACACTCTCACAACCACTGTCACACAACCTCAGTCACACAGTCACACACTCACAGACACACTCACACACAATTACCACGTTTATACAAACTCACACACTCACTATTACTCACACTCTCACTCACACACCAACGCAATCAGAAACACCCTCACACTCAATGTCACACACCCTTGCACACATGCACAAACTCGCACACCCAATGACACACTTTAACACACACTCACATGTTTGCACACACAGAGACAGTCACACAAATACACTCACAAAACACACCACACACACTGACTCATGCACTCACACAGTGTTGAACAATGTCACACATCCTCACACACCTACACACACAGATACTCTCACACACAGACACACATGCACTCAAACACACTCTCACACTGTCACATGCACTCACACCTACATACAGAAGCACACTCAGACACTCATATTCACCCACACACTGTCATACACACTCACACAATAACACACAGACACACTCAAGCAAACACACTGACACACCTACACCCACACAGACACAAAAATTTCCACACACACGTACACAGACCCAAACACAGACACACTAACACAAAATAACACATCTCCCAGAACCCCACACACACTCACAGACACATGCTCACACACACACTTGAACACTGTCTCACACAATCACACACCCACACCCGTGGACAGTCACACACATTCAGGCTCACGGGACCTCACACACACACTCTCTCACACACACTCACTCACATACACCCACAGACACATCCACACCCTCACAAGCTCATATGCACTCACACACACACACTGTCACACACGCACACAACCTCACACACGAATACACCCACACTCAGTCTCACACGCTCACAAACACACGCCATCACATGTACACATCTTCACACACAACTCAGACTCACTACCACAAAAATGCACAATCACACACTCATATACATACTCACAAATGCACTCCCAATCACACACCTACACTCTCACAATTACACTCACACACTCACACCCACAAACACATTTTCACACTCACACAGTCACTCTGTGACACACATTCACACAAGTAAACACAGACACATTCACACACACAAACACCTTCCCCCACAGTCACACAAATTATCACACATACACACACATACACAGACCCAGAGACACACACATGGCATCACAAAATCTCACCCACACCGACACACACAGACTCATGTGCGCACACATACATGCACACATTCCCACACACACGGTCATATGCACTTTGTCTCAGTCCCTCTCAGAGCCACATTCTCTAACACACTCACACATACGCTAACAAACTCCTGCTAACACAAACACACAGAGTAACATGTGCACACCTCTCACGTTCTCACACACACACAAAGCCCCTAACACTCCTACACACTCACACACACAGTCCCACACTCACCATTATACACACTCAAATTCTGACTCATACACAATCACTTATCCACAATCACACACTTTCACCGACACACATATTCACACAGAGTCAAAAACTTTCGCACACACACATACTCAGAGGCGCACACGCACACACAGACACTGTCACACACTTGCACACACAAACTCACAGGCACTCCGAGGCTCACATGCACTCACACACACTGCCACACACACTCTCACACCTACACAGACACAAACCCACACACTCACATGCTCATATGCACTCACACACACACTCATGCCCACACTGACACATGCACAGACATACCCTCCCACACACTCAGAGACTCACATGAATTCACACACGCAGTCTACCACACACACTCCCCACCTACACACAGGGTCTCTCACACACAAACACACACAATCACACAATCAGAAGCACACTCACACACTAACTCCCACATCTTCACTCCAGGAACACACTCACACACTCAGAGACCACTCAAACACAGCCGAACCCAGTTTCACACAAACACACTCACACCTGCCATCACACTTAACTCACACACCACAAACCCATGCACTGACACACTGAAGCACACTTCTCACACACAATCACACTCATATACACATTCACACATTCACACACGCTCACATGCCTAGACTCTCATAAACATTCAAACACACTGCCACTCTGACACGCACTCACACAAAACACTCTCACACACTGACTCACATGCACTCACACACACGCACAAAATGTCAGTCACACACCTACACACAGACACACACACACACAAACGCACTCACACAAACTCACACATGTCACACACAATCAGAAGCATACAATCACCAACTCACACCCACAAACCATCACACACACACTCACATATAAAAATGAAAATAGCACCCAAACCAACACACCTAAACACACACACTCAAGCACACTCACACACAAACACGAACTCACACACATACAGGGACAGGGACACACAAACACAATCATGCACAGACACACTATCATTCTCATACTCCCAAACAATCCCTCTCAGAGAGACACATTCACTCTCAGAAACACACTCACACACTCTCCCACTGTCACAAACCCTCACACAGTCACACACTGTCAAACACACTGACACAACTACACACAGTCACACACACTGTCAAGCACAATCACACACAAGCAAATTCATAAACTTTTATGTACACACAATCACTTGCGCTCTGCCATCTACACGCTCACATAGACACTCACACAAACACTCACACAGCCTCACACTCTGACCCACACACTCACACTCTATCCCACGCACAACAAACCTTTGCACACAGACACACACACACTCATGCAGACACACACCTTAACAAACACAGTCACACGATATGTCACACATGCTTGCAAACGTACACAGGCCTAAACACACAGAATCTCACACACCACATCACAAGCTATCTCAAACACCTGCACACATGTATGCACACTCCCACACTCACTCCCCCTCACACACCTACACTCTCACATACAATCTCACGTACTCACACACATTAGGACTCACCCTAACACACACACTCACAGACACATGCCCACTCTCTCACATGCAATCACACTCTAGTATACACGATTACACTCTCTCCCACTCACACACCTACACTCTGAGAAACACACACGCACACACATGCTGTCACAGACCCTCACCCACTCACAGAATCTCACATGCCTTCACACACGTACAGACACAGATACACCAATGAACTCACTGTCACACAAGCGCACGCACACTCACAAATTGCCACACACATTCACACACCTACACACAGGGACACACACATTCACAGACATACAGGCAAACACACACACTAATACAGATTCACATACATGCATGCACCAACACAGACACACACACCGACAAACAGACACACACACGAACATATACACTCCAACAGGAGCTTGTATACACACTCAAGCTCTCACTCCCACTCACACACCTACACTCCAACATACACTATCACATACTCTCACATAATGACACACTCTCAAACACACACTCACAAACAGACACAATCCCACTCTCTCACACAATCACACACACGTATACAAAATTCCACTCTCTCCCACTCACACAACTGCACTCTGAGAAAGACTCACACACTCTCAAACACACGTCACACACACTCACCCACTCACAGACCCTCACAAACACACACCTACAGACACAGAATCACCACTAAACTCACTGTCACACAAGAACACACACACTCACAAAATGTCACACACACTCACACACCTCCGCGAACATACGCATTCACAGACATACACTCACGCACACTCACAAATACGCACTCACATACATGCACACACCCGCACAAACACCAACTAACACAGGGACCCACACACACATAAGCGCACAAACAGGTGCTCATATACACACTCAAGCACTCACTCCCACTCACACACCTACACTCTCAGAGGCACCCTCACATACACACACCCACTCTCAGACACCCTCAATATCACACATTCACAAACTGACAAGCACACACACCGACACTCAAACACTCACACAGTCAGACACAAACACTCATACTCACACTCACTAAATCCCACACACTTACACTCTCACAACCTTACAACCTCACACTCATTCTCATACCCGCTCACAATCCCACCAATTCACACAATCTCACACATACTGACATTACACACACAGACATACTCACACACAAAGACTCACATGCACTCAAACACTGTGACTCACTTATGTAAACACACACACTCAATCCCACACACAAACGTACAATATCACCAGCATACTGTCACACTCACAGTCACTAACACACCTACACACACAGAACCACTCACACACTCATGCATGCTCACACACTGCCACACACACTGACAAAATTATACATGCAGTCACAGGTACACACACGCTCTCACACACACTCACACTCAGACTCATTCACACTCTGTAGCACACTCACACATTCACACACTCTCATACAACCTCAGTCAAACACCATCATACACACTGACACTCCTACACACACTGTCACCCACAGAAACACAATCGCACACACAGAAATTCTCAAACATGTATAGACACACTCACACACACTCAAATACACTCATGTAGACACACACACATGCTCACACTGCCTCACACTCTGACACGCACACTCACACACTGTAGCACACGGCACTCTGACACACACAGGGACACTCACACACACTCACAGACCCGCCCTCACACACTCACAGAAAATGTTGCAAACACTAACACATGTACACAGACTCAAACACCCAGAGACAAACTCACACACACCATCACACACAATCTCACATAAACCTGCACACTTGTATGCACACTCACACACTCACTCCCACTCACACACCAACACTCTCACATACACACTCACACACACTCTTTGGCTCACCCTCACACACACTCTCACAGACACAATGCCTCTCTCACACGCTCTCACACAATCATAGACACAAGTACTCTCTCTCCCACTCATATACCTACATTCTGAGAAAGACTCACCCACTCACACACGCTCACACGCACTCACACAACTACGGACACAGATATGCCTCTGAACTCACTGCCGCACAAGCACACACACACGCACAATGTCACACACACACACATACACAGAGACACACACTTTCACAGACATACAGTCACACACACACCAACACTCTCACAAACACACTAGCACACTCAGTCACTCACACACCTACACACACAGACATGCTCACACACTCATGCATGCTCACACACTGTCGCACACACTCAAACATACACAGGCAGGCACACCCACAGTCAGACACACAGGTACATCCACAATCTCACATACCCTCACACATAGTCCAACTCATATGCACACACACCCATCTACACTCAGACACATTCACTCCAGTAGCTCACTCACACATTCGCACCCACTGTCACACAAGCTCACAGCCTCACACTGTCACACAACCTCACCCGCTGACACACACGCGCACCAACTGTCACAATTACACCACTGAATTAAGTTACGCCGGTACACACACTCACACAATGTTACACACTCACACGCCTGCACACACAAACACAGACGTTCAGTCATGCAGGCACACATACACACACACAAAATCACACAAACTGGCACACACCCACACAGGCACAAACACCAGCAAACGCAGGGACACTCACACAAACACATACACATACAAACACACACTCGTTTGCTTACTCACACTCTCACTCACACTCACAAACCTACACTCTCACAAACACCCTCACATACTTGCACCTACTCTCACACACCCTCACAGTAACACATTCACAAACTATCACACACACACCTACACACGCAGACACACTCACATACAAACACACTCATACACACTCACTTTTATACCTACTCACGCACTCACTATAGCTCACACACAATCTCACAAACAACCTCACCCTCTCAAAGCCACTCAGATACCCTCTCATACACACATATTCACAAACACTCAAACACACTACTGACACAGACACACACTCAAGCTCACACACTCTCACACACTCTCACTCATGTATATACACACTCACACACTCCAACACACACACAAACACTCTCACCAACACCGTTCACACTCTCACTCACACACCTACACCCACAGACATGCTCACACACACTCACAGATACTCACAGTCACACACACTCTCACACCTCTACATGCAGGCACACACACAATTACATATGCACGGGTACACAAACACTCTCACACACACTGACATGCAATCACGCACTGTCACACACACTCACCCACCTGCAGTCAGACACGGAACACATCCCTGCAGACACACACTATCACACGCATTCACACACACAATCACACACACTCACACTAAGACACATTCACTCTTAGAAACACATTCACACTCTCACAACCACTGTCACACAACCTCAGTCACACAGTCACACACTCACAGACACACTCACACACAATTACCACGTTTATACAAACTCACACACTCACTATTACTCACACTCTCACTCACACACCAACGCAATCAGAAACACCCTCACACTCAATGTCACACACCCTTGCACACATACACACACTCGCACACCCAATGACACACTTTAACACACACTCACATATTTGCACACACAGAGACAGTCACACACATACACTCACAAAACACACCACACACACTGACTCATGCACTCACACAGTGTTCAACAATGTCACACATCCTCACACAACTACACACACAGATACTCTCACACACAGACACACATGCACACAAACACACTCTCACACTGTCACATGCACTCACACCTTCACACAGAAGCACACTCAGACACTCATATTCACCCACACTCTGTCATACACACTCACACAATAACACACAGACACACTCAAGCAAACACACCGACACACCTGCACCCACACAGCCACAAAAATTTCCACACACACGTACACAGACCCAAACACAGACACACTAACACAAAATAACACATCTCCCAGAACCCCACACACACTCACAGACACATGCTCACACACACACTTGAACACTGTCTCACACAATCACACACCCACACCCGTGGACAGTCACACACATTCAGGCTCATGGGACCTCACACACACACTCTCTCACACACACTCACTCACATACACCCACAGACACATCCACACCCTCACAAGCTCATATGCACTCACACACACAGTCACACTGTCACACACGCACACAACTTCACACACGAATACACCCACACTCAGTCTCACACGCTCACAAACACACGCCATCACATGTACACATCTTCACACACAACTCAGACTCACTACCACAAAAATGCACAATCACACACTCATATACATACTCACAAATGCACTCCCAATCACACACCTACACTCTCACAATTACACTCACACACTCACACCCACAAACACATTTTCACACTCACACAGTCACTCTGTGTCACACATTCACACAAGTAAACACAGACACATTCACACACACAAACACCTTCCCCCACACTCACACAAATTATCACACATACACACACATACACAGACCCAGAGACACACACATGGCATCACAAAATCTCACCCACACCGATACACACAGACTCATGTGCGCACACATACATGCACACTTTCCCACACACACGGTCGTATGCACTTTGTCTCAGTCCCTCTCAGAGCCACATTCTCTCACACACTCACACATACGCTAACAAACTCCTGCTAACACAAACACACAGAGTAACATGTGCACACCTCTCACGTTCTCACACACACACAAAGCCCCTAACACTCCTACACACTCACACACACAGTCCCACACTCACCATTATACACACTCAAATTCTGACTCATACACAATCACTTATCCACAATCACACACTTTCACTGACACACATATTCACACAGAGTCAAAAACTTTCGCACACACGCATACACAGACGCGCACACGCACACACAGACACTGTCACACACTTGCACACACAAACTCACAGGCACTCCGAGGCTCACATGCACTCACACACACTGCCACACACACTCTCACACCTACACAGACACAAACCCACACACTCACATGCTCATATGCACTCACACACACACTCATGCCCACACTGACACATGCACAGACATACCCTCCCACACACTCAGAGACTCACATGAATTCACACACGCAGTCTACCACACACACTCCCCACCTACACACAGGGACTCTCACACACAAACACACACAATCACACAATCAGAAGCACACTCACACACTAACTCCCACATCTTCACTCCAGGAACACACTCACACACTCAGAGACCAACCCAAACACAGCCGAACCCAGTTTCACACAAACACACTCACACCTGCCATCACACTTAACTCACACACCACAAACCCATGCACTGACACACTGAAGCACACTTCTCACACACAATCACACTCATATACACATTCACACATTCACACACGCTCACATGCCTAGACTCTCATAAACATTCAAACACACTGCCACTCTGACACCCACTCACACAAAACACTCTCACACACTGACTCACATGCACTCACACACACGCACAAAATGTCAGTCACACACCTACACACAGACACACACACACACAAACGCACTCACACAAACTCACACATGTCACACACAATCAGAAGCATACAATCACCAACTCACACCCACAAACCATCACACACACACTCACATATAAAAATGAAAATAGCACCCAAACCAACACACCTAAACACACACACTCAAGCACACTCACACACAAACACGAACTCACACACATACAGGGACAGGGACACACAAACACAATCATGCACAGACACACTATCATTCTCATACTCCCAAACAATCCCTCTCAGAGAGACACATTCACTCTCAGAAACACACTCACACACTCTCCCACTGTCACAAACCCTCACACAGTCACACACTGACAAACACACTGACACAACTACACACAGTCACACACACTGTCAAGCACAATCACACACAAGCAAATTCATAAACTTTTATGTACACACAATCACTTGCGCTCTGCCATCTACACGCTCACATAGACACTCACACAACCACTCACACAGCCTCACACTCTGACCCACACACTCACACTCTATCCCACGCACAACAAACCTTTGCACACAGACACACACACACTCATGCAGACACACACCTTAACAAACACAGTCACACGATATGTCACACATGCTTGCAAACGTACACAGGCCTAAACACACAGAAACTCACACACCACATCACAAGCAATCTCAAACACCTGCACACATGTATGCACACTCCCACACTCACTCCCCCTCACACACCTACACTCTCACATACAATCTCACGTACTCACACACATTAGGACTCACCCTAACACACACACTCACAGACACATGCCCACTCTCTCACATGCAATCACACTCTAGTATACACAATTACACTCTCTCCCACTCACACACCTACACTCTGAGAAACACACACGCACACACATGCTGTCACAGACCCTCACCCACTCACAGACTCTCACATGCCTTCACACACGTACAGACACAGATACACCAATGAACTCACTGTCACACAAGCGCACGCACACTCACAAATTGTCACACACATTCACACACCTACACACAGGGACACACACATTCACAGACATACAGGCAAACACACACACTAATACAGATTCACATACATGCATGCACCAACACAGACACACACACCATCAAACAGACACACACACTAACATATACACACCAACAGGAGCTTGTATACACACTCAAGCTCTCACTCCCACTCACACACCTACACTCCAACATACACACACTCTCACAACTCTACATGCAGGCACACCCACAGTTACATATGCACGGGTACACAAACACTCTCACACACACTGACATGCAATCACGCACTGTCACACACACTCACACACCTGCAGTCAGAGACGGAACACATCCCTGCAGACACACACTATCACACGCATTCACACACACAATCACACACACTCACACTAAGACACATTCACTCTTACAGACACATTCACACTCTCACAACCACTGTCACACAACCTCAGTCACACAGTCACACACTCACAGACACACTCACACACAATTACCACGTTTATACAAACTCACACACTCACTATTACTCACACTCATTCTCACTCACACACCAACGCAATCAGAAACACCCTCACACTCAATGTCACACACCCTTGCACACATACACACACTCGCACACCCAATGACACACTTTAACACACACTCACATATTTGCACAGACAGAGACACTCACACACATACACTCACAATACACACCACACACACACTGACTCATGAACTCACACACAGTGTTGAACAATGTCACACATCCTCACACAACTACACACACAGATACTCTCACACACAGACACACATGCGCTCAAACACACTCTCACACTGTCACATGCACTCACACCTACACACAGAAGCACACTCAGACACTCATATTCACCCACACACTGTCATACACACTCACACAATAACACACAGACACACTCAAGCAAACACACTGACACAACTACACCCACACAGCCACATGCACTTTCACACACTCTCACATGGACACACAGTCACATTCACTCTTAGTCACACCAAACACACTCACACGCTGACTCACATGCACTAACACACACACTCACATTCTTAAACACACTCACACACGTAGACTAACACACACACAAACTCACACACAATCTCACACCATCACACACAGTCATGTACCTACACACACCAACTCATACACACCCCCACCTGCTCACACACACAAATCTTCACAAACACACACACATATGTCCATGGCAGTAGTACCCAATGTGACACACGTTCACACACACACACACAACCACGCACATTCGCAAAGTGTCGCAAACACTCCAACAGGGTCGTGAACACACACTCACACACAATCACACATGCACACAAAAATAGACGCATACACACTCACAATCCCTCTCTGACACATTCACACAAGGAAACACACCCAGTCACAGCCACCGTAACACACCCTAACACAGTCACACACTCTCAAACACACTGTCACCCCTTCGCACAGTCACACACACTCTCAAGCACAATCTCACACGGGCAATTTTTGAAGAACTTCCACACACACACAATCACTCACACTCTGCATCTACTATCTTACATTGGCATGCACACACAGCCTCACACACTCACACAATCACACTTATTCCCACGCACAACAGACCTACATACAGGCACACTCTGACAGACACGCACATAAATACACACAGTCACACATAACGTCACACACTCTCGCACGCATACACAGGCCTTAACACACAGAGAGGCACTCACACACGCCAACACACGCACTCAATCACACCTGCACACTTGTATGCACACTCACACCCTCACTCCCACTCACACACCTACACTCTCATACGCACACTGTCATACTCACACACATTATGACTCACCCCCAAACACAGTCTCACGGACACACACACACTCTCTCACACGTGGTCACACACTCATATACATACCTACACCCTCTCCCACTCGCACACCTACACTCTGAGAAAGACTCTCACACACTTACACACTCACACTCCCTCACCCTCTCACACACACACTCACACACCTTCAGACACAGATACGCCACTGAACTCACTGTCACACATGAACACACACACTCACGAAGCATCACACACACTCACACACCTACATACACAGACACACATTCTCAGACAGACAGGCACTCACACTCACCCGCGCTCACAAAGACACACTCACATACATGCCCAGAACAACAGGACTCACACCATCACAGGGACACACACAAACACATACACATACAAACAAGTGCCCATATACACACTCAAGCACTTACTCCCACTCACTCACCTACACTCTCACAATCACCATCACATACACACACCCGGTCTCAAACACCCGCGCCATCACACATTCACAAACTGACAGACACACACCTACACGCAGAGACACACTCCCACATTCACACGCACTCACACACACACAAACACTCGCATTCACACTCACACACTCGCTAAATGCCGCACAGGTACAGTCTCACAAACAACCTCAAAACCTCTCACCCATTCTCACAATCCATCACACTCTCACACATTCACACCATATCACACACACAGTCCACACTCACACACTCAGACTGACGCTCATACACACTATCACACGATTTTATTAACGCTCACACAGTCTCACGCACACCGACTCTCTCACCAACACACTATCACGCTCAGTCACTCACACACGTACAGAGACAGACATGCTCATACACACTCACGAATGCTCACACTGTCACACACACAAACATTCACGAGCAGACACACCCACAGTCACACACACAGGTAAATGCACCGTCTCGCACGCACACTCTTAATCCAACTCATATGCACACACACACACACAGACACATACACTCTCAGTAGCTCACTCACACATTCACACCCACTGTCACACACTCACACAGTCACACACTGTCATACACAGCAATACACCTTCACACACACACACTCTAACAAAATCGCGCACACAGAATTTCTCAAAATTGTCTAGACACACATTCACTCCTTCAGTCAAATACACTCAGACACTTGCACACTCACCCTGCCTCACACAACGACACACACACCCTCACTCACTGTTACACTCAACACACCTACACACACTGAGACACTCATAGACACACGAAGACACACCTGCACACACATGCACACAAAATGTCTCAGAAATTTGCACAAGTACACAGACCTGAACTCCGAGGGACATACTCACACACAACATCACACACAATCTCATACACACACAAGCACACTTGTATGTGCACTCACACCCACACCTCCACTCACACACCCACACTCTCACTTACACACTCTCACACTCACACACATTAATACTCACCCTCACACTCACACTGACCAAAACACGTACAGTCACACTCACTCACTGAAAAGCAGACTCTCCTGCACAAAATCACACACCCACTCCCACTCAGATCCCTGCACTCTCAGAAACATACACACTCACACACACTCTCGCACGCTATCGCACACTGTCACACAGACTCATTCACACACAGGCAAAAGCCCGCACTCACAAGCCTATAGGCACTCAAACACAAACACAGTGTCCCACACCCACAGTCACCTACACATCGAGACGCCCATGCACTCAAGCTCAAAGACACACACACCGATGCACACTCACGCCTACACTTCGCACACTCTCACAGACAATCACGGGCTCACACCCACACATGTACACACACGTTGCCACACACAGTCATGCAGCTACACACACCAACACACCCACACACTCACAGCCTCTTATGCACTCACACATGCTCTCACGCACACTCACTCCTACAGAGACGCACACACCCACACACTCACAGACACATGCACTCACACTCAGACTCTCACACACACTGCCCACATACACACACAGTCACACAAGCACACGAACACGCAATCACACAATTGCATACACACGCACACAATCCCACACGAAAAAATTCGCTTTCACAAACACGCTTCCACGCTCTCACACAGACCCACAGGAACACTGTCAGACCCCCATCGCACACTCACAGACGCACACACCTGAACTCACGCACACCCACAATCTCACTAACATGTACTCACAGTGAAACACGCTCAATTCACACAAAGTCACACACTCGTTTACACTCTCATCATCACACACACACATGCACTTTCACACACTCTCACATGGACACAAAGTCCCTTTCACACCTAGTCACACCAAACACACTCTCACACGCTGACTCACATGCACTAACACACACACTCACATTGTTAAACACACTCACACAGCTACACTAACTCACACACACAAACACACACAATCTCACACCATCACACACAGTCATGTACCTACACACACCAACTCGTACACACCCACCTGCTCACACACACAAATCTTCACAAACAAACCCACATATATCCATGGCAGTAGTACCCAATGTGACACACGTTCACACACTCACACACAACCACGCACATTCGCAAAGTGTCGCAAACACTCCAACAGGTTCGTGAACACACACTCACACACAATCACACATGCACACAAAAATAGACGCATACACACTCACAATCCCTCTCTGACACATTCACACAAGGAAACACACCCAGTCACAGCCACCGTAACACACCCTAACACAGTCACACACTCTCAAACACACTGTCACACCTTTGCACAGTCACACACACTCTCAAGCATAATCTCACACGGGCAATTTTTGAAGAACTTCCACACACACACAATCACTCACACTCTGCATCTACTATCTTACATTGGCATGCACACACAGCCTCACACACTCACACAATCACACTCATTCCCACGCACAACAGACCTACATACAGGCACACTCTGACAGACACGCACATAAATACACACAGTCTCACATAACGTCACACACACTCGCACGCATACACAGGCCTTAACACACAGAGAGGCACTCACACACGCCAACACACGCACTCACTCACACCTGCACACTTGTATGCACACTCACACCCTCACTCCCACTCACACACCTACACTCTCATACGCACACTGTCATACTCACACACATTATGACTCACCCCCAGACACAGTTTCACGGACACACTCACACTCTCTCACACGTGGTCACACACTCATATACATACCTACACCCTCTCCCACTCGCACACCTACACTCAGAGAAAGACTCTCACACACTTACACAGTCACACTCACTCACCCTCTCACACACACACTCACACACATTCAGACACAGATACGCCACTGAACTCACTGTCACACATGAACACACACACTCACGAACGATCACACACACTCACACACCTACATACACAGACACACATTCTCAGACATACAGGCACTCACACTCACCCGCGCTCACAAAGACACACTCACATACATGCACACAACAACAGGACACACACCATCACAGGGACACACACAAACACATACACATACAAACAAGTGCCCATATACACACTCAAGCACTTACTCCCACTCACTCACCTACACTCTCACAAGCACCCTCACATACACACACCCGGTCTCAAACACCCGCACCAAAACACATTCACAAACTGAAAGACACACACCTACACACAGAGACACACTCCCACATTCACACGCACTCACACACACACAAACACTCGCATTCACACTCACACACTCGCTAAATGCCGCACAGGTACAGTCTCACAAACAACCTCAAAACCTCTCACACATTCTCACACTCCGTCACACTCTCACACATTCACACCATATCACACACACACAGTCCACACTCACACACTCACAGACTGACACTCACACACACTATCACTCGATTTTATTAACGCTCACACCGTCTCACGCACACCGACTCTCTCACCAACACACTATCACGCTCAGTCACTCACACACCCAGAGAGACAGACATGCTCACACACACTCACGCATGCTCACACTGTCACACACACAAACATTCACGTGCAGACACACCCACAGTCACACACACAGGTAAATGCACGGTCTCGCACACACACACTTAATCCAACTCATATGCACACACACACACAGACACATACACTCTCAGTAGCTCACTCACACATTCACACCCACTGTCACACACTCACACAGTCACACACTGTCATACACAGCAATACACCTTCACACACACACACTCTAACAAAATCGCGCACACAGAATTTCTCAAAATTGTGTAGACACACTTTCACTCCTTCAGTCAAATACACTCAGACACTTGCACACTCACACTGCCTCAAACACGACACACACACCCTCACTCACTGTTACACTCAACACACCTACACACACTGAGACACTCATAGACACACGAAGACACACCTGCACACACATGCACACAAAATGTCTCAGAAATTTGCACAAGTACACAGACCTGAACCCCCAGAGACATACTCACACACATCACACACAATCTCTCACACACAAGCACACTTGTATGTGCACTCACACCCACACCTCCACTCACACACCCACACTCTCACACTCACACACATTATGACTCACCCTCACACTCACACTGACGAAACACGTGCAGTCACACACACTCACTGAAAAGCAGCCTCTCCTGCACATAATCACACACCCACTCCCACTCAGAACCCTGCACTCTCAGAAACATACACACTCACACACACTCTCGCACCCTATCGCACACTGTCACACAGACTCATTCACACACAGGCAAAAGCCCGCACTCACAAGCCTATAGGCACTCAAACACATACACAGTGTCCCACACCCACAGTCACCTACACATCGCGACGCCCATGCACTCAAGCTCAAACACACACACCGATGCACACTCACGCCTACACTTCGCACACTCTACAGACACTCATGTGCTCACACCCACACATGTACACACACGTTCCCACACACAGTAATGCAACTACACACACCAACACACCCACACACTCACAGCCTCTTATGGACTCACACATGCTCTCTCGCACACTCAGTCAAACAGAGACGCACACACCAACACACTCACAGACACATGCACTCACACTCAGACTCTCACACACACTGCCCACATACACACACAGTCACACAACCACACGAACACGCAATCACACAATTGTGTACACACGCACACAATCCCACTCGGAAAAATTCGCTTTCACAAACACGCTCACACGCTCTCACACAGACCCACAGGAACACTGTCAGACCCCCATCGCACACTCACAGACGCACACACCTGAACTCACACACACCCACAAACTCAGTAACACATACTCACAGTGAAACACGCTCAACTCACACACAGTCACACACTCGTTTACACTCTCATCATCACACACACACATGCACTTTCACACACTCTCACACGGACACACAGTCCCATTCACACCTAGTCACACCAAACACACTCACACGCTGACTCACAGGCACTAACACACACTCACATTGTTAAACACCCTCACACACCTACACTAACTCACACACACAAACTCACACACAATCTCACACCATCACACACAGTCATGTACCTACACACACCAACTCTTACACACCCCCACCTGCTAACACACACAAATCTTCACAAACACACCCACATATGTCCATGGCAGTAGAACCCAATGTGACACACGTTCACACACACACACACAACCACGCACATTCGCAAAGTGTCGCAAACAGTCCAACAGGGTCGTGAACACACACTCACACACAATCACACATGCACACAAAAATAGACGCATACACACTCACAATCCCTCTCTGACACACTCACACAAGGAAGCACACCCAGTCACAGCCACCGTAACACACCCTAACACAGTCACACACTCTCAAACACACTGTCACCCCTTCGCACAGTCACACACACTCTCAAGCACAATCTCACACGGGCAATTTTTGAAGAACTTCCACACACACACAATCACTCACACTCTGCATCTACTATCTTACATTGGCATGCACACACAGCCTCACACACTCACACAATCACACTTATTCCCACGCACAACAGACCTACATACAGGCACACTCTGACAGACACGCACATAAATACACACAGTCACACATAACGTCACACACTCTCGCACGCATACACAGGCCTTAACACACAGAGAGGCACTCACACACGCCAACACACGCACTCAATCACACCTGCACACTTGTATGCACACTCACACCCTCACTCCCACTCACACACCTACACTCTCATACGCACACTGTCATACTCACACACATTATGACTCACCCCCAAACACAGTCTCACGGACACACACACACTCTCTCACACGTGGTCACACACTCATATACATACCTACACCCTCTCCCACTCGCACACCTACACTCTGAGAAAGACTCTCACACACTTACACACTCACACTCCCTCACCCTCTCACACACACACTCACACACCTTCAGACACAGATACGCCACTGAACTCACTGTCACACATGAACACACACACTCACGAAGGATCACACACACTCACACACCTACATACACAGACACACATTCTCAGACAGACAGGCACTCACACTCACCCGCGCTCACAAAGACACACTCACGTACATGCCCAGAACAACAGGACTCACACCATCACAGGGACACACACAAACACATACACATACAAACAAGTGCCCATATACACACTCAAGCACTTACTCCCACTCACTCACCTACACTCTCACAAGCACCCTCACATACACACACCCGGTCTCAAACACCCGCACCATCACACATTCACAAACTGACAGACACACACCTACACGCAGAGACACACTCCCACATTCACACGCACTCACACACACACAAACACTCGCATTCACACTCACACACTCGCTAAATGCTGCACAGGTAAAGTCTCACAAACAACCTCAAAACCTCTCACCCATTCTCACAATCCATCACACTCTCACACATTCACACCATATCACACACACAGTCCACACTCACACACTCAGACTGACGCTCATACACACTATCACACGATTTTATTAACGCTCACACAGTCTCACGCACACCGACTCTCTCACCAACACACTATCACGCTCAGTCACTCACACACGTACAGAGACAGACATGCTCACACACACTCACGAATGCTCACACTGTCACACACACAAACTTTCACGAGCAGACACACCCACAGTCACACACACAGGTAAATGCACCGTCTCGCACGCACACTCTTAATCCAACTCATATGCACACACACACACACAGACACATACACTCTCAGTAGCTCACTCACACATTCACACCCACTGTCACACACTCACACAGTCACACACTGTCATACACAGCAATACACCTTCACACACACACACTCTAACAAAATCGCGCACACAGAATTTCTCAAAATTGTCTAGACACACATTCACTCCTTCAGTCAAATACACTCAGACACTTGCACACTCACCCTGCCTCACACAACGACACACACACCCTCACTCACTGTTACACTCAACACACCTACACACACTGAGACACTCATAGACACACGAAGACACACCTGCACACACATGCACACAAAATGTCTCAGAAATTTGCACAAGTACACAGACCTGAACTCCGAGGGACATACTCACACACAACATCACACACAATCTCTCACACACAAGCACACTTGTATGTGCACTCACACCCACACCTCCACTCACACACCCACACTCTCACTTACACACTCTCACACTCACACACATTAATACTCACCCTCACACTCACACTGACCAAAACACGTTCAGTCACACTCACTCACTGAAAAGCAGACTCTCCTGCACAAAATCACACACCCACTCCCACTCAGATCCCTGCACTCTCAGAAACATACACACTCACACACACTCTCGCACGCTATCGCACACTGTCACACAGACTCTTTCACACACAGGCAAAAGCCCGCACTCACAAGCCTATAGGCACTCAAACACAAACACAGTGTCCCACACCCACAGTCACCTACACATCGAGACGCCCATGCACTCAAGCTCAAAGACACACACACCGATGCACACTCACGCCTACACTTCGCACACTCTCACAGACAATCACGGGCTCACACCCACACATGTACACACACGTTGCCACACACAGTCATGCAGCTACACACACCAACACACCCACACACTCACAGCCTCTTATGCACTCACACATGCTCTCACGCACACTCACTCCAACAGAGACGCACACACCCACACACTCACAGACACATGCACTCACACTCAGACTCTCACACACACTGCCCACATACACACACAGTCACACAAGCACACGAACATGCAATCACACAATTGCATACACACGCACACAATCCCACACGAAAAAATTCGCTTTCACAAACACGCTTCCACGCTCTCACACAGACCCACAGGAACACTGTCAGACCCCCATCGCACACTCACAGATGCACACACCTGAACTCACGCACACCCACAAACTCACTAACATGTACTCACAGTGAAACACGCTCAATTCACACAAAGTCACACACTCGTTTACACTCTCATCATCACACACACACATGCACTTTCACACACTCTCACATGGACACAAAGTCCCTTTCACACCTAGTCACACCAAACACACTCTCACACGCTGACTCACATGCACTAACACACACACTCACATTGTTAAACACACTCACACAGCTACACTAACTCACACACACAAACACACACAATCTCACACCATCACACACAGTCATGTACCTACACACACCAACTCGTACACACCCACCTGCTCACACACACAAATCTTCACAAACAAACCCACATATATCCATGGCAGTAGTACCCAATGTGACACACGTTCACACACTCACACACAACCACGCACATTCGCAAAGTGTCGCAAACACTCCAACAGGTTCGTGAACACACACTCACACACAATCACACATGCACACAAAAATAGACGCATACACACTCACAATCCCTCTCTGACACATTCACACAAGGAAACACACCCAGTCACAGCCACCGTAACACACCCTAACACAGTCACACACTCTCAAACACACTGTCACACCTTTGCACAGTCACACACACTCTCAAGCATAATCTCACACGGGCAATTTTTGAAGAACTTCCACACACACACAATCACTCACACTCTGCATCTACTATCTTACATTGGCATGCACACACAGCCTCACACACTCACACAATCACACTTATTCCCACGCACAACAGACCTACATACAGGCACACTCTGACAGACACGCACATAAATACACACAGTCACACATAACGTCACACACTCTCGCACGCATACACAGGCCTTAACACACAGAGAGGCACTCACACACGCCAACACACGCACTCAATCACACCTGCACACTTGTATGCACACTCACACCCTCACTCCCACTCACACACCTACACTCTCATACGCACACTGTCATACTCACACACATTATGACTCACCCCCAAACACAGTCTCACGGACACACACACACTCTCTCACACGTGGTCACACACTCATATACATACCTACACCCTCTCCCACTCGCACACCTACACTCTGAGAAAGACTCTCACACACTTACACACTCACACTCCCTCACCCTCTCACACACACACTCACACACCTTCAGACACAGATACGCCACTGAACTCACTGTCACACATGAACACACACACTCACGAAGGATCACACACACTCACACACCTACATACACAGACACACATTCTCAGACAGACAGGCACTCACACTCACCCGCGCTCACAAAGACACACTCACGTACATGCCCAGAACAACAGGACTCACACCATCACAGGGACACACACAAACACATACACATACAAACAAGTGCCCATATACACACTCAAGCACTTACTCCCACTCACTCACCTACACTCTCACAAGCACCCTCACATACACACACCCGGTCTCAAACACCCGCACCATCACACATTCACAAACTGACAGACACACACCTACACGCAGAGACACACTCCCACATTCACACGCACTCACACACACACAAACACTCGCATTCACACTCACACACTCGCTAAATGCTGCACAGGTAAAGTCTCACAAACAACCTCAAAACCTCTCACCCATTCTCACAATCCATCACACTCTCACACATTCACACCATATCACACACACAGTCCACACTCACACACTCAGACTGACGCTCATACACACTATCACACGATTTTATTAACGCTCACACAGTCTCACGCACACCGACTCTCTCACCAAGACACTATCACGCTCAGTCACTCACACACGTACAGAGACAGACATGCTCACACACACTCACGAATGCTCACACTGTCACACACACAAACATTCACGAGCAGACACACCCACAGTCACACACACAGGTAAATGCACCGTCTCGCACGCACACTCTTAATCCAACTCATATGCACACACACACACACAGACACATACACTCTCAGTAGCTCACTCACACATTCACACCCACTGTCACACACTCACACAGTCACACACTGTCATACACAGCAATACACCTTCACACACACACACTCTAACAAAATCGCGCACACAGAATTTCTCAAAATTGTCTAGACACACATTCACTCCTTCAGTCAAATACACTCAGACACTTGCACACTCACCCTGCCTCACACAACGACACACACACCCTCACTCACTGTTACACTCAACACACCTACACACACTGAGACACTCATAGACACACGAAGACACACCTGCACACACATGCACACAAAATGTCTCAGAAATTTGCACAAGTACACAGACCTGAACTCCGAGGGACATACTCACACACAACATCACACACAATCTCTCACACACAAGCACACTTGTATGTGCACTCACACCCACACCTCCACTCACACACCCACACTCTCACTTACACACTCTCACACTCACACACATTAATACTCACCCTCACACTCACACTGACCAAAACACGTTCAGTCACACTCACTCACTGAAAAGCAGACTCTCCTGCACAAAATCACACACCCACTCCCACTCAGATCCCTGCACTCTCAGAAACATACACACTCACACACACTCTCGCACGCTATCGCACACTGTCACACAGACTCATTCACACACAGGCAAAAGCCCGCACTCACAAGCCTATAGGCACTCAAACACAAACACAGTGTCCCACACCCACAGTCACCTACACATCGAGATGCCCATGCACTCAAGCTCAAAGACACACACACCGATGCACACTCACGCCTACACTTCGCACACTCTCACAGACAATCACGGGCTCACACCCACACGTGTACACACACGTTGCCACACACAGTCATGCAGCTACACACACCAACACACCCACACACTCACAGCCTCTTATGCACTCACACATGCTCTCACGCACACTCACTCCAACAGAGACGCACACACCCACACACTCACAGACACATGCACTCACACTCAGACTCTCACACACACTGCCCACATACACACACAGTCACACAAGCACACGAACATGCAATCACACAATTGCATACACACGCACACAATCCCACACGAAAAAATTCGCTTTCACAAACACGCTTCCACGCTCTCACACAGACCCACAGGAACACTGTCAGACCCCCATCGCACACTCACAGACGCACACACCTGAACTCACGCACACCCACAAACTCACTAACATGTACTCACAGTGAAACACGCTCAATTCACACAAAGTCACACACTCGTTTACACTCTCATCATCACACACACACATGCACTTTCACACACTCTCACATGGACACAAAGTCCCTTTCACACCTAGTCACACCAAACACACTCTCACACGCTGACTCACATGCACTAACACACACACTCACATTGTTAAACACACTCACACAGCTACACTAACTCACACACACAAACACACACAATCTCACACCATCACACACAGTCATGTACCTACACACACCAACTCGTACACACCCACCTGCTCACACACACAAATCTTCACAAACAAACCCACATATATCCATGGCAGTAGTACCCAATGTGACACACGTTCACACACTCACACACAACCACGCACATTCGCAAAGTGTCGCAAACACTCCAACAGGTTCGTGAACACACACTCACACACAATCACACATGCACACAAAAATAGACGCATACACACTCACAATCCCTCTCTGACACATTCACACAAGGAAACACACCCAGTCACAGCCACCGTAACACACCCTAACACAGTCACACACTCTCAAACACACTGTCACACCTTTGCACAGTCACACACACTCTCAAGCATAATCTCACACGGGCAATTTTTGAAGAACTTCCACACACACACAATCACTCACACTCTGCATCTACTATCTTACATTGGCATGCACACACAGCCTCACACACTCACACAATCACACTCATTCCCACGCACAACAGACCTACATACAGGCACACTCTGACAGACACGCACATAAATACACACAGTCTCACATAACGTCACACACACTCGCACGCATACACAGGCCTTAACACACAGAGAGGCACTCACACACGCCAACACACGCACTCACTCACACCTGCACACTTGTATGCACACTCACACCCTCACTCCCACTCACACACCTACACTCTCATACGCACACTGTCATACTCACACACATTATGACTCACCCCCAGACACAGTTTCACGGACACACTCACACTCTCTCACACGTGGTCACACACTCATATACATACCTACACCCTCTCCCACTCGCACACCTACACTCAGAGAAAGACTCTCACACACTTACACAGTCACACTCACTCACCCTCTCACACACACACTCACACACATTCAGACACAGATACGCCACTGAACTCACTGTCACACATGAACACACACACTCACGAACGATCACACACACTCACACACCTACATACACAGACACACATTCTCAGACATACAGGCACTCACACTCACCCGCGCTCACAAAAACACACTCACATACATGCCCAGAACAACAGGACACACACCATCACAGGGACACACAAACACATACACATACAAACAAGTGCCCATATACACACTCAAGCACTTACTCCCACTCACTCACCTACACTCTCACAAGCACCCTCACATACACACACCCGGTCTCAAACACCCGCACCAAAACACATTCACAAACTGAAAGACACACACCTACACACAGAGACACACTCCCACATTCACACACACTCACACACACACAAACACTCGCATTCACACTCACACACTCGCTAAATGCCGCACAGGTACAGTCTCACAAACAACCTCAAAACCTCTCACACATTCTCACACTCCGTCACACTCTCACACATTCACACCATATCACACACACACAGTCCACACTCACACACTCACAGACTGACACTCACACACACTATCACTCGATTTTATTAACGCTCACACCGTCTCACGCACACCGACTCTCTCACCAACACACTATCACGCTCAGTCACTCACACACCCAGAGAGACAGACATGCTCACACACACTCACGCATGCTCACACTGTCACACACACAAACATTCACGTGCAGACACACCCACAGTCACACACACAGGTAAATGCACGGTCTCGCACACACACACTTAATCCAACTCATATGCACACACACACACAGACACATACACTCTCAGTAGCTCACTCACACATTCACACCCACTGTCACACACTCACACAGTCACACACTGTCATACACAGCAATACACCTTCACACACACACACTCTAACAAAATCGCGCACACAGAATTTCTCAAAATTGTGTAGACACACATTCACTCCTTCAGTCAAATACACTCAGACACTTGCACACTCACACTGCCTCAAACACGACACACACACCCTCACTCACTGTTACACTCAACACACCTACACACACTGAGACACTCATAGACACACGAAGACACACCTGCACACACATGCACACAAAATGTCTCAGAAATTTGCACAAGTACACAGACCTGAACCCCCAGGGACATACTCACACACATAACACACAATCTCTCACACACAAGCACACTTGTATGTGCACTCACACCCACACCTCCACTCACACACCCACACTCTCACACTCACACACATTATGACTCACCCTCACACTCACACTGATGAAACACGTGCAGTCACACACACTCACTGAAAAGCAGCCTCTCCTGCACATAATCACACACCCACTCCCACTCAGAACCCTGCACTCTCAGAAACATACACACTCACAAACACTCTCGCACCCTATCGCACACTGTCACACAGACTCATTCACACACAGGCAAAAGCCCGCACTCACAAGCCTATAGGCACTCAAACACATACACAGTGTCCCACACCCACAGTCACCTACACATCGAGACGCCCATGCACTCAAGCTCAAACACACACACCGATGCACACTCACGCCTACACTTCGCACACTCTACAGACACTCATGTGCCCACACATGTACACACACGTTCCCACACACAGTAATGCAACTACACACACCAACACACCCACACACTCACAGCCTCTTATGGACTCACACATGCTCTCTCGCACACTCAGTCAAACAGAGACGCACACACCAACACACTCACAGACACATGCACTCACACTCAGACTCTCACACACACTGCCCACATACACACACAGTCACACAACCACACGAACACGCAATCACACAATTGTGTACACACGCACACAATCCCACTCGGAAAAATTCGCTTTCACAAACACGCTCACACACGCTCTCACACAGACCCCACAGGAACACTGTCAGACCCCCCCATCACACACTCACAGACGCACACACCTGAACTCACACACACCCACAAACTCAGTAACACATACTCACAGTGAAACACGCTCAACTCACACACAGTCACACACTCGTTTACACTCTCATCCATCACACACACACATGCACTTTCACACACTCTCACACGGACACACAGTCCCATTCACACCTAGTCACACCAAACACACTCACACGCTGACTCACAGGCACTAACACACACACTCACATTGTTAAACACCCTCACACACCTACACTAACTCACACACACAAACTCACACACAATCTCACACCATCACACACAGTCATGTACCTACACACACCAACTCTTACACACCCCCACCTGCTCACACACACAAATCTTCACAAACACACCCACATATGTCCATGGGCAGTAGAACCCAATGTGACACACGTTCACACACACACACACAACCACGCACATTCGCAAAGTGTCGCAAACAGTCCAACAGGGTCGTGAACACACACTCACACCACAATCACACATGCCACACAAAAAATAGACGCATACACCACTCACAAACCCTCTCTGACACACACACACAAGGAAGCACACCCAGTCCACAGCCACCGTAACACACCCTAACACAGTCACACACTCTCAAACACACTGTCACCCCTTCGCACAGTCACACACACTCTCAAGCACAATCTCACACGGGCAATTTTTGAAGAACTTCCACACACACACAATCACTCACACTCTGCATCTACTAACCTTTACATTGGCATGCCCACACAGCCTCACACCACTCACACCAATCACACTTATTCCCCACGCACAACAGACACTACATACAGGCACACTCTGACAGACACGCACATAAATACACACAGTCACACATAACGTCACCACACTCTCGCACGCATACACAGGCCATAACACACATTAGAGAGGGCACTCACACACGCCAACACACGCACTCAATCACACCTGCACACTTGTATGCACACTCACACCCTCACTCCACTCACACACCTACACTCTCATACGCACACTGTCATACTCACACACATTATGACTCACCCCCAAACACAGTCTCACGGACACACACACACTCTCTCACACGTGGTCACACACTCATATACATACCTACACCCTCTCCCACTCGCACACCTACACTCTGAGAAAGACTCTCACACACTTACACAGTCACACTCCCTCACCCTCTCACACACACACTCACACACCTTCAGACACAGATACGCCACTGAACTCACTGTCACACATGAACACACACACTCACGAAGGATCACACACACTCACACACCTACATACACAGACACACATTCTCAGACAGACAGGCACTCACACTCACCCGCGCTCACAAGACACACTCACATACATGCACACAACAACAGGACACACACCATCACAGGGACACACACAAACACATACACATACAAACAAGTGCCCATATACACACTCAAGCACTTACTCCCACTCACTCACCTACACTCTCACAAGCACCCTCACATACACACTCCCGGTCTCAAACACCCGCACCATCACACATTCACAAACTGACAGACACACACCTACACGCAGAGACACACTCCCACATTCACACGCACTCACACACACACAAACACTCGCATTCACACTCACACACTCGCTAAATG
Source organism: Manis javanica (assembly GCF_040802235.1). Classification (NCBI taxonomy): domain Eukaryota; kingdom Metazoa; phylum Chordata; class Mammalia; order Pholidota; family Manidae; genus Manis; species Manis javanica. The sequence continues at coordinate 103,989 of NC_133175.1, forward strand.
CCGCACAGGTACAGTCTCACAAACAACCTCAAAACCTCTCACACATTCTCACAATCCATCACACTCTCACACATTCACACCATATCACACACACAGTCCACACTCACACACTCACAGACTGACGCTCACACACACTATCACACGATTTTATTAACACTCACAGTCTCACGCACAGCGACTCTCTCACCAACACACTATCACGCTCAGTCACTCACACACCTACAGAGACAGACATGCTCACACACACTCACGAATGCTCACACTGTCACACACACAAACATTCACGAGCAGACACACCCACAGTCACACACACAGGTTAATGCACGGTCTCGCACGCACACTCTTAATCCAACTCATATGCACACACACACACACAGAGACATACACTCTCAGTAGCTCACTCACACATTCACACCCACTGTCACACACTCACACAGTCACACTGTCATACACAAAAATACACCTTCACACACACACACTCTAACAAAATCGCGCACACAGAATTTCTCAAAATTGTCTAGACACACATTCACTCCTTCAGTCAAATACACTCAGACACTTGCACACTCACCCTGCCTCACACAACGACACACACACCCTCACTCACTGTTACACTCAACACACCTACACACACTGAGACACTCATAGACACACGAAGACACACCTGCACACACATGCACACAAAATGTCACAGAAAGTTGCACAAGTACCCAGACCTGAACCCCCAGGGACATACTCACACACAACATCACACACAATCTCTCACACACAAGCACACTTGTATGTGCACTCACACCCACACCTCCACTCACACACCCACACTCTCACTTACACACTCTCACACTCACACACATGATGACTCACCCTCACACTCACACTGACCGAAACACTTGCATTAACACACTCTCACTGAAAAGCAGCATCTCCTGCACAAAATCACACACCCACTCCCACTCAGACCCCTGCACTCTCAGAAACATACACACTCACACACACTCTCGCACGCTATCACACACTGTCACACAGACTCATTCACACACAGGCAAAAGCCCGCACTCACAAGCCTATAGGCACTCAAACACATACACAGTGTCCCACACCCACAGTCACCTACACATGGAGACGCCCATGCACTCAAGCTCAAAGACACACACACCGATGCACACTCACGCCTACACTTCGCACACTCTCACAGACACTCATGGGCTCACACCCACACATGTACACACACGTTGCCACACACAGTCATGCAGCTACACACACCAACACACCCACACACTCACAGCCTCTTATGCACTCACACAAGCTCTCACGCACACTCACTCCAACAGAGACGCACACACCCACACACTCACAGACACATGCACTCACACTCAGACTCTCACACACACTGCCCACATACACACACAGTCACACAAGCACACGAACACGCAATCACACAATTGTGTACACACGCACACAATCCCACTCGAAAAAATTCGCTTTCACAAACACGCTCACACGCTCTCACACAGACCCACAGGAACACTGTCAGACCCCCATCGCACACTCACAGACGCACACACCTGAACTCACACACACCCACAAACTCACTAACACGTACTCACAGTGAAACACGCTCAACTCACACACAGTCACACACTCGTTTACACTCTCATCATCACACACACACATGGACTTTCGCACACTCTCACATGGACACACAGTCCCATTCACACCTAGTCAAACCAAACACACTCTCACACGCTGACTCACATGCACTAACACACACACTCACATTGTTAAACACACTCACACAGCTACACTAACTCACACACACAAACACACACAATCTCACACCATCACACACAGTCATGTACCTACACACACCAACTCGTACACACCCACCTGCTCACACACACAAATCTTCACAAACAAACCCACATATATCCATGGCAGTAGTACCCAATGTGACACACGTTCACACACTCACACACAACCACGCACATTCGCAAAGTGTCGCAAACACTCCAACAGGGTCGTGAACACACACTCACACACAATCACACATGCACACAAAAATAGACGCATACACACTCACAATCCCTCTCTGACACATTCACACAAGGAAGCACACCCAGTCACCGCCACCGTAACACACCCTAACACAGTCACACACTCTCAAACACACTGTCACCCCTTCGCACAGTCACACACACTCTCAAGCACAATCTCACACGGGCAATTTTTGAAGAACTTCCACACACACACAGCCAATCACACTCTGCATCTACTATCTTACGTTGGCATGCACACACAGCCTCACACACTCACACAATCACACTCATTCCCACGCACAACAGACCTACATACAGGCACACTCTGACAGACACGCACATAAATACACACAGTCACACATAACGTCACACACACTCGCACGCATACACAGGCCTTAACACGCAGAGAGGCACTCACACACGCCAACACACGCACTCACTCACACCTGCACACTTGTATGCACACTCACACCCTCACTCCCTCTCACACACCTACACTCTCATACGCACACTGTCATACTCACACACATTATGACTCACCATCAAACACAGTCTCACGGACACACTCACACTCTCTCACACGTGGTCACACACTCATATACATACCTACACCCTCTCCCACTCGCACACCTACACTCTGAGAAAGACTCTCACACACTTACACAGTCACACTCCCTCACCCTCTCACACACACACTCACACACCTTCAGACACAGATACGCCACTGAACTCACTGTCACACATGAACACACACACTCACGAAGGATCACACACACTCACACACCTACATACACAGACACACATTCTCAGACATACAGGCACTCACACTCACCCACGCTCACAAAGACACACTCACGTACATGCACACAACAACAGGACACACACCATCACAGGGACACACACAAACACATACACATACAAACAAGTGCCCATATACACACTCAAGCACTTACTCCCACTCACTCACCTACACTTTCACAATCACCCTCACATACACACACCCGGTCTCAAACAACCGCGCCATCACACATTCACAAACTGACAGACACACACCTACACGCAGAGACACACTCCCACATTCACACGCCCTCACACACACACAAACACTCGCATTCACACTCACACACTCGCTAAATGCCGCACAGGTACAGTCTCACAAACAACCTCAAAACCTCTCACCCATTCTCACAATCCATCACACTCTCACACATTCACACCATATCACACACACAGTCCACACTCACACACTCACAGACTGATGCTCACACACACTATCACACGATTTTATTAACGCTCACACAGTCTCACGCACACCGACTCTCTCACCAATACACTATCACGCTCAGTCACTCACACACCTACAGAGATAGACATGCTCACACACACTCACGAATGCTCACACTGTCACACACACAAACATTCACGAGCAGACACACCCACAGTCACACACACAGGTAAATGCACGGTCTCGCACGCACACTCTTAATCCAACTCATATGCACACACACACACAGACACATACACTCTCAGTAGCTCACTCACACATTCACACCCACTGTCACACACTCACACAGTCGCACTGTCATACACAAAAATACACCTTCACACACACACACTCTAACAAAATCGCGCACACAGAATTTCTCAAAATTGTCTAGACACACATTCACTCCTTCAGTCAAATACACTCAGACACTTGCACACTCACCCTGCCTCACACAAAGACACACACACCCTCACTCACTGTTAGTCTCAACACACCTACACACACTGAGACACTCATAGACACACGAAGACACACCTGCACACACATGCACACAAAATGTCACAGAAAGTTGCACAAGTACCCAGACCTGAACCCCCAGGGACATACTCACACACAACATCACACACAATCTCTCACACACAGGGACACTTTTATGTGCACTCACACCCACACCTCCACTCACACACCCACACTCTCACTTACACACTCTCACACTCACACACATTATGACTCACCCTCACACTCACACTGACCGAAACACGTGCATTAACGCACTCACTGAAAAGCAGCCTCTCCTGCACAAAATCACACACCCACTCCCACTCAGACCCCTGCACTCTCAGAAACATACACACTCACACACACTCTCGCACGCTATCACACACTGTCACACAGACTCATTCACACACAGGCAAAAGCCCGCACTGACAAGCCTATAGGCACTCAAACACATACACAGTGTCCCACACCCACAGTCACCTACACATGGAGACGCCCATGCACTCAAGCTCAAAGACACACACACCGATGCACACTCACGCCTACACTTCGCACACTCTCACAGACACTCATGGGCTCACACCCACACATGTACACACACGTTGCCACACACAGTCATGCAGCTACACACACCAACACACCCACACACTCACAGCCTCTTATGCACTCACACAAGCTCTCACGCACACTCACTCCAACAGAGACGCACACACCCACACACTCACAGACACATGCACTCACACTCAGACTCTCACACACACTGCCCACATACACACACAGTCACACAAGCACACGAACACGCAATCACACAATTGTGTACACACGCACACAATCCCACTCGAAAAAATTCGCTTTCACAAACACGCTCACACGCTCTCACACAGACCCACAGGAACACTGTCAGACCCCCATCGCACACTCACAGACGCACACACCTGAACTCACACACACCCACAAACTCACTAACACGTACTCACAGTGAAACACGCTCAACTCACACACAGTCACACACTCGTTTACACTCTCATCATCTCACACACACACATGCACTTTCACACACTCTCACATGGACACACAGTCCCATTCACACCTAGTCACACCAAACACACTCTCACACGCTGACTCACATGCACTAACACACACACTCACATTGTTAAACACACTCACACAGCTACACTAACTCACACACACAAACTCACACACAATCTCACACCATCACTCACAGTCATGTACCTACACACACCAACTCGTACACACCCCACCTGCTCACACACACAAATCTTCACAAACACACCCACATATATCCATGTCAGTAGAACCCAATGTGACACACGTTCACACACACACAACCACGCACATTCGCAAAGTGTCGCAAACACTCCAACAGTGTCGTGAACACACACTCACACACAATCACACATGCACACAAAAATAGACGCATACACACTCACAATCCCTCTCTGACACATTCACACAAGGAAGCACACCCAGTCACTGCCACCGTAACACACCCTAACACAGTCACACACTCTCAAACACACTGTCACCCCTTCGCACAGTCACACACACTCTCAAGCACAATCTCACACGGGCAATTTTTGAAGAACTTCCACACACACACAGCCAATCACACTCTGCATCTACTATCTTACGTTGGCATGCACACACAGCCTCACACAGTCACACAATCACACTCATTCCCACGCACAACAGACCTACATACAGGCACACTCTGACAGACACGCACATAAATACACACAGTCACACATAGCGTCACACACACTCGCACGCATACACAGGCCTTAACACACAGAGAGGCACTCACACACGCCAACACACGCACTCACTCACACCTGCACACTTGTATGCACACTCACACCCTCACTCCCTCTCACACACCTACACTCTCATACGCACACTGTCATACTCACACACATGACTCACCCTCAAACACAGTCTCACGGACACACTCACACTCTCTCACACGTGGTCACACACTCATATACATACCTACACCCTCTCCCACTCGCACACCTACACTCTGAGAAAGACTCTCACACACTTACACAGTCACACTCCCTCACCCTCTCACACACACACTCACACACCTTCAGACACAGATACGCCACTGAACTCACTGTCACACATGAACACACACACTCACGAAGGATCACACACACTCACACACCTACATACACAGACACACATTCTCAGACATACAGGCACTCACACTCACCCGCGCTCACAAAGACACACTCACATACATGCACACAACAACAGGACACACACCATCACAGGGACACACACAAACACATACACATACAAACAAGTGCCCATATACACACTCAAGCACTTACTCCCACTCACTCACCTACACTTTCACAATCACCCTCACATACACACACCCGGTCTCAAACAACCGCGCCATCACACATTCACAAACTGACAGACACACACCTACACGCAGAGACACACTCCCACATTCACACGCCCTCACACACACACAAACACTCGCATTCACACTCACACACTCGCTAAATGCCGCACAGGTACAGTCTCACAAACAACCTCAAAACCTCTCACCCATTCTCACAATCCATCACACTCTCACACATTCACACCATATCACACACACAGTCCACACTCACACACTCACAGACTGATGCTCACACACACTATCACACGATTTTATTAACGCTCACACAGTCTCACGCACACCGACTCTCTCACCAATACACTATCACGCTCAGTCACTCACACACCTACAGAGACAGACATGCTCACACACACTCACGAATGCTCACACTGTCACACACACAAACATTCACGAGCAGACACACCCACAGTCACACACACAGGTAAATGCACGGTCTCGCACGCACACTCTTAATCCAACTCATATGCACACACACACACAGACACATACACTCTCAGTAGCTCACTCACACATTCACACCCACTGTCACACACTCACACAGTCGCACTGTCATACACAAAAATACACCTTCACACACACACACTCTAACAAAATCGCGCACACAGAATTTCTCAAAATTGTCTAGACACACATTCACTCCTTCAGTCAAATACACTCAGACACTTGCACACTCACCCTGCCTCACACAAAGACACACACACCCTCACTCACTGTTAGTCTCAACACACCTACACACACTGAGACACTCATAGACACACGAAGACACACCTGCACACACATGCACACAAAATGTCACAGAAAGTTGCACAAGTACCCAGACCTGAACCCCCAGGGACATGCTCATACACAACATCACACACAATCTCTCACACACAAGCACACTTGTATGTGCACTCACACCCACACCTCCACTCACACACCCACACTCTCACTTACACACTCTCACACTCACACACATTATGACTCACCCTCACACTCACACTGACCGAAACACTTGCATTAACACACACTCACTGAAAAGCAGCCTCTCCTGCACAAAATCACACACCCACTCCCACTCAGACCCCTGCACTCTCAGAAACATACACACTCACACACACTCTCGCACGCTATCACACACTGTCACACAGACTCTTTCACACACAGGCAAAAGCCCGCACTCACAAGTCTATAGGCACTCAAACACATACACAGTGTCCCACACCCACAGTCACCTACACATGGAGACGCCCATGCACTCAAGCTCAAAGACACACACACCGATGCACACTCACGCCTACACTTCGCACACTCTCACAGACACTCATGGGCTCACACCCACACATGTACACACACGTTGCCACACACAGTCATGCAGCTACACACACCAACACACCCACACACTCACAGCCTCTTATGCACTCACACAAGCTCTCACGCACACTCACTCCAACAGAGACGCACACACCCACACACTCACAGACACATGCACTCACACTCAGACTCTCACACACACTGCCCACATACACACACAGTCACACAAGCACACGAACACGCAATCACACAATTGTGTACACACGCACACAATCCCACTCGAAAAAATTCGCTTTCACAAACACGCTCACACGCTCTCACACAGACCCACAGGAACACTGTCAGACCCCCATTGCACACTCACAGACGCACACACCTGAACTCACACACACCCACAAACTCACTAACACGTACTCACAGTGAAACACGCTCAACTCACACACAGTCACACACTCGTTTACACTCTCATCATCTCACACACACACATGCACTTTCACACACTCTCACATGGACACACAGTCCCATTCACACCTAGTCACACCAAACACACTCTCACACACTGACTCACATGCACTAACACACACACTCACATTGTTAAACACACTCACACAGCTACACTAACTCACACACACAAACTCACACACAATCTCACACCATCACACACAGTCATGTACCTACACACACCAACTCGTACACACCCCACCTGCTCACACACACAAATCTTCACAAACACACCCACATATATCCATGTCAGTAGAACCCAATGTGACACACGTTCACACACACACAACCACGCACATTCGCAAAGTGTCGCAAACACTCCAACAGGGTCGTGAACACACACTCACACACAATCACACATGCACACAAAAATAGACGCATACACACTCACAATCCCTCTCTGACACATTCACACAAGGAAACACACCCAGTCACAGCCACCGTAACACACCCTAAAACAGTCACACACTCTCAAACACACTGTCACCCCTTCGCACAGTCACACACACTCTCAAGCACAATCTCACACGGGCAATTTTTGAAGAACTTCCACACACACACACAGTCAATCACACTCTGCATCTACTATCTTACGTTGGCATGCACACACAGCCTCACACAGTCACACAATCACACTCATTCCCACGCACAACAGACCTACATACAGGCACACTCTGACAGACACGCACATAAATACACACAGTCACACATAACGTCACACACACTCGCACGCATACACAGGCCTTAACACACAGAGAGGCACTCACACACGCCAACACACGCACTCACTCACACCTGCACACTTGTATGCACACTCACACCCTCACTCCCTCTCACACCTACACTCTCATACGCACACTGTCATACTCACACACATGACTCACCCTCAAACACAGTCTCACGGACACACTCACACTCTCTCACACGTGGTCACACACTCATATACATACCTACACCCTCTCCCACTCGCACACCTACACTCTGAGAAAGACTCTCACACACTTACACAGTCACACTCCCTCACCCTCACACACACACACTCACACACCTTCAGACACAGATACGCCACTGAACTCACTGTCACACATGAACACACACACTCACGAAGGATCACACACACTCACACACCTACATACACAGACACACATTCTCAGACATACAGGCACTCACACTCACACGCACTCACAATCACACACTCACATACATGCACACAACAACAGGACACACACCATCACAGGGACACACACAAACACATACACATACAAACAAGTGCCCATATACACACTCAAGCACTTACTCCCACTCACTCACCTACACTCTCACAAGCACCCTCACATACACACACCCGGTCTCAAACACCCGTGCCATCACACATTCACAAACTGACAGACACACACCTACACGCAGAGACACACTCCCACATTCACACGCACTCACACACACACAAACACTCGCATTCACACTCACACACTCGCTAAATGCCGCACAGGTACAGTCTCACAAACAACCTCAAAACCTCTCACCCATTCTCACAATCCATCACACTCTCACACATTCACACCATATCACACACACAGTCCACACTCACACACTCACAGACTGACGCTCACACACACTATCACACGATTTTATTGACGCTCACACAGTCTCACGGACACCGACTCTCTCACCAACACACTATCACGCTCAGTCACACACACACCTACAGAGACAGACATGCTCACACACACTCACGAATGCTCACACTGTCACACACACAAACATTCACGAGCAGACACACCCACAGTCACACACACAGGTAAATGCACGGTCTCGCACGCACACTCTTAATCCAACTCATATGCACACACACACACAGACACATACACTCTCAGTAGCTCACTCACACATTCACACCCACTGTCACACAATCACACAGTCACACTGTCATACACAAAAATACACCTTCACACACACACACTCTAACAAAATCACGCACACATAATTTCTCAAAATTGTCTAGACACACATTCACTCCTTCAGTCAAATACACTCAGACACTTGCACACTCACCCTGCCTCACACAACGACACACACACCCTCACTCACTGTTACACTCAACACACCTACACACACTGAGACTCTCATAGACACACGAAGACACACCTGCACACACATGCACACAAAATGTCACAGAAAGTTGCACAAGTACCCAGACCTGAACCCCCAGGGACATACTCACACACAACATCACACACAATCTCTCACACACAAGCACACTTGTATGTGCACTCACACCCACACCTCCACTCACACACCCACACTCTCACTTACACACTCTCACACTCACACACATTATGACTCACCCTCACACTCACACTGACCGAAACCCGTGCAGTCACACACACTCACTGAAAAGCAGCCTCTCCTGCACAAAACCACACACCCACTCCCACTCAGACCCCTGCACTCTCAGAAACATACACACTCACACACACTCTCGCACGCTATCACACACTGTCACACAGACTCATTCACACACAGGCAAAAGCCCGCACTCACAAGCCTATAGGCACTCAAACACATACACAGTGTCCCACACCCACAGTCACCTACACATGGAGACGCCCATGCACTCAAGCTCAAAGACACACACACCGATGCACACTCACGCCTACACTTCGCACACTCTCACAGACACTCATGGGCTCACACCCACACATGTACACACACGTTGCCACACACAGTCATGCAGCTACACACACCAACACACCCACACACTCACAGCCTCTTATGCACTCACACAAGCTCTCACGCACACTCACTCCAACAGAGACGCACACACCCACACACTCACAGTCATATGCACTCACACTCAGACTCTCACACCCACTTCCCACATACACTCACAGTCACACATCACACGAACACGCAATCACACAATTGTGTACACACGCACACAATCCCACTCGAAAAAATTCGCTTTCACAAACACGCTCACACGCTCTCACACAGACCCACAGGAACACTGTCAGACCCCCATCGCACACTCACAGACGCAAACACCTGAACTCACACACACCCTCAAACTCACTAACACGTACTCACAGTGAAACACGCTCAACTCACACACAGTCACACACTCGTTTACACTCTCATCATCACACACACACATGCACTTTCAAACACTCTCACATGGACACACAGTCCCATTCACACCTAGTCACACCAAACACACTCTCACACGCTGACTCACATGCACTAACACACACACTCACATTGTTAAACACACTCACACAGCTACACTAACTCACACACACAAACACACACAATCTCACACCATCACACACAGTCATGTACCTACACACACCAACTCGTACACACCCACCTGCTCACACACACAAATCTTCACAAACACACCCACATATATCCATGTCAGTAGTACCCACTGTGACACACGTTCACACACACACACACAACCACGCACATTCGCAAAGTGTCGCAAACACTCCAACAGGGTCGTGAACACACACTCACACACAATCACACATGCACACAAAAATAGACGCATACACACTCACAATCCCTCTCTGACACATTCACACAAGGAAGCACACCCAGTCACCGCCACCGTAACACACCCTAACACAGTCACACACTCTCAAACACACTGTCACCCCTTCGCACAGTCACACACACTCTCAAGCACAATCTCACACGGGCAATTTTTGAAGAACTTCCACACACACACAGCCAATCACACTCTGCATCTACTATCTTACGTTGGCATGCACACACAGCCTCACACAGTCACACAATCACACTCATTCCCACGCACAACAGACCTACATACCGGCACACTCTGACAGACACGCACATAAATACACACAGTCACACATAACGTCACACACACTCGCACGCATACACAGGCCTTAACACACAGAGAGGCACTCACACACGCCAACACACGCACTCACTCACACCTGCACACTTGTATGCACACTCACACCCTCACTCCCTCTCACACACCTACACTCTCATACGCACACTGTCATACTCACACACATGACTCACCCTCAAACACAGTCTCACGGACACACTCACACTCTCTCACACGTGGTCACACACTCATATACATACCTACACCCTCTCCCACTCGCACACCTACACTCTGAGAAAGACTCTCACACACTTACACAGTCACACTCCCTCACCCTCTCACACACACACTCACACACCTTCAGACACAGATACGCCACTGAACTCACTGTCACACATGAACACACACACTCACGAAGGATCACACACACTCACACACCTACATACACAGACACACATTCTCAGACATACAGGCACTCACACTCACCCGCGCTCACAAAGACACACTCACATACATGCACACAACAACAGGACACACACCATCACAGGGACACACACAAACACATACACATACAAACAAGTGCCCATATACACACTCAAGCACTTACTCCCACTCACTCACCTACACTCTCACAAGCACCCTCACATACACACACCCGATCTCAAACACCCGCGCCAACACACATTCACAAACTGACAGACACACACCTACACGCAGAGACACACTCCCACATTCACACGCACTCACACACACACAAACACTCGCATTCACACTCACACACTCGCTAAATGCCGCACAGGTACAGTCTCACAAACAACCTCAAAACCTCTCACCCATTCTCACAATCCATCACACACTCACACATTCACACCATATCACACACACAGTCCACACTCACACACTCACAGACTGACGCTCACACACACTATCACACGATTTTATTGACGCTCACACAGTCTCACGGACACCGACTCTCTCACCAGCACACTATCACGCTCAGTCACACACACACCTACAGAGACAGACATGCTCACACACACTCACGAATGCTCACACTGTCACACACACAAACATTCACGAGCAGACACACCCACAGTCACACACACAGGTAATTGCACGGTCTCGCACGCACACTCTTAATCCAACTCATATGCACACACACACACAGACACATACACTCTCAGTAGCTCACTCACACATTCACACCCACTGTCACACACTCACACAGTCACACTGTCATACACAAAAATACACCTTCACACACACACACTCTAACAAAATCGCGCACACAGAATTTCTCAAAATTGTCTAGACACACATTCACTCCTTCAGTCAAATACACTCAGACACTTGCACACTCACCCTGCCTCACACAACGACACACACACCCTCACTCACTGTTACACTCAACACACCTACACACACTGAGACTCTCATAGACACACGAAGACACACCTGCACACACATGCACACAAAATGTCACAGAAAGTTGCACAAGTACCCAGACCTGAACCCCCAGGGACATACTCACACACAACATCACACACAATCTCTCACACACAAGCACACTTGTATGTGCACTCACACCCACACCTCCACTCACACACCCACACTCTCACTTACACACTCTCACACTCACACACATTATGACTCACCCTCACACTCACACTGACCGAAACACGTGCAGTCACACACACTCACTGAAAAGCAGCCTCTCCTGCACAAAATCACACACCCACTCCCACTCAGACCCCTGCACTCTCAGAAACATACACACTCACACACACTCTCGCACGCTATCACACACTGTCACACAGACTCATTCACACACAGGCAAAAGCCCGCACTCACAAGCCTATAGGCACTCAAACACATACACAGTGTCCCACACCCACAGTCACCTACACATGGAGACGCCCATGCACTCAAGCTCAAAGACACACACACCGATGCACACTCACGCCTACACTTCGCACACTCTCACAGACACTCATGGGCTCACACCCACACATGTACACACACGTTGCCACACACAGTCATGCAGCTACACACACCAACACACCCACACACTCACAGCCTCTTATGCACTCACACAAGCTCTCACGCACACTCACTCCAACAGAGACGCACACACCCACACACTCACAGTCATATGCACTCACACTCAGACTCTCACACACACTTCCCACATACACTCACAGTCACACAAGCACACGAACACGCAATCACACAATTGTGTACACACGCACACAATCCCACTCGAAAAAATTCGCTTTCACAAACACGCTCACACGCTCTCACACAGACCCACAGGAACACTGTCAGACCCCCATCGCACACTCACAGACGCAAACACCTGAACTCACACACACCCTCAAACTCACTAACACGTACTCACAGTGAAACACGCTCAACTCACACACAGTCACACACTCGTTTACACTCTCATCATCACACACACACATGCACTTTCAAACACTCTCACATGGACACACAGTCCCATTCACACCTAGTCACACCAAACACACTCTCACACGCTGACTCACATGCACTAACACACACACTCACATTGTTAAACACACTCACACAGCTACACTAACTCACACACACAAACACACACAATCTCACACCATCACACACATTCATGTACCTACACACACCAACTCGTACACACCCACCTGCTCACACACACAAATCTTCACAAACACACCCACATATATCCATGTCAGTAGTACCCACTGTGACACACGTTCACACACACACACACAACCACGCACATTCGCAAAGTGTCGCAAACACTCCAACAGGGTCGTGAACACACACTCACACCCAATCACACATGCACACAAAAATAGACGCATACACACTCACAATCCCTCTCTGACACATTCACACAAGGAAGCACACCCAGTCACCGCCACCGTAACACACCCTAACACAGTCACACACTCTCAAACACACTGTCACCCCTTCGCACAGTCACACACACTCTCAAGCACAATCTCACACGGGCAATTTTTGAAGAACTTCCACACACACACAGCCAATCACACTCTGCATCTACTATCTTACGTTGGCATGCACACACAGCCTCACACAGTCACACAATCACACTCATTCCCACGCACAACAGACCTACATACAGGCACACTCTGACAGACACGCACATAAATACACACAGTCACACATAACGTCACACACACTCGCACGCATACACAGGCCTTAACACACAGAGAGGCACTCACACACGCCAACACACGCACTCACTCACACCTGCACACTTGTATGCACACTCACACCCTCACTCCCTCTCACACACCTACACTCTCATACGCACACTGTCATACTCACACACATGACTCACCCTCAAACACAGTCTCACGGACACACTCACACTCTCTCACACGTGGTCACACACTCATATACATACCTACACCCTCTCCCACTCGCACACCTACACTCTGAGAAAGACTCTCACACACTTACACAGTCACACTCCCTCACCCTCTCACACACACACTCACACACCTTCAGACACAGATACGCCACTGAACTCACTGTCACACATGAACACACACACTCACGAAGGATCACACACACTCACACACCTACATACACAGACACACATTCTCAGACATACAGGCACTCACACTCACCCGCGCTCACAAAGACACACTCACATACATGCACACAACAACAGGACACACACCATCACAGGGACACACACAAACACATACACATACAAACAAGTGCCCATATACACACTCAAGCACTTACTCCCACTCACTCACCTACACTCTCACAAGCACCCTCACATACACACACCCGGTCTCAAACACCCGCGCCAACACACATTCACAAACTGACAGACACACACCTACACGCAGAGACACACTCCCACATTCACACGCACTCACACACACACAAACACTCGCATTCACACTCACACACTCGCTAAATGCCGCACAGGTACAGTCTCACAAACAACCTCAAAACCTCTCACCCATTCTCACAATCCATCACACACTCACACATTCACACCATATCACACACACAGTCCACACTCACACACTCACAGACTGACGCTCACACACACTATCACACGATTTTATTGACGCTCACACAGTCTCACGGACACCGACTCTCTCACCAGCACACTATCACGCTCAGTCACACACACACCTACAGAGACAGACATGCTCACACACACTCACGAATGCTCACACTGTCACACACACAAACATTCACGAGCAGACACACCCACAGTCACACACACAGGTAAATGCACGGTCTCGCACGCACACTCTTAATCCAACTCATATGCACACACACACACAGACACATACACTCTCAGTAGCTCACTCACACATTCACACCCACTGTCACACACTCACACAGTCACACTGTCATACACAAAAATACACCTTCACACACACACACTCTAACAAAATCGCGCACACAGAATTTCTCAAAATTGTCTAGACACACATTCACTCCTTCAGTCAAATACACTCAGACACTTGCACACTCACCCTGCCTCACACAACGACACACACACCCTCACTCACTGTTACACTCAACACACCTACACACACTGAGACTCTCATAGACACACGAAGACACACCTGCACACACATGCACACAAAATGTCACAGAAAGTTGCACAAGTACCCAGACCTGAACCCCCAGGGACATACTCACACACAACATCACACACAATCTCTCACACACAAGCACACTTGTATGTGCACTCACACCCACACCTCCACTCACACACCCACACTCTCACTTACACACTCTCACACTCACACACATTATGACTCACCCTCACACTCACACTGACCGAAACACGTGCAGTCACACACACTCACTGAAAAGCAGCCTCTCCTGCACAAAATCACACACCCACTCCCACTCAGACCCCTGCACTCTCAGAAACATACACACTCACACACACTCTCGCACGCTATCACACACTGTCACACAGACTCATTCACACACAGGCAAAAGCCCGCACTCACAAGCCTATAGGCACTCAAACACATACACAGTGTCCCACACCCACAGTCACCTACACATGGAGACGCCCATGCACTCAAGCTCAAAGACACACACACCGATGCACACTCACGCCTACACTTCGCACACTCTCACAGACACTCATGGGCTCACACCCACACATGTACACACACGTTGCCACACACAGTCATGCAGCTACACACACCAACACACCCACACACTCACAGCCTCTTATGCACTCACACAAGCTCTCACGCACACTCACTCCAACAGAGACGCACACACCCACACACTCACAGTCATATGCACTCACACTCAGACTCTCACACACACTTCCCACATACACTCACAGTCACACAAGCACACGAACACGCAATCACACAATTGTGTACACACGCACACAATCCCACTCGAAAAAATTCGCTTTCACAAACACGCTCACACGCTCTCACACAGACCCACAGGAACACTGTCAGACCCCCATCGCACACTCACAGACGCAAACACCTGAACTCACACACACCCTCAAACTCACTAACACGTACTCACAGTGAAACACGCTCAACTCACACACAGTCACACACTAGTTTACACTCTCATCATCACACACACACATGCACTTTCAAACACTCTCACATGGACACACAGTCCCATTCACACCTAGTCACACCAAACACACTCTCACACGCTGACTCACATGCACTAACACACACACTCACATTGTTAAACACACTCACACAGCTACACTAACTCACACACACAAACACACACAATCTCACACCATCACACACATTCATGTACCTACACACACCAACTCGTACACACCCACCTGCTCACACACGCAAATCTTCACAAACACACCCACATATATCCATGTCAGTAGTACCCACTGTGACACACGTTCACACACACACACACAACCACGCACATTCGCAAAGTGTCGCAAACACTCCAACAGGGTCGTGAACACACACTCACACCCAATCACACATGCACACAAAAATAGACGCATACACACTCACAATCCCTCTCTGACACATTCACACAAGGAAGCACACCCAGTCACCGCCACCGTAACACACCCTAACACAGTCACACACTCTCAAACACACTGTCACCCCTTCACACAGTCACACACACTCTCAAGCACAATCTCACACGGGCAATTTTTGAAGAACTTCCACACACACACAGCCAATCACACTCTGCATCTACTATCTTACGTTGGCATGCACACACAGCCTCACACAGTCACACAATCACACTCATTCCCACGCACAACAGACCTACATACAGGCACACTCTGACAGACACGCACATAAATACACACAGTCACACATAACGTCACACACACTCGCACGCATACACAGGCCTTAACACACAGAGAGGCACTCACACACGCCAACACATGCACTCACTCACACCTGCACACTTGTATGCACACTCACACCCTCACTCCCTCTCACACACCTACACTCTCATACGCACACTGTCATACTCACACACATGACTCACCCTCAAACACAGTCTCACGGACACACTCACACTCTCTCACACGTGGTCACACACTCATATACATACCTACACCCTCTCCCACTCGCACACCTACACTCTGAGAAAGACTCTCACACACTTACACAGTCACACTCCCTCACCCTCTCACACACACACTCACACACCTTCAGACACAGATACGCCACTGAACTCACTGTCACACATGAACACACACACTCACGAAGGATCACACACACTCACACACCTACATACACAGACACACATTCTCAGACATACAGGCACTCACACTCACCCGCGCTCACAAAGACACACTCACATACATGCACACAACAACAGGACACACACCATCACAGGGACACACACAAACACATACACATACAAACAAGTGCCCATATACACACTCAAGCACTTACTCCCACTCACTCACCTACACTCTCACAAGCACCCTCACATAAACACACCCGGTCTCAAACACCCGCGCCATCACACATTCACAAACTGACAGACACACACCTACACGCAGAGACACACTCCCACATTCACACGCACTCACACATTCACAAACACTCGCATTCACACTCACACACTCGCTAAATGCCGCACAGGTACAGTCTCACAAACAACCTCAAAACCTCTCACCCATTCTCACAATCCATCACACTCTCACACATTCACACCATATCACACACAAAGTCCACACTCACACACTCACAGACTGACGCTCACACACACTATCACACGATTTTATTAACGCTCACACAGTCTCACGCACACCGACTCTCTCACCAACACATTATCACGCTCAGTCACTCACACACCTACAGAGACAGACATGCTCACACACACTCACGAATGCTCACACTGTCACACACACAAACATTCACGAGCAGACACACCCACAGTCACACACACAGGTAAATGCACGGTCTCGCACGCACACTCTTAATCCAACTCATATGCACACACACACACACAGACACATACACTCTCAGTAGCTCACTCACACATTCACACCCACTGTCACACACTCACACAGTCACACTGTCATACACAAAAATACACCTTCACACACACACACTCTAACAAAATCGCGCACACAGAATTTCTCAAAATTGTCTAGACACACATTCACTCCTTCAGTCAAATACACTCAGACACTTGCACACTCACCCTGCCTCACACAAAGACACACACACCCTCACTCACTGTTAGTCTCAACACACCTACACACACTGAGACACTCATAGACACACGAAGACACACCTGCACACACATGCACACAAAATGTCACAGAAAGTTGCACAAGTACCCAGACCTGAACCCCCAGGGACATACTCACACACAACATCACACACAATCTCTCACACACAAGCACACTTGTATGTGCACTCACACCCACACCTCCACTCACACACCCACACTCTCACTTACACACTCTCACACTCACACACATTATGACTCACCCTCACAGTCACACTGACCGAAACACTTGCATTCACACACACTCACTGAAAAGCAGCCTCTCCTGCACAAAATCACACACCCACTCCCACTCAGACCCCTGCACTCTCAGAAACATACACACTCACACACACTCTCGCACGCTATCACACACTGTCACACAGACTCATTCACACACAGGCAAAAGCCCGCACTCACAAGCCTATAGGCACTCAAACACATACACAGTGTCCCACACCCACAGTCACCTACACATGGAGACGCCCATGCACTCAAGCTCAAAGACACACACACCGATGCACACTCACGCCTACACTTCGCACACTCTCACAGACACTCATGGGCTCACACCCACACATGTACACACACATTGACACACACAGTCATGCAGCTACACACACCAACACACCCACACACTCACAGCCTCTTATGCACTCACACAAGCTCTCACGCACACTCACTCCAACAGAGACGCACACACCCACACACTCACAGACACATGCACTCACACTCAGACTCTCACACACACTGCCCACATACACACACAGTCACACAAGCACACGAACACGCAATCACACAATTGTGTACACACGCACACAATCCCACTCGAAAAAATTCGCTTTCACAAACACGCTCACACGCTCTCACACAGACCCACAGGAACACTGTCAGACCCCCATCGCACACTCACAGACGCAAACACCTGAACTCACACACACCCTCAAACTCACTAACACGTACTCACAGTGAAACACGCTCAACTCACACACAGTCACACACTCGTTTACACTCTCATCATCACACACACACATGCACTTTCACACACTCTCACATGGACACACAGTCCCATTCACACCTAGTCACACCAAACACACTCTCACACGCTGACTCACATGCACTAACACACACACTCACATTGTTAAACACACTCACACAGCTACACTAACTCACACACACAAACACACACAATCTCACACCATCACACACAGTCATGTACCTACACACACCAACTCGTACACACCCACCTGCTCACACACACAAATCTTCACAAACACACCCACATATATCCATGTCAGTAGTACCCAATGTGACACACTTTCACACACACACACACAACCACGCACATTCGCAAAGTGTCGCAAACACTCCAACAGGGTCGTGAACACACACTCACACCCAATCACACATGCACACAAAAATAGACGCATACACACTCACAATCCCTCTCTGACACATTCACACAAGGAAGCACACCCAGTCACCGCCACCGTAACACACCCTAACACAGTCACACACTCTCAAACACACTGTCACCCCTTCGCACAGTCACACACACTCTCAAGCACAATCTCACACGGGCAATTTTTGAAGAACTTCCACACACACACAGCCAATCACACTCTGCATCTACTATCTTACGTTGGCATGCACACACAGCCTCACACAGTCACACAATCACACTCATTCCCACGCACAACAGACCTACATACAGGCACACTCTGACAGACACGCACATAAATACACACAGTCACACATAACGTCACACACACTCGCACGCATACACAGGCCTTAACACACAGAGAGGCACTCACACACGCCAACACACGCACTCACTCACACCTGCACACTTGTATGCACACTCACACCCTCACTCCCTCTCACACACCTACACTCTCATACGCACACTGTCATACTCACACACATGACTCACCCTCAAACACAGTCTCACGGACACACTCACACTCTCTCACACGTGGTCACACACTCATATACATACCTACACCCTCTCCCACTCGCACACCTACACTCTGAGAAAGACTCTCACACACTTACACAGTCACACTCCCTCACCCTCTCACACACACACTCACACACCTTCAGACACAGATACGCCACTGAACTCACTGTCACACATGAACACACACACTCACGAAGGATCACACACACTCACACACCTACATACACAGACACACATTCTCAGACATACAGGCACTCACACTCACCCGCGCTCACAAAGACACACTCACATACATGCACACAACAGGACACACACCATCACAGGGACACACACAAACACATACACATACAAACAAGTGCCCATATACACACTCAAGCACTTACTCCCACTCACTCACCTACACTCTCACAAGCACCCTCACATACACACACCCGGTCTCAAACACCCGTGCCATCACACATTCACAAACTGACAGACACACACCTACACGCAGAGACACACTCCCACATTCACACGCACTCACACACACACAAACACTCGCATTCACACTCACACACTCGCTAAATGCCGCACAGGTACAGTCTCACAAACAACCTCAAAACCTCTCACCCATTCTCACAATCCATCACACTCTCACACATTCACACCATATCACACACACAGTCCACACTCACACACTCACAGACTGACGCTCACACACACTATCACACGATTTTATTAACGCTCACACAGTCTCACGCACACCGACTCTCTCACCAACACATTATCACGCTCAGTCACTCACACACCTACAGAGACAGACATGCTCACACACACTCACGAATGCTCACACTGTCACACACACAAACATTCACGAGCAGACACACCCACAGTCACACACACAGGTAAATGCACGGTCTCGCACGCACACTCTTAATCCAACTCATATGCACACACACACACACAGACACATACACTCTCAGTAGCTCACTCACACATTCACACCCACTGTCACACACTCACACAGTCACACTGTCATACACAAAAATACACCTTCACACACACACACTCTAACAAAATCGCGCACACAGAATTTCTCAAAATTGTCTAGACACACATTCACTCCTTCAGTCAAATACACTCAGACACTTGCACACTCACCCTGCCTCACACAAAGACACACACACCCTCACTCACTGTTAGTCTCAACACACCTACACACACTGAGACACTCATAGACACACGAAGACACACCTGCACACACATGCACACAAAATGTCACAGAAAGTTGCACAAGTACCCAGACCTGAACCCCCAGGGACATACTCACACACAACATCACACACAATCTCTCACACACAAGCACACTTGTATGTGCACTCACACCCACACCTCCACTCACACACCCACACTCTCACTTACACACTCTCACACTCACACACATTATGACTCACCCTCACAGTCACACTGACCGAAACACTTGCATTCACACACACTCACTGAAAAGCAGCCTCTCCTGCACAAAATCACACACCCACTCCCACTCAGACCCCTGCACTCTCAGAAACATACACACTCACACACACTCTCGCACGCTATCACACACTGTCACACAGACTCATTCACACACAGGCAAAAGCCCGCACTCACAAGCCTATAGGCACTCAAACACATACACAGTGTCCCACACCCACAGTCACCTACAAATGGAGACGCCCATGCACTCAAGCTCAAAGACACACACAGCGATGCACACTCACGCCTACACTTCGCACACTCTCACAGACACTCATGGGCTCACACCCACACATGTACACACACGTTGCCACACACAGTCATGCAGCTACACACACCAACACACCCACACACTCACAGCCTCTTATGCACTCACACAAGCTCTCACGCACACTCACTCCAACAGAGACGCACACACCCACACACTCACAGACACATGCACTCACACTCAGACTCTCACACACACTGCCCACATACACACACAGTCACACAACCACACGAACACGCAATCACACAATTGTGTACACACGCACACAATCCCACTCGAAAAAATTCGCTTTCACAAACACGCTCACATGCTCTCACACAGACCCACAGGAACACTGTCAGACCCCCATCGCACACTCACAGACGCAAACACCTGAACTCACACACACCCTCAAACTCACTAACACGTACTCACAGTGAAACACGCTCAACTCACACACAGTCACACACTCGTTTACACTCTCATCATCACACACACACATGCACTTTCACACACTCTCACATGGACACACAGTCCCATTCACACCTAGTCACACCAAACACACTCTCACACGCTGACTCACATGCACTAACACACACACTCACATTGTTAAACACACTCACACAGCTACACTAACTCACACACACAAACACACACAATCTCACACCATCACACACAGTCATGTACCTACACACACCAACTCGTACACACCCAACTGCTCACACACACAAATCTTCACAAACACACCCACATATATCCATGTCAGTAGTACCCAATGTGACACACGTTCACACACACACACACAACCACGCACATTCGCAAAGTGTCGCAAACACTCCAACAGGGTCATGAACACACACTCACACACAATCACACATGCACACAAAAATAGACGCATACACACTCACAATCCCTCTCTGACACATTCACACAAGGAAGCACACCCAGTCACAGCCACCGTAACACACCCTAACACAGTCACACACTCTCAAACACACTGTCACCCCTTCACACAGTCACACACACTCTCAAGCACAATCTCACACGGGCAATTTTTGAAGAACTTCCACACACACAGCCAATCACACTCTGCATCTACTATCTTACGTTGGCATGCACACACAGCCTCACACAGTCACACAATCACACTCATTCCCACGCACAACAGACCTACATACAGGCACACTCTGACAGACACGCACATAAATACACACAGTCACACATAACGTCACACACACTCGCACGCATACACAGGCCTTAACACACAGAGAGGCACTCACACACGCCAACACACGCACTCACTCACACCTGCACACTTGTATGCACACTCACACCCTCACTCCCTCTCACACACCTACACTCTCATACGCACACTGTCATACTCACACACATGACTCACCCTCAAACACAGTCTCACGGACACACTCACACTCTCTCACACGTGGTCACACACTCATATACATACCTACACCCTCTCCCACTCGCACACCTACACTCTGAGAAAGACTCTCACACACTTACACAGTCACACTCCCTCACCCTCTCACACACACACTCACACACCTTCAGACACAGATACGCCACTGAACTCACTGTCACACATGAACACACACACTCACGAAGGATCACACACACTCACACACCTACATACACAGACACACATTCTCAGACATACAGGCACTCACACTCACCCGCGCTCACAAAGACACACTCACATACATGCACACAACAGGACACACACCATCACAGGGACACACACAAACACATACACATACAAACAAGTGCCCATATACACACTCAAGCACTTACTCCCACTCACTCACCTACACTCTCACAATCACCCTCACATACACACACCCGGTCTCAAACACCCGCGCCATCACACATTCACAAACTGACAGACACACACCTACACGCAGAGACACACTCCCACATTCACACGCACTCACACACACACAAACACTCGCATTCACACTCACACACTCGCTAAATGCCGCACAGGTACAGTCTCACAAACAACCTCAAAACCTCTCACCCATTCTCACAATCCATCACACTCTCACACATTCACACCATATCACACACACAGTCCACACTCACACACTCACAGACTGACGCTCACACACACTATCACACGATTTTATTAACGCTCACACAGTCTCACGCACACCGACTCTCTCACCAACACATTATCACGCTCAGTCACTCACACACCTACAGAGACAGACATGCTCACACACACTCACGAATGCTCACACTGTCACACACACAAACATTCACGAGCAGACACACCCACAGTCACACACACAGGTAAATGCACGGTCTCGCACGCACACTCTTAATCCAACTCATATGCACACACACACACAGACACATACACTCTCAGTAGCTCACTCACACATTCACACCCACTGTCACACACTCACACAGTCACACTGTCATACACAAAAATACACCTTCACACACACACACTCTAACAAAATCGCGCACACAGAATTTCTCAAAATTGTCTAGACACACATTCACTCCTTCAGTCAAATACACTCAGACACTTGCACACTCACCCTGCCTCACACAAAGACACACACACCCTCACTCACTGTTAGTCTCAACACACCTACACACACTGAGACACTCATAGACACACGAAGACACACCTGCACACACATGCACACAAAATGTCACAG
The DNA here is from genome assembly GCF_040802235.1 of Manis javanica. Taxonomy (NCBI): domain Eukaryota; kingdom Metazoa; phylum Chordata; class Mammalia; order Pholidota; family Manidae; genus Manis; species Manis javanica. The sequence goes on from NC_133175.1 coordinate 130,041, forward strand.
AAAGTTGCACAAGTACCCAGACCTGTACCACCAGGGACATACTCACACACAACATCACACACAATCTCTCACACACAAGCACACTTGTATGTGCACTCACACCCACACCTCCACTCACACACCCACACTCTCACTTACACACTCTCACACTCACACACATTATGACTCACCCTCACAGTCACACTGACCGAAACACTTGCATTCACACACACTCACTGAAAAGCAGCCTCTCCTGCACAAAATCACACACCCACTCCCACTCAGACCCCTGCACTCTCAGAAACATACACACTCACACACACTCTCACACGCTATCACACACTGTCACACAGACTCATTCACACACAGGCAAAAGCCCGCACTCACAAGCCTATAGGCACTCAAACACATACACAGTGTCCCACACCCACAGTCACCTACACATGGAGACGCCCATGCACTCAAGCTCAAAGACACACACACCGATGCACACTCACGCCTACACTTCGCACACTCTCACAGACACTCATGGGCTCACACCCACACATGTACACACACGTTGCCACACACAGTCATGCAGCTACACACACCAACACACCCACACACTCACAGCCTCTTATGCACTCACACAAGCTCTCACGCACACTCACTCCAACAGAGACGCACACACCCACACACTCACAGACACATGCACTCACACTCAGACTCTCACACACACTGCCCACATACACACACAGTCACACAAGCACACGAACACGCAATCACACAATTGTGTACACACGCACACAATCCCACTCGAAAAAATTCGCTTTCACAAACACGCTCACACGCTCTCACACAGACCCACAGGAACACTGTCAGACCCCCATCGCACACTCACAGACGCAAACACCTGAACTCACACACACCCTCAAACTCACTAACACGTACTCACAGTGAAACACGCTCAACTCACACACAGTCACACACTCGTTTACACTCTCATCATCACACACACACATGCACTTTCACACACTCTCACATGGACACACAGTCCCATTCACACCTAGTCACACCAAACACACTCTCACACGCTGACTCACATGCACTAACACACACACTCACATTGTTAAACACACTCACACAGCTACACTAACTCACACACACAAACACACACAATCTCACACCATCACACACAGTCATGTACCTACACACACCAACTCGTACACACCCACCTGCTCACACACACAAATCTTCACAAACACACCCACATATATCCATGTCAGTAGTACCCAATGTGACACACGTTCACACACACACACACCACCACGCACATTCGCAAAGTGTCGCAAACACTCCAACAGGGTCGTGAACACACACTCACACACAATCACACATGCACACAAAAATAGACGCATACACACTCACAATCCCTCTCTGACACATTCACACAAGGAAGCACACCCAGTCACCGCCACCGTAACACACCCTAACACAGTCACACACTCTCAAACACACTGTCACCCCTTCGCACAGTCACACACACTCTCAAGCACAATCTCACACGGGCAATTTTTGAAGAACTTCCACACACACACAGCCATACACACTCTGCATCTACTATCTTACGTTGGCATGCACACACAGCCTCACACAGTCACACAATCACACTCATTCCCACGCACAACAGACCTACATACAGGCACACTCTGACAGACACGCACATAAATACACACAGTCACACATAACGTCACACACACTCGCACGCATACACAGGCCTTAACACACAGAGAGGCACTCACACACGCCAACACACGCACTCACTCACACCTGCACACTTGTATGCACACTCACACCCTCACTCCCTCTCACACACCTACACTCTCATACGCACACTGTCATACTCACACACATGACTCACCCTCAAACACAGTCTCACGGACACACTCACACTCTCTCACACGTGGTCACACACTCATATACATACCTACACCCTCTCCCACTCGCACACCTACACTCTGAGAAAGACTCTCACACACTTACACAGTCACACTCCCTCACCCTCTCACACACACACTCACACACCTTCAGACACAGATACGCCACTGAACTCACTGTCACCCATGAACACACACACTCACGAAGGATCACACACACTCACACACCTACATACACAGACACACATTCTCAGACATACAGGCACTCACACTCACCCGCGCTCACAAAGACACACTCACATACATGCACACAACAGGACACACACCATCACAGGGACACACACAAACACATACACATACAAACAAGTGCCCATATACACACTCAAGCACTTACTCCCACTCACTCACCTACACTCTCACAATCACCCTCACATACACACACCCGGTCTCAAACACCCGCGCCATCACACATTCACAAACTGACAGACACACACCTACACGCAGAGACACACTCCCACATTCACACGCACTCACACACACACAAACACTCGCATTCACACTCACACACTCGCTAAATGCCGCACAGGTACAGTCTCACAAACAACCTCAAAACCTCTCACCCATTCTCACAATCCATCAAAGTCTCACACATTCACACCATATCACACACACAATCCACACTCACACACTCACAGACTGACGCTCACACCACACTACTCACACGATTTTATTAACGCTCACACAGTCTCACGCACACCGACTCTCTCAGCAATACACTATCACCCTAAGTGACTCACACACCTACAGAGACAGACATGCTCACACACACTAACGAATGCTCACACTGTCACACACACAAACATTCACGAGCAGACACACCCACAGTCACACACACAGGTAAATGCACGGTCTCGCACGCACACTCTTAATCCAACTCATATGCACACACACACACAGACACATACACTCTCAGTAGCTCACTCACACATTCACACCCAATGTCACACACTCACACAGTCGCACTGTCATACACAAAAATACACCTTCACACACACACACTCTAACAAAATCGCGCACACAGAATTTCTCAAAATTGTGTAGACACACATTCACTCCTTCAGTCAAATACACTCAGACACTTGCACACTCACACTGCCTCAAACAAAGACACACACACCCTCACTCACTGTTAGTCTCAACACACCTACACACACTGAGACACTCATAGACACACGAAGACACACCTGCACACACATGCACACAAAATGTCTCAGAAATTTGCACAAGTACACAGACCTGAACCCCCAGGGACATGCTCATACACAACATCACACACAATCTCTCACACACAAGCACACTTGTATGTGCACTCACACCCACACCTCCACTCACACACCCACACTCTCACTTACACACTCTCACACTCACACACATTATGACTCACCCTCACACTCACACTGACCGAAACACGTGCATTAACACACACTCACTGAAAAGCAGCCTCTCCTGCACATAATCACACACCCACTCCCACTCAGAACCCTGCACTCTCAGAAACATACACACTCACAAACACTCTCGCACCCTATCGCACACTGTCACACAGACTCTTTCACACACAGGCAAAAGCCCGCACTCACAAGTCTATAGGCACTCAAACACATACACAGTGTCCCACACCCACAGTCACCTACACATCGAGACGCCCATGCACTCAAGCTCAAAGACACACACACCGATGCACACTCACGCCTACACTTCGCACACTCTCACAGACACTCATGGGCTCACACCCACACATGTACACACACGTTGCCACACACAGTCATGCAGCTACACACACCAACACACCCACACACTCACAGCCTCTTATGCACTCACACAAGCTCTCACGCACACTCACTCCAACAGAGACGCACACACCCACACACTCACAGACACATGCACTCACACTCAGACTCTCACACACACTGCCCACATACACACACAGTCACACAAGCACACGAACACGCAATCACACAATTGTGTACACACGCACACAATCCCACTCGAAAAAATTCGCTTTCACAAACACGCTCACACGCTCTCACACAGACCCACAGGAACACTGTCAGACCCCCATCGCACACTCACAGACGCACACACCTGAACTCACACACACCCACAAACTCACTAACACGTACTCACAGTGAAACACGCTCAACTCACACACAGTCACACACTCGTTTACACTCTCATCATCTCACACACACACATGCACTTTCACACACTCTCACATGGACACACAGTCCCATTCACACCTAGTCACACCAAACACACTCTCACACGCTGACTCACATGCACTAACACACACACTCACATTGTTAAACACACTCACACAGCTACACTAACTCACACACACAAACTCACACACAATCTCACACCATCACACACAGTCATGTACCTACACACACCAACTCGTACACACCCCCACCTGCTCACACACACAAATCTTCACAAACACACCCACATATATCCATGTCAGTAGAACCCAATGTGACACACGTTCACACACACACAACCACGCACATTCGCAAAGTGTCGCAAACACTCCAACAGTGTCGTGAACACACACTCACACACAATCACACATGCACACAAAAATAGACGCATACACACTCACAATCCCTCTCTGACACATTCACACAAGGAAACACACCCAGTCACAGCCACCGTAACACACCCTAAAACAGTCACACACTCTCAAACACACTGTCACCCCTTCGCACAGTCACACACACTCTCAAGCACAATCTCACACGGGTAATTTTTGAAGAACTTCCACACACACACAGTCAATCACACTCTGCATCTACTATCTTACGTTGGCATGCACACACAGCCTCACACACTCACACAATCACACTCATTCCCACGCACAACAGACCTACATACAGGCACACTCTGACAGACACGCACATAAATACACACAGTCACACATAACGTCACACACACTCGCACGCATACACAGGCCTTAACACACAGAGAGGCACTCACACACGCCAACACACGCACTCACTCACACCTGCACACTTGTATGCACACTCACACCCTCACTCCCTCTCACACACCTACACTCTCATACGCACACTGTCATACTCACACACATTATGACTCACCCTCAAACACAGTCTCACGGACACACTCACACTCTCTCACACGTGGTCACACACTCATATACATACCTACACCCTCTCCCACTCGCACACCTACACTCTGAGAAAGACTCTCACACACTTACACAGTCACACTCCCTCACCCTCTCACACACACACTCACACACCTTCAGACACAGATACGCCACTGAACTCACTGTCACACATGAACACACACACTCACGAAGGATCACACACACACACACCTACATACACAGACACACATTCTCAGACATACAGGCACTCACACTCACCCGCGCTCACAATGACACACTCACATACATGCACACAACAACAGGACACACACCATCACAGGGACACACACAAACACATACACATACAAACAAGTGCCCATATACACACTCAAGCACTTACTCCCACTCACTCACCTACACTCTCACAAGCACCCTCACATACACACACCCGGTCTCAAAACACCCGCGCCAACACACATTCACAAACTGACAGGACACACACCTACACGCAGAGACACACTCCCACATTCACACGCACTCACACACACACAAACACTCGCATTCACACTCACACACTCGCTAAATGCCGCACAGGTACAAGTCTCACAAACAACCTCAAAACCTCTCACCCATTCTCACAATCCATCACACACTCACACATTCACACCATATCACACACACAGTCCACACTCACACACTCACAGACTGACGCTCACACACACTATCACACGATTTTATTGACGCTCACACAGTCTCACGGACACCGACTCTCTCACCAACACACTATCACGCTCAGTCACACACACACCTACAGAGACAGACATGCTCACACACACTCACGAATGCTCACACTGTCACACACACAAACATTCACGAGCAGACACACCCACAGTCACACACACAGGTAAATGCATGGTCTCGCACGCACACTCTTAATCCAACTCATATGCACACACACACACAGACACATACACTCTCAGTAGCTCACTCACACATTCACACCCACTGTCACACAATCACACAGTCACACTGTCATACACAAAAATACACCTTCACACACACACACTCTAACAAAATCACGCACACATAATTTCTCAAAATTGTCTAGACACACATTCACTCCTTCAGTCAAATACACTCAGACACTTGCACACTCACCCTGCCTCACACAACGACACACACACCCTCACTTCACTGTTACACTCAACACACCTACACACACTGAGACTCTCATAGACACACGAAGACACACCTGCACACACATGCACACAAAATGTCACAGAAAGTTGCACAAGTACCCAGACCTGAACCCCCAGGGACATACTCACACACAACATCACACACAATCTCTCACACACAAGCACACTTGTATGTGCACTCACACCCACACCTCCACTCACACACCCACACACTCTCACTTACACACTCTCACACTCACACACATTATGACTCACCCTCACACTCACACTGACCGAAACCCGTGCAGTCACACACACTCACTGAAAAGCAGCCCTCTCCTGCACAAAACCACACACCCACTCCCACTCAGACCCCTGCACTCTCAGAAACATACACACTCACACACAACTCTCGCACGCTATCACACACTGTCACACAGACTCATTCACACACAGGCAAAAAGCCCGCACTCACAAGCCTATAGGCACTCAAACACATACACAGTGTCCCACACCCACAGTCACCTACACATGGAGACGCCCATGCACTCAAGCTCAAAGACACACACACCGATGCACACTCACGCCTACACTTCGCACACTCTCACAGACACTCATGGGCTCACACCCACACATGTACACACACGTTGCCACACACAGTCATGCAGCTACACACACCAACACACCCACACACTCACAGCCTCTTATGCACTCACACAAGCTCTCACGCACACTCACTCCAACAGAGACGCACACACCCACACACTCACAGTCATATGCACTCACACTCAGACTCTCACACCCACTTCCCACATACACTCACAGTCACACATCACACGAACACGCAATCACACAATTGTGTACACACGCACACAATCCCACTCGAAAAAATTCGCTTTCACAAACACGCTCACACGCTCTCACACAGACCCACCAGGAACACTGTCAGACCCCCATCGCACACTCACAGACGCAAACACCTGAACTCACACACACCCTCAAACTCACTAACACGTACTCACAGTGAAACACGCTCAACTCACACACAGTCACACACTCGTTTACACTCTCATCATCACACACACACATGCACTTTCAAACACTCTCACATGGACACACAGTGCCATTCACACCTAGTCACACCAAACACACTCTCACACGCTGACTCACATGCACTAACACACACACTCACATTGTTAAACACACTCACACAGCTACACTAACTCACAAACACAAACACACACAATCTCACACCATCACACACAGTCATGTACCTACACACACCAACTCGTACACACCCACCTGCTCACACACACAAATCTTCACAAACACACCCACATATATCCATGTCAGTAGTACCCAATGTGACACACGTTCACACACACACACACAACCACGCACATTCGCAAAGTGTCGCACACACTCCAACAGCGTCGTGAACACACACTCACACACAATCACACATGCACACAAAAATAGACGCATACACACTCACAATCCCTCTCTGACACATTCACACAAGGAAGCACACCCAGTCACCGCCACCGTAACACACCCTAACACAGTCACACACTCTCAAACACACTGTCACCCCCTTCGCACAGTCACACACACTCTCAAGCACAATCTCACACGGGCAATTTTTGAAGAACTTCCACACACACACAGTCAATCACACTCTGCATCTACTATCTTACATTGGCATGCACACACAACCTCACACACTCACACAATCACACTCATTCCCACGCACAACAGACCTACATACAGGCACACTCTGACAGACACGCACATAAATACACACAGTCACACATAACTTCACACACACTCGCACGCATACACAGGCCTTAACACACAGAGAGGCACTCACACTCGCCAACACACGCACTCACTCACACCTGCACACTTGTATGCACACTCACACCCTCACTCCCTCTCACACACCTACACTCTCATACGCACACTGTCATACTCACACACATGACTCACCCTGAAACACAGTATCACGGACACACTCACACTCTCACACGTGGTCACACACTCATATACATACCTACACCCTCTCCCACTCGCACACCTACACTCTGAGAAAGACTCTCACACACTTACGCAGTCACACTCCCTCAACCTCTCACACACACACTCACACACCTTCAGACACAGATACGCCACTGAACTCACTGTCACACATGAACACACACACTCACGAAGGATCACACACACTCACACACCTACATACACAGACACACATTCTCAGACATACAGGCACTCACACTCACCCGCGCTCACAAAGACACACTCACATACATGCACACAACAACAGGACACACACCATCACAGGGACACACACAAACACATACACATACAAACAAGTGCACCATTATACACACTCAAGCACTTACTCCCACTCACTCACCTACACTCTCACAAGCACCCTCACATACACACACCCGATCTCAAACACCCGCGCCAACACACATTCACAAACTGACAGACACACACCTACACGCAGAGACACACTCCCACATTCACACGCACTCACACACACACAAACACTCGCATTCACACTCACACACTCGCTAAATGCCGCACAGGTACAGTCTCACAAACAACCTCAAAACCTCTCACCCATTCTCACAATCCATCACACACTCACACATTCACACCATATCACACACACAGTCCACACTCACACACTCACAGACTGACGCTCACACACACTATCACACGATTTTTATTGACGCTCACACAGTCTCACGGACACCGACTCTCTCACCAGCACACTATCACGCTCAGTTCACACACACACCTACAGAGACAGACATGCTCACAACACACTCACGAATGCTCACACTGTCACACACACAAACATTCACGAGCAGACACACCCACAGTCACACACACAGGTAATTGCACGGTCTCGCACGCACACTCTTAATCCAACTCATATGCACACACACACACAGACACATACACTCTCAGTAGCTCACTCACACATTCACACCCACTGTCACACACTCACACAGTCACACTGTCATACACAAAAATACACCTTCACACACACACACTCTAACAAAATCGCGCACACAGAATTTCTCAAAATTGTCTAGACACACATTCACTCCTTCAGTCAAATACACTCAGACACTTGCACACTCACCCTGCCTCACACAACGACACACACACCCTCACTCACTGTTACACTCAACACACCTACCCACACTGAGACTCTCATAGACACACGAAGACACACCTGCACACACATGCACACAAAATGTCACAGAAAGTTGCACAAGTACCCAGACCTGAACCCCCAGGGACATACTCACACACAACATCACACACAATCTCTCACACACAAGCACACTTGTATGTGCACTCACACCCACACCTCCACTCACACACCCCACACTCTCACTTACACACTCTCACACTCACACACATTATGACTCACCCTCACACTCACACTGACCGAAACACGTTGCAGTCACACACACTCACTGAAAAGCAGCCTCTCCTGCACAAAATCACACACCCACTCCCACTCAGACCCCTGCACTCTCAGAAACATACACACTCACACACACTCTCGCACGCTATCACACACTGTCACACAGACTCATTCACACACAGGCAAAAGCCCGCACTCACAAGCCTATAGGCACTCAAACACATACACAGTGTCCCACACCCACAGTCACCTACACATGGAGACGCCCATGCACTCAAGCTCAAAGACACACACACCGATGCACACTCACGCCTACACTTCGCACACTCTCACAGACACTCATGGGCTCACACCCACACATGTACACACACGTTGCCACACACAGTCATGCAGCTACACACACCAACACACCCACACACTCACAGCCTCTTATGCACTCACACAAGCTCTCACGCACACTCACTCCAACAGAGACGCACACACCCACACACTCACAGTCATATGCACTCACACTCAGACTCTCACCACACACTTCCCACATACACTCACAGTCACACAAGCACTCGAACACGCAATCACACAATTGTGTACACACGCACACAATCCCACTCGAAAAAATTCGCTTTCACAAACACGCTCACACGCTCTCACACAGACCCACAGGAACACTGTCAGACCCCCATCGCACACTCACAGACGCAAACACCTGAACTCACACACACCCTCAAACTCACTAACACGTACTCACAGTGAAACACGGCTCAACTCACACACAGTCACACACTCGTTTACACTCTCATCATCACACACACACATGCACTTTCAAACACTCTCACATGGACACACAGTCCCATTCACACCTAGTCACACCAAACACACTCTCACACGCTGACTCACATGCACTAACACACACACTCACATTGTTAAACACACTCACACAGCTACACTAACTCACACACACAAACACACACAATCTCACACCATCACACACATTCATGTACCTACACACACCAACTCGTACACACCCACCTGCTCACACACACAAATCTTCACAAACACACCCACATATATCCATGTCAGTAGTACCCACTGTGACACACGTTCACACACACACACACAACCACGCACATTCGCAAAGTGTCGCAAACACTCCAACAGGGTCGTGAACACACACTCACACCCAATCACACATGCACACAAAAATAGACGCATACACACTCACAATCCCTCTCTGACACATTCACACAAGGAAGCACACCCAGTCACCGCCACCGTAACACACCCTAACACAGTCACACACTCTCAAACACACTGTCACCCCTTCGCACAGTCACACACACTCTCAAGCACAATCTCACACGGGCAATTTTTGAAGAACTTCCACACACACACAGCCAATCACACTCTGCATCTACTATCTTACGTTGGCATGCACACACAGCCTCACACAGTCACACAATCACACTCATTCCCACGCACAACAGACCTACATACAGGCACACTCTGACAGACACGCACATAAATACACACAGTCACACATAACGTCACACACACTCGCACGCATACACAGGCCTTAACACACAGAGAGGCACTCACACACGCCAACACACGCACTCACTCACACCTGCACACTTGTATGCACACCTCACACCCCTCACTCCCTCTCACACACCTACACTCTCATACGCACACTGTCATACTCACACACATGACTCACCCTCAAACACAGTCTCACGGACACACTCACACTCTCTCTCACACGTGGTCACACACTCATAAACATACCTACACCCTCTCCCACTCGCACACCTACACTCTTAGAAAGACTCTCACACACTTACACAGTCACACTCCCTCACCCCTTCACACACACACTCACACACCTTCAGACACAGATACGCCACTGAACTCACTGTCACACATGAACACACACACTCACGAAGGATCACACACACTCACACACCTACATACACAGACACACATTCTCAGACATACAGGCACTCACACTCACCCGCGCTCACAAAGACACACTCACATACATGCACACAACAACAGGACACACACCATCACAGGGAAACACACAAACACATACACATACAAACAAGTGCCCATATACACACTCAAGCACTTACTCCCACTCACTCACCTACACTCTCACAAGCACCCTCACATACACACACCCGGTCTCAAACACCCGCGCCATCACACATTCACAAACTGACAGACACACACCTACACTCATAGACACACTCCCACATTCACACGCACTCACACACACACAAACACTCGCATTCACACTCACACACTCGCTAAATGCCGCACAGGTACAGTCTCACAAACAACCTCAAAACCTCTCACCCATTCTCACAATCCATCACACTCTCACACATTCACACCATATCACACACACAGTCCACACTCACACACTCACAGACTGACGCTCACACACACTATCACACGATTTTATTAACGCTCACACAGTCTCACGGACACCGACTCTCTCACCAGCACACTATCACGCTCAGTCACACACACACCTACAGAGACAGACATGCTCACACACACTCACGAATGCTCACACTGTCACACACATCAAACATTCACGAGCAGACACACCCACAGCCACACACACAGGTAAATGCACGGTCTCGCACGCACACTCTTAATCCAACTCATATGCACACACACACACAGACACATACACTCTCAGTAGCTCACTCACACATTCACAGCCACTGTCACACAATCACACAGTCACACTGTCATACACAAAAATACACCCTTCACACACACACACTCTAACAAAATCGCGCACACAGAATTTCTCAAAATTGTCTAGACACACATTCACTCCTTCAGTCAAATACACTCAGACACTTGCACACTCACCCTGCCTCACACAACGACACACACACCCCTCACTCACTGTTACACTCAACACACCTACACACACTGAGACTCTCATAGACACACGAAGACACACCTGCACACACATGCACACAAAATGTCACAGAAAGTTGCACAAGTACCCAGACCTGAACCCCCAGGGACATACTCACACACAACATCACACACAATCTCTCACACACAAGCACACTTGTATGTGCACTCACACCCACACCTCCACTCACTCACACCCACACTCTCACTTACACACTCTCACTCACACTCACACACATTATGACTCACCCTCACACTCACACTGACCGAAACAAGTGCAGTCACACACACTCACTGAAAAGCAGCCTCTCCTGCACAAAATCACACACCCACTCCCACTCAGACCCCTGCACTCTCAGAAACATACACACTCACACACACTCATCGCACGCTATCACACACTGTCACACAGACTCATTCACACACAGGCAAAAGCCCGCACTCACAAGCCTATAGGCACTCAAACACATACACAGTGTCCCACACCCACAGTCACCTACACATGGAGACGCCCATGCACTCAAGCTCAAAGACACACACACCGATGCACACTCACGTCTACACTTCGCACACTCTCACAGACACTCATGGGCTCACACCCACACATGTACACACACGTTGCCACACACAGTCATGCAGCTACACACACCAACACACCCACACACTCACAGCCTCTTATGCACTCACACAAGCTCTCACGCACACTCATTCCAACGGAGACGCACACACCCACACACTCACAGTCATATGCACTCACACTCAGACTCTCACACACACTTCCCACATACACTCACAGTCACACAAGCACACGAACACGCAATCACACAATTGTGTACACACGCACACAATCCCACTCGAAAAAATTCGCTTTCACAAACACGCTCACTACGCTCTCACACAGACCCACAGGAACACTGTCAGACCCCCATCGCACACTCACAGACGCAAACACCTGAACTCACACACACCCTCAAACTCACTAACACGTACTCACAGTGAAACACGCTCAACTCACACACAGTCACACACTAGTTTACACTCTCATCATCACACACACACATGCACTTTCAAACACTCTCACATGGACACACAGTCCCATTCACACCTAGTCACACCAAACACACTCTCACACGCTGACTCACATGCACTAACACACACACTCACATTGTTAAACACACTCACACAGCTACACTAACTCACACACACAAACACACACAATCTCACACCATCACACACATTCATGTACCTACACACACCAACTCGTACACACCCACCTGCCTCGACACACGCAAATCTTCACAAACACACCCACATATATCCATGTCAGTAGTACCCACTGTGACACACGTTCACACACACACACACAACCACGCACATTCGCAAAGTGTCGCAAACACTCCAACAGGGTCGTGAACACACACTCACACCCAATCACACATGCACACAAAAATAGACGCATACACACTCACAATCCCTCTCTGACACATTCACACAAGGAAGCACACCCAGTCACCGCCACCGTAACACACCCTAACACAGTCACACACTCTCAAACACACTGTCACCCCTTCACACAGTCACACACACTCTCAAGCACAATCTCACACGGGCAATTTTTGAAGAACTTCCACACACACACAGCCAATCACACTCTGCATCTACTATCTTACGTTGGCATGCACACACAGCCTACACACAGTCACACAATCACACTCATTTCCCACGCACAACAGACCTACATACAGGCACACTCTGACAGACACGCACATAAATCCACTCAGTCACACATAACGTCACCCACACTCGCACGCATACACAGGCCTTACCACACAGAGAGGCACTCACACTCGCCAACACATGCACTCACTCACACCTGCACACTTGTATGCACACTCACACCCTCACTCCCTCTCACACACCTACACTCTCATACGCACACTCTCATACTCACACACAAGACTCACCCTCAAACACAGTCTCACGGACACACTCACACTCTCTCACACGTGGTCACACACTCATATACATACCTACACCCTCTCCCACTCGCACACCTACACTCTGAGAAAGACTCTCACACACTTACACAGTCACACTCCCTCACCCTCTCACACACACACTCACACACCTTCAGACACAGATACGCCACTGAACTCACTGTCACACATGAACACACACACTCACGAAGGATCACACACACTCACACACCTACATACACAGACACACATTCTCAGACATACAGGCACTCACACTCACCCGCGCTCACAAAGACACACTCACATACATGCACACAACAACAGGACACACACCATCACAGGGACACACACAAACACATACACATACAAACAAGTGCCCATATACACACTCAAGCACTTACTCCCACTCACTCACCTACACTCTCACAAGCACCCTCACATAAACACACCCGGTCTCAAACACCCGCGCCATCACACATTCACAAACTGACAGACACACACCTACACGCAGAGACACACTCCCACATTCACACGCACTCACACATTCACAAACACTCGCATTCACACTCACACACTCGCTAAATGCCGCACAGGTACAGTCTCACAAACAACCTCAAAACCTCTCACCCATTCTCACAATCCATCACACTCTCACACATTCACACCATATCACACACACAGTCCACACTCACACACTCACAGACTGACGCTCACACACACTATCACACGATTTTATTAACGCTCACACAGTCTCACGCACACCGACTCTCTCACCAACACATTATCACGCTCAGTCACTCACACACCTACAGAGACAGACATGCTCACACACACTCACGAATGCTCACACTGTCACACACACAAACATTCACGAGCAGACACACCCACAGTCACACACACAGGTAAATGCACGGTCTCGCACGCACACTCTTAATCCAACTCATATGCACACACACACACACAGACACATACACTCTCAGTAGCTCACTCACACCATCACACCCACTGTCACACACTCACACAGTCACACTGTCATACACAAAAATACACCTTCACACACACACACTCTAACAAAATCGCGCACACAGAATTTCTCAAAATTGTCTAGACACACATTCACTCCTTCAGTCAAATACACTCAGACACTTGCACACTCACCCTGCCTCACACAAAGACACACACACCCTCACTCACTGTTAGTCTCAACACACCTACACACACTGAGACACTCATAGACACACGAAGACACACCTGCACACACATGCACACAAAATGTCACAGAAAGTTGCACAAGTACCCAAACCTGAACCCCCACGGACATACTCACACACAACATCACACACAATCTCTCACACACAAGCACACTTGTATGTGCACTCACACCCCACACCTCCACTCACACACCCACACTCTCACTTACACACTCTCACACTCACACACATTGTGACTCACCCTCACAGTCACACTGACCGAAACACTTGCATTCACACACACTCACTGAAAAGCAGCCTCTCCTGCACAAAATCACACACCCACTCCCACTCAGACCCCTGCACTCTCAGAAACATACACACTCACACACACTCTCGCACGCTATCACACACTGTCACACAGACTCATTCACACACAGGCAAAAGCCCGCACTCACAAGCCTATAGGCACTCAAACACATACACAGTGTCCCACACCCACAGTCACCTACACATGGAGACGCCCATGCACTCAAGCTCAAAGACACACACACCGATGCACACTCACGCCTACACTTCGCACACTCTCACAGACACTCATGGGCTCACACCCACACATGTACACACACATTGACACACACAGTCATGCAGCTACACACACCAACACACCCACACACTCACAGCCTCTTATGCACTCACACAAGCTCTCACGCACACTCACTCCAACAGAGACGCACACACCCACACACTCACAGGACACATGCACTCACACTCAGACTCTCACACACACTGCCCACATACACACACAGTCACACAAGCACACGAACACGCAATCACACAATTGTGTACACACGCACACAATCCCACTCGAAAAAATTCGCTTTCACAAACACGCTCACACGCTCTCACACAGACCCACAGGAACACTGTCAGACCCCCATCGCACACTCACAGACGCAAACACCTGAACTCACACACACCCTCAAACTCACTAACACGTACTCACAGTGAAACACGCTCAACTCACACACAGTCACACACTCGTTTACACTCTCATCATCACACACACACATGCACTTTCACACACTCTCACATGGACACACAGTCCCATTCACACCTAGTCACACCAAACACACTCTCACACGCTGACTCACATGCACTAACACACACACTCACATTGTTAAACACACTCACACAGCTACACTAACTCACACACACAAACACACACAATCTCACACCATCACACACAGTCATGTACCTACACACACCAACTCGTACACACCCACCTGCTCACACACACAAATCTTCACAAACACACCCACATATATCCATGGCAGTAGTACCCACTGTGACACACGTTCACACACACACACACAACCACGCACATTCGCAAAGTGTCGCAAACACTCCAACAGGGTCGTGAACACACACTCACACCCAATCACACATGCACACAAAAATAGACGCATACACACTCACAATCCCTCTCTGACACATTCACACAAGGAAGCACACCCAGTCACCGCCACCGTAACACACCCTAACACAGTCACACACTCTCAAACACACTGTCACCCCTTCGCACAGTCACACACACTCTCAAGCACAATCTCACACGGGCAATTTTTGAAGAACTTCCACACACACACAGCCAATCACACTCTGCATCTACTATCTTACGTTGGCATGCACACACAGCCTCACACAGTCACACAATCACACTCATTCCCACGCACAACAGACCTACATACAGGCACACTCTGACAGACACGCACATAAATACACACAGTCACACATAACGTCACACACACTCGCACGCATACACAGGCCTTAACACACAGAGAGGCACTCACACACGCCAACACACGCACTCACTCACACCTGCACACTTGTATGCACACTCACACCCTCACTCCCTCTCACACACCTACACTCTCATACGCACACTGTCATACTCACACACATGACTCACCCTCAAACACAGTCTCACGGACACACTCACACTCTCTCACACGTGGTCACACACTCATATACATACCTACACCCTCTCCCACTCGCACACCTACACTCTGAGAAAGACTCTCACACACTTACACAGTCACACTCCCTCACCCTCTCACACACACACTCACACACCTTCAGACACAGATACGCCACTGAACTCACTGTCACACATGAACACACACACTCACGAAGGATCACACACACTCACACACCTACATACACAGACACACATTCTCAGACATACAGGCACTCACACTCACCCGCGCTCACAAAGACACACTCACATACATGCACACAACAACAGGACACACACCATCACAGGGACACACACAAACACATACACATACAAACAAGTGCCCATATACACACTCAAGCACTTACTCCCACTCACTCACCTACACTCTCACAAGCACCCTCACATACACACACCCGGTCTCAAACACCCGCGCCAACACACATTCACAAACTGACAGACACACACCTACACGCAGAGACACACTCCCACATTCACACGCACTCACACACACACAAACACTCGCATTCACACTCACACACTCGCTAAATGCCGCACAGGTACAGTCTCACAAACAACCTCAAAACCTCTCACCCATTCTCACAATCCATCACACACTCACACATTCACACCATATCACACACACAGTCCACACTCACACACTCACAGACTGACGCTCACACACACTATCACACGATTTTATTGACGCTCACACAGTCTCACGGACACCGACTCTCTCACCAGCACACTATCACGCTCAGTCACACACACACCTACAGAGACAGACATGCTCACACACACTCACGAATGCTCACACTGTCACACACACAAACATTCACGAGCAGACACACCCACAGTCACACACACAGGTAAATGCACGGTCTCGCACGCACACTCTTAATCCAACTCATATGCACACACACACACAGACACATACACTCTCAGTAGCTCACTCACACATTCACACCCACTGTCACACACTCACACAGTCACACTGTCATACACAAAAATACACCTTCACACACACACACTCTAACAAAATCGCGCACACAGAATTTCTCAAAATTGTCTAGACACACATTCACTCCTTCAGTCAAATACACTCAGACACTTGCACACTCACCCTGCCTCACACAACGACACACACACCCTCACTCACTGTTACACTCAACACACCTACACACACTGAGACTCTCATAGACACACGAAGACACACCTGCACACACATGCACACAAAATGTCACAGAAAGTTGCACAAGTACCCAGACCTGAACCCCCAGGGACATACTCACACACAACATCACACACAATCTCTCACACACAAGCACACTTGTATGTGCACTCACACCCACACCTCCACTCACACACCCACACTCTCACTTACACACTCTCACACTCACACACATTATGACTCACCCTCACACTCACACTGACCGAAACACGTGCAGTCACACACACTCACTGAAAAGCAGCCTCTCCTGCACAAAATCACACACCCACTCCCACTCAGACCCCTGCACTCTCAGAAACATACACACTCACACACACTCTCGCACGCTATCACACACTGTCACACAGACTCATTCACACACAGGCAAAAGCCCGCACTCACAAGCCTATAGGCACTCAAACACATACACAGTGTCCCACACCCACAGTCACCTACACATGGAGACGCCCATGCACTCAAGCTCAAAGACACACACACCGATGCACACTCACGCCTACACTTCGCACACTCTCACAGACACTCATGGGCTCACACCCACACATGTACACACACGTTGCCACACACAGTCATGCAGCTACACACACCAACACACCCACACACTCACAGCCTCTTATGCACTCACACAAGCTCTCACGCACACTCACTCCAACAGAGACGCACACACCCACACACTCACAGTCATATGCACTCACACTCAGACTCTCACACACACTTCCCACATACACTCACAGTCACACAAGCACACGAACACGCAATCACACAATTGTGTACACACGCACACAATCCCACTCGAAAAAATTCGCTTTCACAAACACGCTCACACGCTCTCACACAGACCCACAGGAACACTGTCAGACCCCCATCGCACACTCACAGACGCAAACACCTGAACTCACACACACCCTCAAACTCACTAACACGTACTCACAGTGAAACACGCTCAACTCACACACAGTCACACACTCGTTTACACTCTCATCATCACACACACACATGCACTTTCAAACACTCTCACATGGACACACAGTCCCATTCACACCTAGTCACACCAAACACACTCTCACACGCTGACTCACATGCACTAACACACACACTCACATTGTTAAACACACTCACACAGCTACACTAACTCACACACACAAACACACACAATCTCACACCATCACACACATTCATGTACCTACACACACCAACTCGTACACACCCACCTGCTCACACACGCAAATCTTCACAAACACACCCACATATATCCATGTCAGTAGTACCCACTGTGACACACGTTCACACACACACACACAACCACGCACATTCGCAAAGTGTCGCAAACACTCCAACAGGGTCGTGAACACACACTCACACCCAATCACACATGCACACAAAAATAGACGCATACACACTCACAATCCCTCTCTGACACATTCACACAAGGAAGCACACCCAGTCACCGCCACCGTAACACACCCTAACACAGTCACACACTCTCAAACACACTGTCACCCCTTCACACAGTCACACACACTCTCAAGCACAAACTCACACGGGCAATTTTTGAAGAACTTCCACACACACACAGCCAATCACACTCTGCATCTACTATCTTACGTTGGCATGCACACACAGCCTCACACAGTCACACAATCACACTCATTCCCACGCACAACAGACCTACATACAGGCACACTCTGACAGACACGCACATAAATACACACAGTCACACATAACGTCACACACACTCGCACGCATACACAGGCCTTAACACACAGAGAGGCACTCACACACGCCAACACATGCACTCACTCACACCTGCACACTTGTATGCACACTCACACCCTCACTCCCTCTCACACACCTACACTCTCATACGCACACTGTCATACTCACACACATGACTCACCCTCAAACACAGTCTCACGGACACACTCACACTCTCTCACACGTGGTCACACACTCATATACATACCTACACCCTCTCCCACTCGCACACCTACACTCTGAGAAAGACTCTCACACACTTACACAGTCACACTCCCTCACCCTCTCACACACACACTCACACACCTTCAGACACAGATACGCCACTGAACTCACTGTCACACATGAACACACACACTCACGAAGGATCACACACACTCACACACCTACATACACAGACACACATTCTCAGACATACAGGCACTCACACTCACCCGCGCTCACAAAGACACACTCACATACATGCACACAACAACAGGACACACACCATCACAGGGACACACACAAACACATACACATACAAACAAGTGCCCATATACACACTCAAGCACTTACTCCCACTCACTCACCTACACTCTCACAAGCACCCTCACATAAACACACCCGGTCTCAAACACCCGCGCCATCACACATTCACAAACTGACAGACACACACCTACACGCAGAGACACACTCCCACATTCACACGCACTCACACATTCACAAACACTCGCATTCACACTCACACACTCGCTAAATGCCGCACAGGTACAGTCTCACAAACAACCTCAAAACCTCTCACCCATTCTCACAATCCATCACACTCTCACACATTCACACCATATCACACACAAAGTCCACACTCACACACTCACAGACTGACGCTCACACACACTATCACACGATTTTATTAACGCTCACACAGTCTCACGCACACCCGCTCTCTCACCAACACATTATCACGCTCAGTCACTCACACACCTACAGAGACAGACATGCTCACACACACTCACGAATGCTCACACTGTCACACACACAAACATTCACGAGCAGACACACCCACAGTCACACACACAGGTAAATGCACGGTCTCGCACGCACACTCTTAATCCAACTCATATGCACACACACACACACAGACACATACACTCTCAGTAGCTCACTCACACATTCACACCCACTGTCACACACTCACACAGTCACACTGTCATACACAAAAATACACCTTCACACACACACACTCTAACAAAATCGCGCACACAGAATTTCTCAAAATTGTCTAGACACACATTCACTCCTTCAGTCAAATACACTCAGACACTTGCACACTCACCCTGCCTCACACAAAGACACACACACCCTCACTCACTGTTAGTCTCAACACACCTACACACACTGAGACACTCATAGACACACGAAGACACACCTGCACACACATGCACACAAAATGTCACAGAAAGTTGCACAAGTACCCAGACCTGAACCCCCAGGGACATACTCACACACAACATCACACACAATCTCTCACACACAAGCACACTTGTATGTGCACTCACACCCACACCTCCACTCACACACCCACACTCTCACTTACACACTCTCACACTCACACACATTATGACTCACCCTCACAGTCACACTGACCGAAACACTTGCATTCACACACACTCACTGAAAAGCAGCCTCTCCTGCACAAAATCACACACCCACTCCCACTCAGACCCCTGCACTCTCAGAAACATACACACTCACACACACTCTCGCACGCTATCACACACTGTCACACAGACTCATTCACACACAGGCAAAAGCCCGCACTCACAAGCCTATAGGCACTCAAACACATACACAGTGTCCCACACCCACAGTCACCTACACATGGAGACGCCCATGCACTCAAGCTCAAAGACACACACACCGATGCACACTCACGCCTACACTTCGCACACTCTCACAGACACTCATGGGCTCACACCCACACATGTACACACACATTGACACACACAGTCATGCAGCTACACACACCAACACACCCACACACTCACAGCCTCTTATGCACTCACACAAGCTCTCACGCACACTCACTCCAACAGAGACGCACACACCCACACACTCACAGACACATGCACTCACACTCAGACTCTCACACACACTGCCCACATACACACACAGTCACACAAGCACACGAACACGCAATCACACAATTGTGTACACACGCACACAATCCCACTCGAAAAAATTCGCTTTCACAAACACGCTCACACGCTCTCACACAGACCCACAGGAACACTGTCAGACCCCCATCGCACACTCACAGACGCAAACACCTGAACTCACACACACCCTCAAACTCACTAACACGTACTCACAGTGAAACACGCTCAACTCACACACAGTCACACACTCGTTTACACTCTCATCATCACACACACACATGCACTTTCACACACTCTCACATGGACACACAGTCCCATTCACACCTAGTCACACCAAACACACTCTCACACGCTGACTCACATGCACTAACACACACACTCACATTGTTAAACACACTCACACAGCTACACTAACTCACACACACAAACACACACAATCTCACACCATCACACACAGTCATGTACCTACACACACCAACTCGTACACACCCACCTGCTCACACACACAAATCTTCACAAACACACCCACATATATCCATGTCAGTAGTACCCAATGTGACACACTTTCACACACACACACACAACCACGCACATTCGCAAAGTGTCGCAAACACTCCAACAGGGTCGTGAACACACACTCACACCCAATCACACATGCACACAAAAATAGACGCATACACACTCACAATCCCTCTCTGACACATTCACACAAGGAAGCACACCCAGTCACCGCCACCGTAACACACCCTAACACAGTCACACACTCTCAAACACACTGTCACCCCTTCGCACAGTCACACACACTCTCAAGCACAATCTCACACGGGCAATTTTTGAAGAACTTCCACACACACACAGCCAATCACACTCTGCATCTACTATCTTACGTTGGCATGCACACACAGCCTCACACAGTCACACAATCACACTCATTCCCACGCACAACAGACCTACATACAGGCACACTCTGACAGACACGCACATAAATACACACAGTCACACATAACGTCACACACACTCGCACGCATACACAGGCCTTAACACACAGAGAGGCACTCACACACGCCAACACACGCACTCACTCACACCTGCACACTTGTATGCACACTCACACCCTCACTCCCTCTCACACACCTACACTCTCATACGCACACTGTCATACTCACACACATGACTCACCCTCAAACACAGTCTCACGGACACACTCACACTCTCTCACACGTGGTCACACACTCATATACATACCTACACCCTCTCCCACTCGCACACCTACACTCTGAGAAAGACTCTCACACACTTACACAGTCACACTCCCTCACCCTCTCACACACACACTCACACACCTTCAGACACAGATACGCCACTGAACTCACTGTCACACATGAACACACACACTCACGAAGGATCACACACACTCACACACCTACATACACAGACACACATTCTCAGACATACAGGCACTCACACTCACCCGCGCTCACAAAGACACACTCACATACATGCACACAACAGGACACACACCATCACAGGGACACACACAAACACATACACATACAAACAAGTGCCCATATACACACTCAAGCACTTACTCCCACTCACTCACCTACACTCTCACAATCACCCTCACATACACACACCCGGTCTCAAACACCCGCGCCATCACACATTCACAAACTGACAGACACACACCTACACGCAGAGACACACTCCCACATTCACACGCACTCACACACACACAAACACTCGCATTCACACTCACACACTCGCTAAATGCCGCACAGGTACAGTCTCACAAACAACCTCAAAACCTCTCACCCATTCTCACAATCCATCACACTCTCACACATTCACACCATATCACACACACAGTCCACACTCACACACTCACAGACTGACGCTCACACACACTATCACACGATTTTATTAACGCTCACACAGTCTCACGCACACCGACTCTCTCACCAACACATTATCACGCTCAGTCACTCACACACCTACAGAGACAGACATGCTCACACACACTCACGAATGCTCACACTGTCACACACACAAACATTCACGAGCAGACACACCCACAGTCACACACACAGGTAAATGCACGGTCTCGCACGCACACTCTTAATCCAACTCATATGCACACACACACACACAGACACATACACTCTCAGTAGCTCACTCACACATTCACACCCACTGTCACACACTCACACAGTCACACTGTCATACACAAAAATACACCTTCACACACACACACTCTAACAAAATCGCGCACACAGAATTTCTCAAAATTGTCTAGACACACATTCACTCCTTCAGTCAAATACACTCAGACACTTGCACACTCACCCTGCCTCACACAAAGACACACACACCCTCACTCACTGTTAGTCTCAACACACCTACACACACTGAGACACTCATAGACACACGAAGACACACCTGCACACACATGCACACAAAATGTCACAGAAAGTTGCACAAGTACCCAGACCTGAACCCCCAGGGACATACTCACACACAACATCACACACAATCTCTCACACACAAGCACACTTGTATGTGCACTCACACCCACACCTCCACTCACACACCCACACTCTCACTTACACACTCTCACACTCACACACATTATGACTCACCCTCACAGTCACACTGACCGAAACACTTGCATTCACACACACTCACTGAAAAGCAGCCTCTCCTGCACAAAATCACACACCCACTCCCACTCAGACCCCTGCACTCTCAGAAACATACACACTCACACACACTCTCGCACGCTATCACACACTGTCACACAGACTCATTCACACACAGGCAAAAGCCCGCACTCACAAGCCTATAGGCACTCAAACACATACACAGTGTCCCACACCCACAGTCACCTACAAATGGAGACGCCCATGCACTCAAGCTCAAAGACACACACAGCGATGCACACTCACGCCTACACTTCGCACACTCTCACAGACACTCATGGGCTCACACCCACACATGTACACACACGTTGCCACACACAGTCATGCAGCTACACACACCAACACACCCACACACTCACAGCCTCTTATGCACTCACACAAGCTCTCACGCACACTCACTCCAACAGAGACGCACACACCCACACACTCACAGACACATGCACTCACACTCAGACTCTCACACACACTGCCCACATACACACACAGTCACACAACCACACGAACACGCAATCACACAATTGTGTACACACGCACACAATCCCACTCGAAAAAATTCGCTTTCACAAACACGCTCACATGCTCTCACACAGACCCACAGGAACACTGTCAGACCCCCATCGCACACTCACAGACGCAAACACCTGAACTCACACACACCCTCAAACTCACTAACACGTACTCACAGTGAAACACGCTCAACTCACACACAGTCACACACTCGTTTACACTCTCATCATCACACACACACATGCACTTTCACACACTCTCACATGGACACACAGTCCCATTCACACCTAGTCACACCAAACACACTCTCACACGCTGACTCACATGCACTAACACACACACTCACATTGTTAAACACACTCACACAGCTACACTAACTCACACACACAAACACACACAATCTCACACCATCACACACAGTCATGTACCTACACACACCAACTCGTACACACCCACCTGCTCACACACACAAATCTTCACAAACACACCCACATATATCCATGTCAGTAGTACCCAATGTGACACACGTTCACACACACACACACAACCACGCACATTCGCAAAGTGTCGCAAACACTCCAACAGGGTCGTGAACACACACTCACACACAATCACACATGCACACAAAAATAGACGCATACACACTCACAATCCCTCTCTGACACATTCACACAAGGAAGCACACCCAGTCACAGCCACCGTAACACACCCTAACACAGTCACACACTCTCAAACACACTGTCACCCCTTCGCACAGTCACACACACTCTCAAGCACAATCTCACACGGGCAATTTTTGAAGAACTTCCACACACACAGCCAATCACACTCTGCATCTACTATCTTACGTTGGCATGCACACACAGCCTCACACAGTCACACAATCACACTCATTCCCACGCACAACAGACCTACATACAGGCACACTCTGACAGACACGCACATAAATACACACAGTCACACATAACGTCACACACACTCGCACGCATACACAGGCCTTAACACACAGAGAGGCACTCACACACGCCAACACACGCACTCACTCACACCTGCACACTTGTATGCACACTCACACCCTCACTCCCTCTCACACACCTACACTCTCATACGCACACTGTCATACTCACACACATGACTCACCCTCAAACACAGTCTCACGGACACACTCACACTCTCTCACACGTGGTCACACACTCATATACATACCTACACCCTCTCCCACTCGCACACCTACACTCTGAGAAAGACTCTCACACACTTACACAGTCACACTCCCTCACCCTCTCACACACACACTCACACACCTTCAGACACAGATACGCCACTGAACTCACTGTCACACATGAACACACACACTCACGAAGGATCACACACACTCACACACCTACATACACAGACACACATTCTCAGACATACAGGCACTCACACTCACCCGCGCTCACAAAGACACACTCACATACATGCACACAACAGGACACACACCATCACAGGGACACACACAAACACATACACATACAAACAAGTGCCCATATACACACTCAAGCACTTACTCCCACTCACTCACCTACACTCTCACAAGCACCCTCACATACACACACCCGGTCTCAAACACCCGCGCCATCACACATTCACAAACTGACAGACACACACCTACACGCAGAGACACACTCCCACATTCACACGCACTCACACACACACAAACACTCGCATTCACACTCACACACTCGCTAAATGCCGCACAGGTACAGTCTCACAAACAACCTCAAAACCTCTCACCCATTCTCACAATCCATCACACTCTCACACATTCACACCATATCACACACACAGTCCACACTCACACACTCACAGACTGACGCTCACACACACTATCACACGATTTTATTAACGCTCACACAGTCTCACGCACACCGACTCTCTCACCAACACATTATCACGCTCAGTCACTCACACACCTACAGAGACAGACATGCTCACACACACTCACGAATGCTCACACTGTCACACACACAAACATTCACGAGCAGACACACCCACAGTCACACACACAGGTAAATGCACGGTCTCGCACGCACACTCTTAATCCAACTCATATGCACACACACACACAGACACATACACTCTCAGTAGCTCACTCACACATTCACACCCACTGTCACACACTCACACAGTCACACTGTCATACACAAAAATACACCTTCACACACACACACTCTAACAAAATCGCGCACACAGAATTTCTCAAAA
The DNA here is from genome assembly GCF_040802235.1 of Manis javanica. Lineage (NCBI taxonomy): Eukaryota > Metazoa > Chordata > Mammalia > Pholidota > Manidae > Manis > Manis javanica. The sequence goes on from NC_133175.1 coordinate 158,428, forward strand.
TTGTCTAGACACACATTCACTCCTTCAGTCAAATACACTCAGACACTTGCACACTCACCCTGCCTCACACAAAGACACACACACCCTCACTCACTGTTAGTCTCAACACACCTACACACACTGAGACACTCATAGACACACGAAGACACACCCTGCACACACATGCACACAAAAGGTCACAGAAAGTTGCACAAGTACCCAGACCTGAACCCCCCAGGGACATACTCACACACAACATCACACACAATCTCTCACACACAAGCACACTTGTATGTGCACTCACACCCACACCTCCACTCACACACCCACACTCTCACATACACACTCTCACCCTCACACACATTATGACTCACCCTCACAGTCACACTGACCGAAACACTTGCATTAACACACACTCACTGAAATGCAGCCTCTCCTGCACAAAATCACACACCCACTCCCACTCAGACTCCTGCACTCTCAGAAACATACACACTCACACCACACTCTCGCACGGCTATCACACATTGTCACACAGACTCATTCACACACAGGCAAAAGCCCGCACTCACAAGCCTATAGGCACTCAAACACATACACAGTGTCCCACACCCACAGTCACCTACAAATGGAGACGCCCATGCCACTCAAGCTCAAAGGACACACACAGCGATGCACACTCACGCCTACACTTCGCACACTCTCACAGACACTCATGGGCTCACACCCACACATGTACACACACGTTGCCACACACAGTCATGCAGCTACACACACCAACACACCCACACACTCACAGCCTCTTATGCACTCACACAAGCTCTCACGCACACTCACTCCAACAGAGACGCACACACCCACACACTCACAGACACGTGCACTCACACTCAGACTCTCACACACACTGCCCACATACACACACAGTCACACAACCACACGAACACGCAATCACACAATTGTGTACACACCCACACAATCCCACTCGAAAAAATTCGCTTTCACAAACACGCTCACGATGCTCTCACACAGACCCACAGGAACACTGTCAGACCCCCATCGCACACTCACAGACGCAAACACCTGAACTCACACACACCCTCAAACTCACTAACACGTACTCACAGTGAAACACGCTCAACTCACACACAGTCACACACTCGTTTACACTCTCATCATCACACACACACATGCACTTTCACACACTCTCACATGGACACACAGTCCCATTCACACCTAGTCACACCAAACACACTCTCACACGCTGACTCACATGCACTAACACACACACTCACATTGTTAAACACACTCACACAGCTACACTAACTCACACACACAAACACACACAATCTCACACCATCACACACAGTCATGTACCTACACACACCAACTCGTACACACCCACCTGCTCACACACACAAATCTTCACAAACACACCCACATATATCCATGTCAGTAGTACCCAATGTGACACACGTTCACACACACACACACAACCACGCACATTCGCAAAGTGTCGCAAACACTCCAACAGTGTCGTGAACACACACTCACACACAATCACACATGCACACAAAAATAGACGCATACACACTCACAATCCCTCTCTGACACATTCACACAAGGAAACACACCCAGTCACAGCCACCGTAACACACCCTAACACAGTCACACACTCTCAAACACACTGTCACCCCTTCGCACAGTCACACACACTCTCAAGCACAATCTCACACGGGCAATTTTTGAAGAACTTCCACACACACACAGTCACTCACACTCTGCATCTACTATCTTACGTTGGCATGCACACACAGCCTCACACACTCACACAATCACACTCATTCCCACGCACAACAGACCTACATACAGGCACACTCTGACAGACACGCACATAAATACACACAGTCACACATAACGTCACACACACTCGCACGCATACACAGGCCTTAACACACAGAGAGGCACTCACACACGCCAACACACGCACTCACTCACACCTGCACACTTGTATGCACACTCACACCCTCACTCCCTCTCACACACCTACACTCTCATACGCACACTGTCATACTCACACACATTATGACTCACCCTCAAACACAGTCTCACGGACACACTCACACTCTCTCACACGTGGTCACACACTCATATACATACCTACACCCTCTCCCACTCGCACACCTACACTCTGAGAAAGACTCTCACACACTTACACAGTCACACTCCCTCACCCTCTCACACACACACTCACACACCTTCAGACACAGATACGCCACTGAACTCACTGTCACACATGAACACACACACTCACGAAGGATCACACACACTCACACACCTACATACACAGACACACATTCTCAGACATACAGGCACTCACACTCACCCGCGCTCACAAAGACACACTCACATACATGCACACAACAACAGGACACACACCATCACAGGGACACACACAAACACATACACATACAAACAAGTGCCCATATACACACTCAAGCACTTACTCCCACTCACTCACCTACACTCTCACAAGCACCCTCACATACACACACCCGGTCTCAAACACCCGCGCCATCACACATTCACAAACTGACAGACACACACCTACACGCAGAGACACACTCCCACATTCACACGCACTCACACACACACAAACACTCGCATTCACACTCACACACTCGCTAAATGCCGCACAGGTACAGTCTCACAAACAACCTCAAAACCTCTCACCCATTCTCACAATCCATCACACTCTCACACATTCACACCATATCACACACACAGTCCACACTCACACACTCACAGACTGACGCTCACACACACTATCACACGATTTTATTAACGCTCACACAGTCTCACGCACACCGACTCTCTCACCAACACACTATCACGCTCAGTCACTCACACACCTACAGAGACAGACATGCTCACACACACTCACGAATGCTCACACTGTCACACACACAAACATTCACGAGCAGACACACCCACAGTCACACACACAGGTAAATGCACGGTCTCGCACGCACACTCTTAATCCAACTCATATGCACACACACACACACAGACACATACACTCTCAGTAGCTCACTCACACATTCACACCCTCTGTCACACACTCACACAGTCACACTGTCATACACAAAAATACACCTTCACACACACACACTCTAACAAAATCGCGCCCACAGAATTTCTCAAAATTGTCTAGACACACATTCACTCCTTCAGTCAAATACACTCCGACACTTGCACACTCACCCTGCCTCACACAACGACACACACACCCTCACTCACTGTTACACTCAACACACCTACACACACGGAGACACTCATAGACACACGAAGACACACCTGCACACACATGCACACAAAATGTCACAGAAAGTTGCACAAGTACCCAGACCTGAACCCCCAGGGACATACTCACACACAACATCACACACAATCTCTCACACACAAGCACACTTGTATGTGCACTCACACCCACACCTCCACTCACACACCCACACTCTCACTTACACACTCTCACACTCACACACATTATGACTCACCGTCACACTCACACTGACCGAAACAATTGCATTAACACACACACTGAAAAGCAGCCTCTCCTGCACAAAATCACACACCCACTCCCACTCAGACCCCTGCACTCTCAGAAACATACACACTCACACACACTCTCGCACGCTATCACACACTGTCACACAGACTCATTCACACACAGGCAAAAGCCCGCACTCACAAGCCTATAGGCACTCAAACACATACACAGTGTCCCACACCCACAGTCACATACACATGCAGACGCCCATGCACTCAAGCTCAAAGACACACACACCGATGCACACTCACGCCTACACTTCGCATACTCTCACAGACACTCATGGGCTCACACCCACACATGTACACACACGTTGCCACACACAGTCATGCAGCTACACACACCAACACACCCACACACTCACAGCCTCTTATGCACTCACACAAGCTCTCACGCACACTCACTCCAACAGAGACGCACACACCCACACACTCACAGACTCATGCACTCACTCTCATACACTCACACACACTGCCCACATACACACACAGTCACACAAGCACACGAACACGCAATCACACAATTGTGTACACACGCACACAATCCCACTCGAAAAAATTCGCTTTCACAAACACGCTCACACGCTCTCACACAGACCCACAGGAACACTGTCAGACCCCCATCGCACACTCACAGATGCACACACCTGAACTCACACACACCCACAAACTCACTAACACGTACTCACAGTGAAACACGCTCAACTCACACACAGTCACACACTCGTTTACACTCTCATCATCACACACACACGTGCACTTTCACACACTCTCACATGGACACACAGTCCCATTCACACCTAGTCACACCAAACACACTCTCACACGCTGACTCACATGCACTAACACACACACTCACATTGTTAAACACACTCACACAGCTTCACTAACTCACACACACAAACAAACACACAATCTCACACCGTCACACACAGTCATGTACCTACACACACAAACTCGTACACACCCCCACCAGCTCACACACACAAATCTTCACAAACACACCCACATATATCCATGTCAGTAGTACCCAATGTGACACACGTTCACACACACACACACAACCACGCACATTCGCAAAGTGTCGCAAACACTCCAACAGGGTCGTGAACACACACTCACACACAATCACACATGCACACAAAAATAGACGCATACACACTCACAATCCCTCTCTGACACACTCACACAAGGAAGCACACCCAGTCACAGCCACCGTAACACACCCTAACACAGTCACACACTCTCAAACACACTGTCACCCCTTCGCACAGTCACACACACTCTCAAGCACAATCTCACACGGGCAATTCTTGCAGAACTTCCACACACTGTCAATCACACTCTGCATCTACTATCTTACGTTGGCATGCACACACAGCCTCACACACTCACACAATCACACTCATTCCCACGCACAACAGACCTACATACAGGCACACTCTGACAGACACGCACATAAATACACAGAGTCACACATAACGTCACACACACTCGCACGCATACACAGGCCTTAACACACAGAGAGGCACTCACACACGCCAACACACGCACTCACTCACACCTGCACACTTGTATGCACACTCACACCCTCACTCCCTCTCACACACCTACACTCTCATACGCACACTGTCATACTCACACACATTATGACTCACCCTCAAACACAGTCTCACGGGCACACTCACACTCTCTCACACGTGGTCACACACTCATATACATACCTACACCCTCTCCCACTCGCACACCTACACTCTGAGAAAGACTCTCACACACTTACACAGTCACACTCCCTCACCCTCTCACACACACACTCACACACCTTCAGACACAGATACGCCACTGAACTCACTGTCACACATGAACACACACACTCACGAAGGATCACACACACTCACACACCTACATACACAGACACACATTCTCAGACATAGAGGCACTCACACTCACCCGCTCTCACAAAGACACACTCACATACATGCACACAACAACAGGACACACACCATCACAGGGACACACACAAACACATACACATACAAACAAGTGCCCATATACACACTCAAGCACTTACTCCCACTCACTCACCTACACTCTCACAAGCACCCTCACATACACACACCCGGTCTCAAACACCCGCACCATCACACATTCACAAACCGACAGACACACACCTACACGCAGAGACGCACTCCCACATTCACACGCACTCACACACACACAAACACTCGCATTCACACTCACACACTCACTAAATGCCGCACAGGTACAGTCTAACAAACAACCTCAAAACCTCTCACGCATTCTCACAATCCATCACACTCTCACACATTCACACCATATCACACACACAGTCCACACTCACACACTCACAGACTGACGCTCACACACACTATCACACGATTTTATTAACGCTCACACAGTCTCACGGACACCGACTCTCTCACCAACACACTATCACGCTCAGTCACACACACACCTACAGAGACAGACATGCTCACACACACTCACGAATGCTCACACTGTCACACACACAAACATTCACGAGCAGACACACCCACAGTCACACACACAGGTAAATGCACGGTCTCGCACGCACACTCTTAATCCAACTCATATGCACACACACACACACAGACACATACACTCTCAGTAGCTCACTCACACATTCACACCCACTGTCACACACTCACACAGTCACACTGTCATACACAAAAATACACCTTCACACACACACACTCTAACAAAATCGCGCACACAGAATTTCTCAAAATTGTCTAGACACACATTCACTCCTTCAGTCAAATACACTCAGACACTTGCACACTCACCCTGCCTCACACAACGACACACACACCCTCACTCACTGTTACACTCAACACACCTACACACACTGAGACACTCATAGACACACGAAGACACACCTGCACACACATGCACACAAAATGTCACAGAAAGTTGCACAAGTACCCAGACCGAAACCCCCAGGGACATACTCACACACAACATCTCACACAATCTCTCACACACAAGCACACTTGTATGTGCACTCACACCCCACACCTCCACTCACACACCCACACTCTCACATACACACTCTCACCCTCACACACATTATGACTCACCCTCACACTCACACTGACCGAAACACGTGCATTAACACACACTCACTGAAAAGGAGCCTCTACTGCACAAAATCACACACCCACTCCCACTCAGACTCCTGCACTCTCAGAAACATACACACTCACACACACTCTCGCACGCTATCACACACTGTCACACAGACTCATTCACACACAGGCAAAAGCCCGCACTCACAAGCCTATAGGCACTCAAACACATACACAATGTCCCACACCCACAGTCACCTACACATGGAGACGCCCATGCACTCAAGCTCAAAGACACACACAACGATGCACACTCACGCCTACACTTCGCACACTCTCACAGACACTCATGGGCTCACACCCACACATGTACACACACGTTGCCACACACAGTCATGCAGCTACACACACCAACACACCCACACACTCACAGCCTCTTATGCACTCACACAAGCTCTCACGCACACTCACTCCAACAGAGACGCACACACCCACACACTCACAGACACGTGCACTCACACTCAGACTCTCACACACACTGCCCACATACACACACAGTCACACAAGCACACGAACACGCAATCACACAATTGTGTACACACGCACACAATCCCACTCGAAAAAATTCGCTTTCACAAACACGCTCACACGCTCTCACACAGACCCACAGGAACACTGTCAGACCCCCATCGCACACTCACAGACGCACACACCTGAACTCACACACACCCACAAACTCACTAACACGTACTCACAGTGAAACACGCTCAACTCACACACAGTCACACACTCGTTTACACTCTCATCATCACACACACACATGCACTTTCACACACTCTCACATGGACACACAGTCCCATTCACACCTAGTCACACCAAACACACTCTCACACGCTGACTCACATGCACTAACACACACACTCACATTGTTAAACACACTCACACAGCTACACTAACTCACACACACAAACACACACAATCTCACACCATCACACACAGTCATGTACCTACACACACCAACTCGTACACACCCACCTGCTCACACACACAAATCTTCACAAACACACCCACATATATCCATGTCAGTAGTACCCAATGTGACACACGTTCACACACACACACACAACCACGCACATTCGCAGTGTCGCAAAAACTCCAACAGCGTCGTGAACACACACTCACACACAATCACACATGCACACAAAAATAGACGCATACACACTCACAATCACTCTCTGACACATTCACACAAGGAAACACACCCAGTCACAGCCACCGTAACACACCCTAACACAGTCACACACTCTCAAACACACTGTCACCCCTTCGCACAGTCACACACACTCTCAAGCACAATCTCACACGGGCAATTTTTGAAGAACTTCCACACACACACAGTCAATCACACTCTGCATCTACTATCTTACGTTGGCATGCACACACAGCCTCACACAGTCACACAATCACACTCATTCCCACGCACAACAGACCTACATACAGGCACACTCTGACAGACACGCACATAAATACACACAGTCACACATAACGTCACACAGACTCGCACGCATACACAGGCCTTAACACGCAGAGAGTCACTCACACACGCCAACACACACACTCACTCACACCTGCACACTTGTATGCACACTCACACCCTCACTCCCTCTCACACACCTACACTCTCATACGCACACTGTCATACTCACACACATTATGACTCACCCTCAAACACAGTCTCACGGACACACTCACACTCTCTCACACGTGGTCACACACTCATATACATACCTACACCCTCTCCCACTCGCACACCTACACTCTGAGAAAGACTCTCACACACTTACACAGTCACACTCCCTCACCCTCTCACACACACACTCACACACCTTCAGACACAGATACGCCACTGAACTCACTGTCACACATGAACACACACACTCACGAAGGATCACACACACTCACACACCTACATACACAGACACACATTCTCAGATATACAGGCACTCACACTCACCCGCGCTCACAAAGACACACTCACATACATGCACACAACAACAGGACACACACCATCACAGGGACACACACAAACACATACACATACAAACAAGTGCCCATATACACACTCAAGCACTTACTCCCACTCACTCACCTACACTCTCACAAGCACCCTCACATACACACACCCGGTCTCAAAAACCCGCATCATCACACATTCACAAACTGACAGACACACACCTACACGCAGAGACGCACTCCCACATTCACACGCACTCAAACACACACAAACACTCGCATTCACACTCACACACTCGCTAAATGCCGCACAGGTACAGTCTCACAAACAACCTCAAAACCTCTCACCCATTCTCACAATCCATCACACTCTCACACATTCACACCATATCACACACACAGTCCACACTCACACACTCACAGACTGACGCTCACACACACTATCACACGATTTTATTAACGCTCACACAGTCTCACGCACACCGACTCTCTCACCAACACACTATCACGCTCAGTCACACACACACCTACAGAGACAGACATGCTCACACACACTCACGAATCCTCACACTGTCACACACACAAACATTCACGAGCAGACACACCCACAGTCACACACACAGGTAAATGCACGGTCTCGCACGCACACTCTTAATCCAACTCATATGCACACACACACACACAGACACATACACTCTCAGTAGCTCACTCACACATTCACACCCACTGTCACACACTCACACAGTCACACTGTCATACACAAAAATACACCTTCACACACACACACTCTAACAAAATCGCGCACACAGAATTTCTCAAAATTGTCTAGACACACATTCACTCCTTCAGTCAAATACACTCAGACACTTGCACACTCACCCTGCCTCACACAACGACACACACACCCTCACTCACTGTTACACTCAACACACCTACACACACTGAGACACTCATAGACACACGAAGACACACCTGCACACACATGCACACAAAATGTCACAGAAAGTTGCACAAGTACCCAGACCTGAACCCCCAGGGACATACTCACACACAACATCACACACAATCTCTCACACACAAGCACACTTGTATGTGCACTCACACCCACACCTCCACTCACACACCCACACTCTCACTTACACACTCTCACACTCACACACATTATGACTCACCCTCACACTCACACTGACCGAAACACGTGCATTAACGCACTCACTGAAAAGCAGCCTCTCCTGCACAAAATCACACACCCACTCCCACTCAGACCCCTGCACTCTCAGAAACATACACACTCACACACACTCTCGCACGCTATCACACACTGTCACACAGACTCATTCACACACAGGCAAAAGCCCGCACTGACAAGCCTATAGGCACTCAAACACATACACAGTGTCCCACACCCACAGTCACCTACACATGGAGACGCCCATGCACTCAAGCTCAAAGACACACACACCGATGCACACTCACGCCTACACTTCGCACACTCTCACAGACACTCATGGGCTCACACCCACACATGTACACACACGTTGCCACACACAGTCATGCAGCTACACACACCAACACACCCACACACTCACAGCCTCTTATGCACTCACACAAGCTCTCACGCACACTCACTCCAACAGAGACGCACACACCCACACACTCACAGACTCATGCACTCACACTCATACACTCACACACACTGCCCACATACACACACAGTCACACAAGCACACGAACACGCAATCACACAATTGTGTACACACGCACACAATCCCACTCGAAAAAATTCGCTTTCACAAACACGCTCACACGCTCTCACACAGACCCACAGGAACACTGTCAGACCCCCATCGCACACTCACAGATGCACACACCTGAACTCACACACACCCACAAACTCACTAACACGTACTCACAGTGAAACACGCTCAACTCACACACAGTCACACACTCGTTTACACTCTCATCATCACACACACACGTGCACTTTCACACACTCTCACATGGACACACAGTCCCATTCACACCTAGTCACACCAAACACACTCTCACACGCTGACTCACATGCACTAACACACACACTCACATTGTTAAACACACTCACACAGCTTCACTAACTCACACACACAAAAAAAACACACAATCTCACACCGTCACACACAGTCATGTACCTACACACACAAACTCGTACACACCCCCACCAGCTCACACACACAAATCTTCACAAACACACCCACATATATCCATGTCAGTAGTACCCAATGTGACACACGTTCACACACACACACACAACCACGCACATTCGCAAAGTGTCGCAAACACTCCAACAGTGTCGTGAACACACACTCACACACAATCACACATGCACACAAAAATAGACGCATACACACTCACAATCCCTCTCTGACACACTCACACAAGGAAGCACACCCAGTCACAGCCACCGTAACACACCCTAACACAGTCACACACTCTCAAACACACTGTCACCCCTTCGCACAGTCACACACACTCTCAAGCACAATCTCACACGGGCAATTCTTGAAGAACTTCCACACACACACAGTCAATCACACTCTGCATCTACTATCTTACGTTGGCATGCACACACAGCCTCACACACTCACACAATCACACTCATTCCCACGCACAACAGACCTACATACAGGCACACTCTGACAGACACGCACATAAATACACAGAGTCACACATAACGTCACACACACTCGCACGCATACACAGGCCTTAACACACAGAGAGGCACTCACACACGCCAACACACGCACTCACTCACACCTGCACACTTGTATGCACACTCACACCCTCACTCCCTCTCACACACCTACACTCTCATACGCACACTGTCATAATCACACACATTATGACTCACCCTCAAACACAGTCTCACGGACACACTCACACTCTCTCACACGTGGTCACACACTCATATACATACCTACACCCTCTCCCACTCGCACACCTACACTCTGAGAAAGTCTCGTCACACACTTACACAGTCACACTCCCTCACCCTCTCACACACACACTCACACACCTTCAGACACAGATACGCCACTGAACTCACTGTCACCCATGAACACACACACTCACGAAGGATCACACACACTCGCACACCTACATACACAGACACACATTCTCAGACATAGAGGCACTCACACTCACCCGCTCTCACAAAGACAAACTCACATACATGCCCACATCAAAAAGTCACACACCATCACAGGGACACGCACAAACACATACACATACAAACAAGTGGCCATATACACACTCAAGCACTTACTGCCGCTCACTCACCTACACTCTCACAAGCTCCCTCACATACACACACCCGGTCTCAAACACCCGCACCATCACACATTCACAAACTGACAGACACACACCTACACGCAGAGACGCACTCCCACATTCACACGCACTCACACATCACACAAACACTCGCATTCAGACTCACACACTACGCTAAATGCCGCACAGGTACAGTCTCACAAACAACCTCAAAACCTCTCACCCATTCTCACAATCCATCACACTCTCACACATTCACACCATATCACACACACAGTCCACACTCACACACTCACAGACTGACGCTCACACACACTATCACACGATTTTATTAACGCTCACACAGCCTCACGGACACCGACTCTCTCACCAACACACTATCATGCTCAGTCACACACACACCTACAGAGACAGACATGCTCACACACACTCACGAATGCACACACTGTCACACACACAAACATTCACGAGCAGACACACCCACAGTCACACAACACAGGTAAATGCACGGTCTCTCCCGCACACTCTTAATCCAACTCATATGCACACACACACACACAGACACATACACTCTCAGTAGCTCACTCACACATTCACACCCACTGTCACACACTCACACAGTCACACTGTCATACACAAAAATACACCTTCACACACACACACTCTAACAAAATCGCGCACACAGAATTTCTCAAAATTGTCTAGACACACATTCACTCCTTCAGTCAAATACACTCAGACACTTGCACACTCACCCTGCCTCACACAACGACACACACACCCTCACTCACTGTTACACTCAACACACCTACACACACTGAGACACTCATAGACACACGAAGACACACCTGCACACACATGCACACAAACTGTCACAGAAAGTTGCACAAGTACCCAGACCTGAACCCCCAGGGACATACTCACACACAACATCACACACAATCTCTCACACACAAGCACACTTGTATGTGCACTCACACCCACACCTCCACTCACACACCCACACTCTCACATACACACTCTCACCCTCACACACATTATGACTCACCCTCACACTCACACTGACCGAAACACGTGCATTAACACACACTCACTGAAAAGCAGCCTCTCCTGCTTAAAATCACACACCCACTCCCACTCAGACCCCTGCACTCTCAGAAACATACACACTCACACACACTCTCGCACGCTATCACACACTGTCACACAGACTCATTCACACACAGGCAAAAGCCCGCACTCACAAGCCTATAGGCACTCAAACACATACACAGTGTCCCACACCCACAGTCACCTACACATGGAGACGCCCATGCACTCAAGCTCAAAGACACACACAACGATGCACACTCACGCCTACACTTCGCACAATCTCACAGACACTCATGGGCTCACACCCACACATGTACACACATGTTGCCACACACAGTCATGCAGCTACACACACCAACACACCCACACTCTCACAGCCTCTTATGCACTCACACAAGCTCTCACGCACACTCACTCCAACAGAGACGCACACACCCACACACTCACAGACACGTGCACTCACACTCAGACTCTCACACACACTGCCCACATACACACAGTCACACAAGCACACGAACACGCAATCACACAATTGTGTACACACGCACACAATCCCACTCGAAAAAATTCGCTTTCACAAACACGCTCACACGCTCTCACACAGACCCACAGGAACACTGTCAGACCCCCATCTCACACTCACAGACACACACACCTGAACTCACACACACCCACAAACTCACTAACACGTACTCACAGTGAAACACGCTCAACTCACACACAGTCACACACTCGTTTACACTCTCATCATCACACACACACATGCACTTTCACACACTCTCACATGGACACACAGTCCCATTCACACCTAGTCACACCAAACACACTCTCACACGCTGACTCACATGCACTAACACACACACTCACATTGTTAAACACACTCACACAGCTACACTAACTCACACACACAAACACACACAATCTCACACCATCACACACAGTCATGTACCTACACACACCAACTCGTACACACCCACCTGCTCAAACACACAAATCTTCACAAACACACACACATATATCCATGTCAGTAGTACCCAATGTGACACACGTTCACACACACACACACAACCACGCACATTCGCAAAGTGTCGCAAAACTCCAACAGTGTCGTGAACACACACTCACACACAATCACACATGCACACAAAAATAGACGCATACACACTCACAATCCCTCTCTGACACATTCACACAAGGAAGCACACCCAGTCACAGCCACCGTAACACACCCTAACACAGTCACACACTCTCAAACACACTGTCACCCCTTCGCACAGTCACACACACTCTCAAGCACAATCTCACACGGGCAATTTTTGAAGAACTTCCACACACACACAGTCAATCACACTCTGCATCTACTATCTTACGTTGGCACGCACACAGCCTCACACACTCACACAATCACACTCATTCCCACGCACAACAGACCTACATACAGGCACACTCTGACAGACACGCACATAAATACACAGATTCACACATAACGTCACACACACTCGCACGCATACACAGGCCTTAACACACAGAGAGGCACTCACACACGCCAACACACGCACTCACTCACACCTGCACACTTGTATGCACACTCACACCCTCACTCCCTCTCACACACCTACCCTCTAATATGCACGCTGTCATACTCACACACATTATGACTCACCCTCAAACACAGTCTCACGGACACACTCACACTCTCTCACACGTGGTCACACACTCATATACATACCTACACCCTCTCCCACTCGCACACCTACACTCTGAGAAAGACTCTCACACACTTACACAGTCACACTCCCTCACCCTCTCACACACACACTCACACACCTTCAGACACAGATACGCCACTGAACTCACTGTCACACATGAACACACACACTCACGAAGGATCACACACACTCACACACCTACATACACAGACACACATTCTCAGACATACAGGCACTCACACTCACCCGCGCTCACAAAGACACACTCACATACATGCACACAACAACAGGACACACACCATCACAGGGACACACACAAACACATACACATACAAACAAGTGCCCATATACACACTCAAGCACTTACTCCCACTCACTCACCTACACTCTCACAAGCACCCTCACATACACACACCCGGTCTCAAACACCCGCACCATCACACATTCACAAACTGACAGACACACACCTACACGCAGAGACGCACTCCCACATTCACACGCACTCACACACACACAAACACTCGCATTCACACTCACACACTCGCTAAATGCCGCACAGGTACAGTCTCACAAACAACCTCAAAACCTCTCACCCATTCTCACAATCCATCACACTCTCACACATTCACACCATATCACACACACAGTCCACACTCACACACTCACAGACTGACGCTCACACACACTATCACACGATTTTATTAACGCTCACACAGTCTCACGGACACCGACTCTCTCACCAACACACTATCACGCTCAGTCACACACACACCTACAGAGACAGACATGCTCACACACACTCACGAATGCTCACACTGTCACACACACAAACATTCACGAGCAGACACACCCACAGTCACACACACAGGTAAATGCACGGTCTCGCACGCACACTCTTAATCCAACTCATATGCACACACACACACACAGACACATACACTCTCAGTAGCTCACTCACACATTCACACCCACTGTCACACACTCACACAGTCACACTGTCATACACAAAAATACACCTTCACACACACACACTCTAACAAAATCGCGCACACAGAATTTCTCAAAATTGTCTAGACACACATTCACTCCTTCAGTCAAATACACTCAGACACTTGCACACTCACCCTGCCTCACACGACACACACACCCTCACTCACTGTTACACTCAACACACCTACACACACTGAGACACTCATAGACACACGAAGACACACCTGCACACACATGCACACAAAATGTCACAGAAAGTTGCACAAGTACCCAGACCTGAACCCCCAGGGACATACTCACACACAACATCACACACAATCTCTCACACACAAGCACACTTGTATGTGCACTCACACCCACACCTCCACTCACACACCCACACTCTCACATACACACTCTCACCCTCACACACATTATGACTCACCCTCACACTCACACTGACCGAAACACGTGCATTAACACACACTCACTGAAAAGCACCCTCTCCTGCACAAAATCACACACCCACTCCCACTCAGACTCCTGCACTCTCAGAAACATACACACTCACACACACTCTCGCACGCTATCACACACTGTCACACAGACTCATTCACACACAGGCAAAAGCCCGCACTCACAAGCCTATAGGCACTCAAACACATACACAATGTCCCACACCCACAGTCACCTACACATGGAGACGCCCATGCACTCAAGCTCAAAGACACACACAACGATGCACACTCACGCCTACACTTCGCACACTCTCACAGACACTCATGGGCTCACACCCACACATGTACACACACGTTGCCACACACAGTCATGCAGCTACACACACCAACACACCCACACACTCACAGCCTCTTATGCACTCACACAAGCTCTCACGCACACTCACTCCAACAGAGACGCACACACCCACACACTCACAGACACGTGCACTCACACTCAGACTCTCACACACACTGCCCACATACACACACAGTCACACAAGCACACGAACACGCAATCACACAATTGTGTACACACGCACACAATCCCACTCGAAAAAATTCGCTTTCACAAACACGCTCACACGCTCTCACACAGACCCACAGGAACACTGTCAGACCCCCATCGCACACTCACAGATGCACACACCTGAACTCACACACACCCACAAACTCACTAACACGTACTCACAGTGAAACACGCTCAACTCACACACAGTCACACACTCGTTTACACTCTCATCATCACACACACACATGCACTTTCACACACTCTCACATGGACACACAGTCCCATTCACACCTAGTCACACCAAACACACTCTCACACGCTGACTCACATGCACTAACACACACACTCACATTGTTAAACACACTCACACAGCTACACTAGCTCACACACACAAACACACACAATCTCACACCATCACACACAGTCATGTACCTGCACACACCAACTCGTACACACCCACCTGCTCACACACACAAATCTTCACAAACACACCCACATATATCCATGTCAGTAGTACCCAATGTGACACACGTTCACACACACACACACAACCACGCACATTCGCAGTGTCGCATAAACTCCAACAGCGTCGTGAACACACACTCACACACAATCACACATGCACACAAAAATAGACGCATACACACTCACAATCACTCTCTGACACATTCACACAAGGAAACACACCCAGTCACAGCCACCGTAACACACCCTAACACAGTCACACACTCTCAAACACACTGTCACCCCTTCGCACAGTCACACACACTCTCAAGCACAATCTCACACGGGCAATTTTTGAAGAACTTCCACACACACACAGTCAATCACACTCTGAATCTACTATCTTACGTTGGCATGCACACACAGCCTCACACACTCACACAATCACACTCATTCCCACGCACAACAGACCTACATACAGGTACACTCTGACAGACACGCACATAAATACACACAGTCACACATAACGTCACACACACTCGCACGCATACACAGGCCTTAACACGCAGAGAGGCACTCACACACGCCAACACACGCACTCACTCACACCTGCACACTTGTATGCACACTCACACCCTCACTCCCTCTCACACACCTACACTCTCATACGCACACTGTCATACTCACACACATTATGACTCACCCTCAAACACAGTCTCACGGACACACTCACACTCTCTCACACGTGGTCACACACTCATATACATACCTACAATCTCTCCCACTCGCACACCTACACTCTGAGAAAGACTCTCACACACTTACACAGTCACACTCCCTCACCCTCTCACACACACACTCACACACCTTCAGACACAGATACGCCACTGAACTCACTGTCACCCATGAACACACACACTCACGAAGGATCACACACACTCACACACCTACATACACAGACACACATTCTCAGACATACAGGCACTCACACTCACCCGCGCTCACAAAGACACACTCACATACATGCACACAACAACAGGACACACACCATCACAGGGACACACACAAACACATACACATACAAACAAGTGCCCATATACACACTCAAGCACTTACTCCCACTCACTCACCTACACTCTCACAAGCACCCTCACATACACACACCCGGTCTCAAACACCCGCATCCTCACACATTCACAAACTGACAGACACACACCTACACGCAGAGACGCACTCCCACATTCACACGCACTCAAACACACACAAACACTCGCATTCACACTCACACACTCGCTAAATGCCGCACAGGTACAGTCTCACAAACAACCTCAAAACCTCTCACCCATTCTCACAATCCATCACACTCTCACACATTCACACCATATCACACACACAGTCCACACTCACACACTCACAGACTGACGCTCACACACACTATCACACGATTTTATTAACGCTCACACAGTCTCACGGACAGCGACTCTCTCACCAACACACTATCACGCTCAGTCACACACACACCTACAGAGACAGACATGCTCACACACACTCACGAATCCTCACACTGTCACACACACAAACATTCACGAGCAGACACACCCACAGTCACACACACAGGTAAATGCACGGTCTCGCACGCACACTCTTAATCCAACTCATATGCACACACACACACACAGACACATACACTCTCAGTAGCTCACTCACACATTCACACCCACTGTCACACACTCACACAGTCACACTGTCATACACAAAAATACACCTTCACACACACACACTCTAACAAAATCGCGCACACAGAATTTCTCAAAATTGTCTAGACACACATTCACTCCTTCAGTCAAATACACTCAGACACTTGCACACTCACCCTGCCTCACACAACGACACACACACCCTCACTCACTGTTACACTCAACACACCTACACACACTGAGACACTCATAGACACACGAAGACACACCTGCACACACATGCACACAAAATGTCACAGAAATTTGCACAAGTACCCAGACCTGAACCCCCAGGGACATACTCACACACAACATCACACACAATCTCTCACACACAAGCACACTTGTATGTGCACTCACACCCACACCTCCACTCACACACCCACACTCTCACTTACACACTCTCACACTCACACACATTATGACTCACCCTCACACTCACACTGACCGAAACACGTGCATTAACACACTCACTGAAAAGCAGCCTCTCCTGCACAAAATCACACACCCACTCCCACTCAGACCCCTGCACTCTCAGAAACATACACACTCACACACAGTCTCGCACGCTATCACACACTGTCACACAGACTCATTCACACACAGGCAAAAGCCCGCACTGACAAGCCTATAGGCACTCAAACACATACACAGTGTCCCACACCCACAGTCACCTACACATGGAGACGCCCATGCACTCAAGCTCAAAGACACACACACCGATGCACACTCACGCCTACACTTCGCACACTCTCACAGACACTCATGGGCTCACACCCACACATGTACACACACGTTGCCACACACAGTCATGCAGCTACACACACCAACACACCCACACACTCACAGCCTCTTATGCACTCACACAAGCTCTCACGCACACTCACTCCAACAGAGACGCACACACCCACACACTCACAGACACATGCACTCACACTCAGACTCTCACACACACTGCCCACATACACACACAGTCACACAAGCACACGAACACGCAATCACACAATTGTGTACACACGCACACAATCCCACTCGAAAAAATTCGCTTTCACAAACACGCTCACCGCTCTCACACAGACCCACAGGAACACTGTCAGACCCCCATCGCACACTCACAGACGCACACACCTGAACTCACACACACCCACAAAGTCACTAACACGTACTCACAGTGAAACACGCTCAACTCACACACAGTCACACACTCGTTTACACTCTCATCATCACACACACACATGCACTTTCACACACTCTCACATGGACACACAGTCCCATTCACACCTAGTCACACCAAACACACTCTCACACGCTGACTCACATGCACTAACACACACACTCACATTGTTAAACACACTCACACAGCTACACTAACTCACACACACAAACACACACAATCTCACACCATCACACACAGTCATGTACCTACACACACCAACTCGTACACACCCACCTGCTCACACACACAAATCTTCACAAACACACACACATATATCCATGTCAGTAGTACCCAATGTGACACACGTTCACACACACACACACAACCACGCACATTCGCAAAGTGTCGCAAACACTCCAACAGCGTCGTGAACACACACTCACACACAATCACACATGCACACAAAAATAGACGCATACACACTCACAATCCCTCTCTGACACATTCACACAAGGAAGCACACCCAGTCACAGCCACCGTAACACACCCTAACACAGTCACACACTCTCAAACACACTGTCACCCCTTCGCACAGTCACACACACTCTCAAGCACAATCTCACACGGGCAATTTTTGAAGAACTTCCACACACACACAGTCAATCACACTCTGCATCTACTATCTTACGTTGGCACGCACACACAGCCTCACACACTCACACAATCACACTCATTCCCACGCACAACAGACCTACATACAGGCACACTCTGACAGACACGCACATAAATACACAGAGTCACACATAACGTCACACACACTCGCACGCATACACAGGCCTTAACACACAGAGAGGCACTCACACACGCCAACACACGCACTCACTCACACCTGCACACTTGTATGCACACTCACACCCTCACTCCCTCTCACACACCTACCCTCTCATATGCACACTGTCATACTCACACACATTATGACTCACCCTCAAACACAGTCTCACGGACACACTCACACTCTCTCACACGTGGTCACACACTCATATACATACCTACACCCTCTCCCACTCGCACACCTACACTCTGAGAAAGACTCTCACACACTTACACAGTCACACTCCCTCACCCTCTCACACACACACTCACACACCTTCAGACACAGATACGCCACTGAACTCACTGTCACACATGAACACACACACTCACGAAGGATCACACACACTCACACACCTACATACACAGACACACATTCTCAGACATACAGGCACTCACACTCACCCGCGCTCACAAAGACACACTCACATACATGCACACAACAACAGGACACACACCATCACAGGGACACACACAAACACATACACATACAAACAAGTGCCCATATACACACTCAAGCACTTACTCCCACTCACTCACCTACACTCTCACAAGCACCCTCACATACACACACCCGGTCTCAAACACCCGCACCATCACACATTCACAAACTGACAGACACACACCTACACGCAGAGACGCACTCCCACATTCACACGCACTCACACACACACAAACACTCGCATTCAGACTCACACACTCGCTAAATGCCGCACAGGTACAGTCTCACAAACAACCTCAAAACCTCTCACCCATTCTCACAATCCATCACACTCTCACACATTCACACCATATCACACACACAGTCCACACTCACACACTCACAGACTGACGCTCACACACACTATCACACGATTTTATTAACGCTCACACAGCCTCACGGACACCGACTCTCTCACCAACACACTATCATGCTCAGTCACACACACACCTACAGAGACAGACATGCTCACACACACTCACGAATGCACACACTGTCACACACACAAACATTCACGAGCAGACACACCCACAGTCACACACACAGGTAAATGCACGGTCTCGCACGCACACTCTTAATCCAACTCATATGCACACACACACACACAGACACATACACTCTCAGTAGCTCACTCACACATTCACACCCACTGTCACACACTCACACAGTCACACTGTCATACACAAAAATACACCTTCACACACACACACTCTAACAAAATCGCGCACACAGAATTTCTCAAAATTGTCTAGACACACATTCACTCCTTCAGTCAAATACACTCAGACACTTGCACACTCACCCTGCCTCACACAACGACACACACCCTCACTCACTGTTACACTCAACACACCTACACACACTGAGACACTCATAGACACACGAAGACACACCTGCACACACATGCACACAAACTGTCACAGAAAGTTGCACAAGTACCCAGACCTGAACCCCCAGGGACATACTCACACACAACATCACACACAATCTCTCACACACAAGCACACATGTATGTGCACTCACACCCACACCTCCACTCACACACCCACACTCTCACATACACACTCTCACCCTCACACACATTATGACTCACCCTCACACTCACACTGACCGAAACACGTGCATTAACACACACTCACTGAAAAGCAGCCTCTCCTGCTTAAAATCACACACCCACTCCCACTCAGACCCCTGCACTCTCAGAAACATACACACTCACACACACTCTCGCACGCTATCACACACTGTCACACAGACTCATTCACACACAGGCAAAAGCCCGCACTCACAAGCCTATAGGCACTCAAACACATACACAGTGTCCCACACCCACAGTCACCTACACATGGAGACGCCCATGCACTCAAGCTCAAAGACACACACAACGATGCACACTCACGCCTACACTTCGCAAACTCTCACAGACACTCATGGGCTCACACCCACACATGTACACACACGTTGCCACACACAGTCATGCAGCTACGCACACCAACACACCCACACTCTCACAGCCTCTTATGCACTCACACAAGCTCTCACGCACTCTCACTCCAACAGAGACGCACACACCCACCCACTCACAGACACATGCACTCA
Source organism: Manis javanica (assembly GCF_040802235.1). Lineage (NCBI taxonomy): Eukaryota > Metazoa > Chordata > Mammalia > Pholidota > Manidae > Manis > Manis javanica. The sequence continues at coordinate 181,506 of NC_133175.1, forward strand.
CACTCAGACTCTCACACACACTGCCCACATACACACACAGTCACACAAGCACACGAACACGCAATCACACAATTGTGTACACACGCACACAATCCCACTCGAAAAATTCGCTTTCACAAACACGCTCACACGCTCTCACACAGACCCACAGGAACACTGTCAGACCCCCATCGCACACTCACAGACGCACACACCTGAACTCACACACACCCACAAACTCACTAACACGTACTCACAGTGAAACACGCTCAACTCACACACAGTCACACACTCGTTTACACTCTCATCATCACACACACACATGCACTTTCACACACTCTCACATGGACACACAGTCCCATTCACACCTAGTCACACCAAACACACTCTCACACGCTGACTCACATGCACTAACACACACACTCACATTGTTAAACACACTCACACAGCTACACTAACTCACACACACAAACACACACAATCTCACACCATCACACACAGTCATGTACCTACACACACCAACTCGTACACACCCACCTGCTCAAACACACAAATCTTCACAAACACACACACATATATCCATGTCAGTAGTACCCAATGTGACACACGTTCACACACACACACACAACCACGCACATTCGCAAAGTGTCGCAAACACTCCAACAGTGTCGTGAACACACACTCACACACAATCACACATGCACACAAAAATAGACGCATACACACTCACAATCCCTCTCTGACACATTCACACAAGGAAGCACACCCAGTCACAGCCACCGTAACACACCCTAACACAGTCACACACTCTCAAACACACTGTCACCCCTTCGCACAGTCACACACACTCTCAAGCACAATCTCACACGGGCAATTTTTGAAGAACTTCCACACACACACAGTCAATCACACTCTGCATCTACTATCTTACGTTGGCACGCACACAGCCTCACACACTCACACAATCACACTCATTCCCACGCACAACAGACCTACATACAGGCACACTCTGACAGACACGCACATAAATACACAGATTCACACATAACGTCACACACACTCGCACGCATACACAGGCCTTAACACACAGAGAGGCACTCACACACGCCAACACACGCACTCACTCACACCTGCACACTTGTATGCACACTCACACCCTCACTCCCTCTCACACACCTACCCTCTAATATGCACGCTGTCATACTCACACACATTATGACTCACCCTCAAACACAGTCTCACGGACACACTCACACTCTCTCACACGTGGTCACACACTCATATACATACCTACACCCTCTCCCACTCGCACACCTACACTCTGAGAAAGACTCTCACACACTTACACAGTCACACTCCCTCACCCTCTCACACACACACTCACACACCTTCAGACACAGATACGCCACTGAACTCACTGTCACACATGAACACACACACTCACGAAGGATCACACACACTCACACACCTACATACACAGACACACATTCTCAGACATACAGGCACTCACACTCACCCGCGCTCACAAAGACACACTCACATACATGCACACAACAACAGGACACACACCATCACAGGGACACACACAAACACATACACATACAAACAAGTGCCCATATACACACTCAAGCACTTACTCCCACTCACTCACCTACACTCTCACAAGCACCCTCACATACACACACCCGGTCTCAAACACCCGCACCATCACACATTCACAAACTGACAGACACACACCTACACGCAGAGACGCACTCCCACATTCACACGCACTCACACACACACAAACACTCGCATTCACACTCACACACTCGCTAAATGCCGCACAGGTACAGTCTCACAAACAACCTCAAAACCTCTCACCCATTCTCACAATCCATCACACTCTCACACATTCACACCATATCACACACACAGTCCACACTCACACACTCACAGACTGACGCTCACACACACTATCACACGATTTTATTAACGCTCACACAGTCTCACGGACACCGACTCTCTCACCAACACACTATCACGCTCAGTCACACACACACCTACAGAGACAGACATGCTCACACACACTCACGAATGCTCACACTGTCACACACACAAACATTCACGAGCAGACACACCCACAGTCACACACACAGGTAAATGCACGGTCTCGCACGCACACTCTTAATCCAACTCATATGCACACACACACACACAGACACATACACTCTCAGTAGCTCACTCACACATTCACACCCACTGTCACACACTCACACAGTCACACTGTCATACACAAAAATACACCTTCACACACACACACTCTAACAAAATCGCGCACACAGAATTTCTCAAAATTGTCTAGACACACATTCACTCCTTCAGTCAAATACACTCAGACACTTGCACACTCACCCTGCCTCACACGACACACACACCCTCACTCACTGTTACACTCAACACACCTACACACACTGAGACACTCATAGACACACGAAGACACACCTGCACACACATGCACACAAAATGTCACAGAAAGTTGCACAAGTACCCAGACCTGAACCCCCAGGGACATACTCACACACAACATCACACACAATCTCTCACACACAAGCACACTTGTATGTGCACTCACACCCACACCTCCACTCACACACCCACACTCTCACATACACACTCTCACCCTCACACACATTATGACTCACCCTCACACTCACACTGACCGAAACACGTGCATTAACACACACTCACTGAAAAGCAGCCTCTCCTGCACAAAATCACACACCCACTCCCACTCAGACTCCTGCACTCTCAGAAACATACACACTCACACACACTCTCGCACGCTATCACACACTGTCACACAGACTCATTCACACACAGGCAAAAGCCCGCACTCACAAGCCTATAGGCACTCAAACACATACACAATGTCCCACACCCACAGTCACCTACACATGGAGACGCCCATGCACTCAAGCTCAAAGACACACACAACGATGCACACTCACGCCTACACTTCGCACACTCTCACAGACACTCATGGGCTCACACCCACACATGTACACACACGTTGCCACACACAGTCATGCAGCTACACACACCAACACACCCACACACTCACAGCCTCTTATGCACTCACACAAGCTCTCACGCACACTCACTCCAACAGAGACGCACACACCCACACACTCACAGACACGTGCACTCACACTCAGACTCTCACACACACTGCCCACATACACACACAGTCACACAAGCACACGAACACGCAATCACACAATTGTGTACACACGCACACAATCCCACTCGAAAAAATTCGCTTTCACAAACACGCTCACACGCTCTCACACAGACCCACAGGAACACTGTCAGACCCCCATCGCACACTCACAGACGCACACACCTGAACTCACACACACCCACAAACTCACTAACACGTACTCACAGTGAAACACGCTCAACTCACACACAGTCACACACTCGTTTACACTCTCATCATCACACACACACATGCACTTTCACACACTCTCACATGGACACACAGTCCCATTCACACCTAGTCACACCAAACACACTCTCACACGCTGACTCACATGCACTAACACACACACTCACATTGTTAAACACACTCACACAGCTACACTAGCTCACACACACAAACACACACAATCTCACACCATCACACACAGTCATGTACCTACACACACCAACTCGTACACACCCACCTGCTCACACACACAAATCTTCACAAACACACCCACATATATCCATGTCAGTAGTACCCAATGTGACACACGTTCACACACACACACACAACCACGCACATTCGCAGTGTCGCATAAACTCCAACAGCGTCGTGAACACACACTCACACACAATCACACATGCACACAAAAATAGACGCATACACACTCACAATCACTCTCTGACACATTCACACAAGGAAACACACCCAGTCACAGCCACCGTAACACACCCTAACACAGTCACACACTCTCAAACACACTGTCACCCCTTCGCACAGTCACACACACTCTCAAGCACAATCTCACACGGGCAATTTTTGAAGAACTTCCACACACACACAGTCAATCACACTCTGAATCTACTATCTTACGTTGGCATGCACACACAGCCTCACACACTCACACAATCACACTCATTCCCACGCACAACAGACCTACATACAGGTACACTCTGACAGACACGCACATAAATACACACAGTCACACATAACGTCACACACACTCGCACGCATACACAGGCCTTAACACGCAGAGAGGCACTCACACACGCCAACACACGCACTCACTCACACCTGCACACTTGTATGCACACTCACACCCTCACTCCCTCTCACACACCTACACTCTCATACGCACACTGTCATACTCACACACATTATGACTCACCCTCAAACACAGTCTCACGGACACACTCACACTCTCTCACACGTGGTCACACACTCATATACATACCTACACCCTCTCCCACTCGCACACCTACACTCTGAGAAAGACTCTCACACACTTACACAGTCACACTCCCTCACCCTCTCACACACACACTCACACACCTTCAGACACAGATACGCCACTGAACTCACTGTCACACATGAACACACACACTCACGAAGGATCACACACACTCACACACCTACATACACAGACACACATTCTCAGACATACAGGCACTCACACTCACCCGCGCTCACAAAGACACACTCACATACATGCACACAACAACAGGACACACACCATCACAGGGACACACACAAACACATACACATACAAACAAGTGCCCATATACACACTCAAGCACTTACTCCCACTCACTCACCTACACTCTCACAAGCACCCTCACATACACACACCCGGTCTCAAACACCCGCACCATCACACATTCACAAACTGACAGACACACACCTACACGCAGAGACGCACTCCCACATTCACACGCACTCAAACACACACAAACACTCGCATTCACACTCACACACTCGCTAAATGCCGCACAGGTACAGTCTCACAAACAACCTCAAAACCTCTCACCCATTCTCACAATCCATCACACTCTCACACATTCACACCATATCACACACACAGTCCACACTCACACACTCACAGACTGACGCTCACACACACTATCACACGATTTTATTAACGCTCACACAGTCTCACGGACACCGACTCTCTCACCAACACACTATCACGCTCAGTCACACACACACCTACAGAGACAGACATGCTCACACACACTCACGAATCCTCACACTGTCACACACACAAACATTCACGAGCAGACACACCCACAGTCACACACACAGGTAAATGCACGGTCTCGCACGCACACTCTTAATCCAACTCATATGCACACACACACACACAGACACATACACTCTCAGTAGCTCACTCACACATTCACACCCACTGTCACACACTCACACAGTCACACTGTCATACACAAAAATACACCTTCACACACACACACTCTAACAAAATCGCGCACACAGAATTTCTCAAAATTGTCTAGACACACATTCACTCCTTCAGTCAAATACACTCAGACACTTGCACACTCACCCTGCCTCACACAACGACACACACACCCTCACTCACTGTTACACTCAACACACCTACACACACTGAGACACTCATAGACACACGAAGACACACCTGCACACACATGCACACAAAATGTCACAGAAAGTTGCACAAGTACCCAGACCTGAACCCCCAGGGACATACTCACACACAACATCACACACAATCTCTCACACACAAGCACACTTGTATGTGCACTCACACCCACACCTCCACTCACACACCCACACTCTCACTTACACACTCTCACACTCACACACATTATGACTCACCCTCACACTCACACTGACCGAAACACGTGCATTAACACACTCACTGAAAAGCAGCCTCTCCTGCACAAAATCACACACCCACTCCCACTCAGACCCCTGCACTCTCAGAAACATACACACTCACACACAGTCTCGCACGCTATCACACACTGTCACACAGACTCATTCACACACAGGCAAAAGCCCGCACTGACAAGCCTATAGGCACTCAAACACATACACAGTGTCCCACACCCACAGTCACCTACACATGGAGACGCCCATGCACTCAAGCTCAAAGACACACACACCGATGCACACTCACGCCTACACTTCGCACACTCTCACAGACACTCATGGGCTCACACCCACACATGTACACACACGTTGCCACACACAGTCATGCAGCTACACACACCAACACACCCACACACTCACAGCCTCTTATGCACTCACACAAGCTCTCACGCACACTCACTCCAACAGAGACGCACACACCCACACACTCACAGACACATGCACTCACACTCAGACTCTCACACACACTGCCCACATACACACACAGTCACACAAGCACACGAACACGCAATCACACAATTGTGTACACACGCACACAATCCCACTCGAAAAAATTCGCTTTCACAAACACGCTCACACGCTCTCACACAGACCCACAGGAACACTGTCAGACCCCCATCGCACACTCACAGACGCACACACCTGAACTCACACACACCCACAAAGTCACTAACACGTACTCACAGTGAAACACGCTCAACTCACACACAGTCACACACTCGTTTACACTCTCATCATCACACACACACATGCACTTTCACACACTCTCACATGGACACACAGTCCCATTCACACCTAGTCACACCAAACACACTCTCACACGCTGACTCACATGCACTAACACACACACTCACATTGTTAAACACACTCACACAGCTACACTAACTCACACACACAAACACACACAATCTCACACCATCACACACAGTCATGTACCTACACACACCAACTCGTACACACCCACCTGCTCACACACACAAATCTTCACAAACACACACACATATATCCATGTCAGTAGTACCCAATGTGACACACGTTCACACACACACACACAACCACGCACATTCGCAAAGTGTCGCAAACACTCCAACAGCGTCGTGAACACACACTCACACACAATCACACATGCACACAAAAATAGACGCATACACACTCACAATCCCTCTCTGACACATTCACACAAGGAAGCACACCCAGTCACAGCCACCGTAACACACCCTAACACAGTCACACACTCTCAAACACACTGTCACCCCTTCGCACAGTCACACACACTCTCAAGCACAATCTCACACGGGCAATTTTTGAAGAACTTCCACACACACACAGTCAATCACACTCTGCATCTACTATCTTACGTTGGCACGCACACACAGCCTCACACACTCACACAATCACACTCATTCCCACGCACAACAGACCTACATACAGGCACACTCTGACAGACACGCACATAAATACACAGAGTCACACATAACGTCACACACACTCGCACGCATACACAGGCCTTAACACACAGAGAGGCACTCACACACGCCAACACACGCACTCACTCACACCTGCACACTTGTATGCACACTCACACCCTCACTCCCTCTCACACACCTACCCTCTCATATGCACACTGTCATACTCACACACATTATGACTCACCCTCAAACACAGTCTCACGGACACACTCACACTCTCTCACACGTGGTCACACACTCATATACATACCTACACCCTCTCCCACTCGCACACCTACACTCTGAGAAAGACTCTCACACACTTACACAGTCACACTCCCTCACCCTCTCACACACACACTCACACACCTTCAGACACAGATACGCCACTGAACTCACTGTCACACATGAACACACACACTCACGAAGGATCACACACACTCACACACCTACATACACAGACACACATTCTCAGACATACAGGCACTCACACTCACCCGCGCTCACAAAGACACACTCACATACATGCACACAACAACAGGACACACACCATCACAGGGACACACACAAACACATACACATACAAACAAGTGCCCATATACACACTCAAGCACTTACTCCCACTCACTCACCTACACTCTCACAAGCACCCTCACATACACACACCCGGTCTCAAACACCCGCACCATCACACATTCACAAACTGACAGACACACACCTACACGCAGAGACGCACTCCCACATTCACACGCACTCACACACACACAAACACTCGCATTCACACTCACACACTCGCTAAATGCCGCACAGGTACAGTCTCACAAACAACCTCAAAACCTCTCACCCATTCTCACAATCCATCACACTCTCACACATTCACACCATATCACACACACAGTCCACACTCACACACTCACAGACTGACGCTCACACACACTATCACACGATTTTATTAACGCTCACACAGCCTCACGGACACCGACTCTCTCACCAACACACTATCATGCTCAGTCACACACACACCTACAGAGACAGACATGCTCACACACACTCACGAATGCACACACTGTCACACACACAAACATTCACGAGCAGACACACCCACAGTCACACACACAGGTAAATGCACGGTCTCGCACGCACACTCTTAATCCAACTCATATGCACACACACACACACAGACACATACACTCTCAGTAGCTCACTCACACATTCACACCCACTGTCACACACTCACACAGTCACACTGTCATACACAAAAATACACCTTCACACACACACACTCTAACAAAATCGCGCACACAGAATTTCTCAAAATTGTCTAGACACACATTCACTCCTTCAGTCAAATACACTCAGACACTTGCACACTCACCCTGCCTCACACAACGACACACACACCCTCACTCACTGTTACACTCAACACACCTACACACACTGAGACACTCATAGACACACGAAGACACACCTGCACACACATGCACACAAACTGTCACAGAAAGTTGCACAAGTACCCAGACCTGAACCCCCAGGGACATACTCACACACAACATCACACACAATCTCTCACACACAAGCACACTTGTATGTGCACTCACACCCACACCTCCACTCACACACCCACACTCTCACATACACACTCTCACCCTCACACACATTATGACTCACCCTCACACTCACACTGACCGAAACACGTGCATTAACACACACTCACTGAAAAGCAGCCTCTCCTGCTTAAAATCACACACCCACTCCCACTCAGACCCCTGCACTCTCAGAAACATACACACTCACACACACTCTCGCACGCTATCACACACTGTCACACAGACTCATTCACACACAGGCAAAAGCCCGCACTCACAAGCCTATAGGCACTCAAACACATACACAGTGTCCCACACCCACAGTCACCTACACATGGAGACGCCCATGCACTCAAGCTCAAAGACACACACAACGATGCACACTCACGCCTACACTTCGCAAACTCTCACAGACACTCATGGGCTCACACCCACACATGTACACACACGTTGCCACACACAGTCATGCAGCTACACACACCAACACACCCACACTCTCACAGCCTCTTATGCACTCACACAAGCTCTCACGCACTCTCACTCCAACAGAGACGCACACACCCACACACTCACAGACACATGCACTCACACTCAGACTCTCACACACACTGCCCACATACACACACAGTCACACAAGCACACGAACACGCAATCACACAATTGTGTACACACGCACACAATCCCACTCGAAAAAATTCGCTTTCACAAACACGCTCACACGCTCTCACACAGACCCACAGGAACACTGTCAGACCCCCATCGCACACTCACAGACGCACACACCTGAACTCACACACACCCACAAACTCACTAACACGTACTCACAGTGAAACACGCTCAACTCACACACAGTCACACACTCGTTTACACTCTCATCATCACACACACACATGCACTTTCACACACTCTCACATGGACACACAGTCCCATTCACACCTAGTCACACCAAACACACTCTCACACGCTGACTCACATGCACTAACACACACACTCACATTGTTAAACACACTCACACAGCTACACTAACTCACACACACAAACACACACAATCTCACACCATCACACACAGTCATGTACCTACACACACCAACTCGTACACACCCACCTGCTCAAACACACAAATCTTCACAAACACACCCACATATATCCATGTCAGTAGTACCCAATGTGACACACGTTCACACACACACACACAACCACGCACATTCGCAGTGTCGCAAAAACTCCAACAGCGTCGTGAACACACACTCACACACAATCACACATGCACACAAAAATAGACGCATACACACTCACAATCACTCTCTGACACATTCACACAAGGAAACACACCCAGTCACAGCCACCGTAACACACCCTAACACAGTCACACACTCTCAAACACACTGTCACCCCTTCGCACAGTCACACACACTCTCAAGCACAATCTCACACGGGCAATTTTTGAAGAACTTCCACACACACACAGTCAATCACACTCTGCATCTACTATCTTACGTTGGCATGCACACACAGCCTCACACACTCACACAATCACACTCATTCCCACGCACAACAGACCTACATACAGGCACACTCTGACAGACACGCACATAAATACACACAGTCACACATAACGTCACACACACTCGCACGCATACACAGGCCTTAACACGCAGAGAGGCACTCACACACGCCAACACACGCACTCACTCACACCTGCACACTTGTATGCACACTCACACCCTCACTCCCTCTCACACACCTACACTCTCATACGCACACTGTCATACTCACACACATTATGACTCACCCTCAAACACAGTCTCACGGACACACTCACACTCTCTCACACGTGGTCACACACTCATATACATACCTACACCCTCTCCCACTCGCACACCTACACTCTGAGAAAGACTCTCACACACTTACACAGTCACACTCCCTCACCCTCTCACACACACACTCACACACCTTCAGACACAGATACGCCACTGAACTCACTGTCACACATGAACACACACACTCACGAAGGATCACACACACTCACACACCTACATACACAGACACACATTCTCAGACATACAGGCACTCACACTCACCCGCGCTCACAAAGACACACTCACATACATGCACACAACAACAGGACACACACCATCACAGGGACACACACAAACACATACACATACAAACAAGTGCCCATATACACACTCAAGCACTTACTCCCACTCACTCACCTACACTCTCACAAGCACCCTCACATACACACACCCGGTCTCAAACACCCGCACCATCACACATTCACAAACTGACAGACACACACCTACACGCAGAGACGCACTCCCACATTCACACGCACTCAAACACACACAAACACTCGCATTCACACTCACACACTCGCTAAATGCCGCACAGGTACAGTCTCACAAACAACCTCAAAACCTCTCACCCATTCTCACAATCCATCACACTCTCACACATTCACACCATATCACACACACAGTCCACACTCACACACTCACAGACTGACGCTCACACACACTATCACACGATTTTATTAACGCTCACACAGTCTCACGCACACCGACTCTCTCACCAACACACTATCACGCTCAGTCACACACACACCTACAGAGACAGACATGCTCACACACACTCACGAATCCTCACACTGTCACACACACAAACATTCACGAGCAGACACACCCACAGTCACACACACAGGTAAATGCACGGTCTCGCACGCACACTCTTAATCCAACTCATATGCACACACACACACACAGACACATACACTCTCAGTAGCTCACTCACACATTCACACCCACTGTCACACACTCACACAGTCACACTGTCATACACAAAAATACACCTTCACACACACACACTCTAACAAAATCGCGCACACAGAATTTCTCAAAATTGTCTAGACACACATTCACTCCTTCAGTCAAATACACTCAGACACTTGCACACTCACCCTGCCTCACACAACGACACACACACCCTCACTCACTGTTACACTCAACACACCTACACACACTGAGACACTCATAGACACACGAAGACACACCTGCACACACATGCACACAAAATGTCACAGAAAGTTGCACAAGTACCCAGACCTGAACCCCCAGGGACATACTCACACACAACATCACACACAATCTCTCACACACAAGCACACTTGTATGTGCACTCACACCCACACCTCCACTCACACACCCACACTCTCACTTACACACTCTCACACTCACACACATTATGACTCACCCTCACACTCACACTGACCGAAACACGTGCATTAACACACTCACTGAAAAGCAGCCTCTCCTGCACAAAATCACACACCCACTCCCACTCAGACCCCTGCACTCTCAGAAACATACACACTCACACACAGTCTCGCACGCTATCACACACTGTCACACAGACTCATTCACACACAGGCAAAAGCCCGCACTGACAAGCCTATAGGCACTCAAACACATACACAGTGTCCCACACCCACAGTCACCTACACATGGAGACGCCCATGCACTCAAGCTCAAAGACACACACACCGATGCACACTCACGCCTACACTTCGCACACTCTCACAGACACTCATGGGCTCACACCCACACATGTACACACACGTTGCCACACACAGTCATGCAGCTACACACACCAACACACCCACACACTCACAGCCTCTTATGCACTCACACAAGCTCTCACGCACACTCACTCCAACAGAGACGCACACACCCACACACTCACAGACACATGCACTCACACTCAGACTCTCACACACACTGCCCACATACACACACAGTCACACAAGCACACGAACACGCAATCACACAATTGTGTACACACGCACACAATCCCACTCGAAAAAATTCGCTTTCACAAACACGCTCACACGCTCTCACACAGACCCACAGGAACACTGTCTGACCCCCATCGTGCACTCACAGACGCACACACCTGAACTCACACACACCCACAAACTCACTAACACGTACTCACAGTGAAACACGCTCAACTCACACACAGTCACACACTCGTTTACACTCTCATCATCACACACACACATGCACTTTCACACACTCTCACATGGACACACAGTCCCATTCACACCTAGTCACACCAAACACACTCTCACACGCTGACTCACATGCACTAACACACACACTCACATTGTTAAACACACTCACACAGCTACACTAACTCACACACACAAACACACACAATCTCACACCATCACACACAGTCATGTACCTACACACACCAACTCGTACACACCCACCTGCTCACACACACAAATCTTCACAAACACACCCACATATATCCATGTCAGTAGTACCCAATGTGACACACGTTCACACACACACACACAACCACGCACATTCGCAGTGTCGCAAAAACTCCAACAGCGTCGTGAACACACACTCACACACAATCACACATGCACACAAAAATAGACGCATACACACTCACAATCACTCTCTGACACATTCACACAAGGAAACACACCCAGTCACAGCCACCGTAACACACCCTTACACAGTCACACACTCTCAAACACACTGTCACCCCTTCGCACAGTCACACACACTCTCAAGCACAATCTCACACGGGCAATTTTTGAAGAACTTCCACACACACACAGTCAATCACACTCTGCATCTACTATCTTACGTTGGCATGCACACACAGCCTCACACACTCACACAATCACACTCATTCCCACGCACAACAGACCTACATACAGGCACACTCTGACAGACACGCATATAAATACACACAGTCACACATAACGTCACACACACTCGCACGCATACACAGGCCTTAACACGCAGAGAGGCACTCACACACGCCAACACACGCACTCACTCACACCTGCACACTTGTATGCACACTCACACCCTCACTCCCTCTCACACACCTACACTCTCATACGCACACTGTCATACTCACACACATTATGACTCACCCTCAAACACAGTCTCACGGACACACTCACACTCTCTCACACGTGGTCACACACATATACATACCTACAACCTCTCCCACTCGCACACCTACACTCTGAGAAAGACTCTCACACACTTACACAGTCACACTCCCTCACCCTCTCACACACACACTCACACACCTTCAGACACAGATACGCCACTGAACTCACTGTCACACATGAACACACACACTCACGAAGGATCACACACACTCACACACCTACATACACAGACACACATTCTCAGACATACAGGCACTCACACTCACCCGCGCTCACAAAGACACACTCACATACATGCACACAACAACAGGACACACACCATCACAGGGACACACACAAACACATACACATACAAACAAGTGCCCATATACACACTCAAGCACTTACTCCCACTCACTCACCTACACTCTCACAAGCACCCTCACATACACACACCCGGTCTCAAACACCCGCATCCTCACACATTCACAAACTGACAGACACACACCTACACGCAGAGACGCACTCCCACATTCACACGCACTCAAACACACACAAACACTCGCATTCACACTCACACACTCGCTAAATGCCGCACAGGTACAGTCTCACAAACAACCTCAAAACCTCTCACCCATTCTCACAATCCATCACACTCTCACACATTCACACCATATCACACACACAGTCCACACTCACACACTCACAGACTGACGCTCACACACACTATCACACGATTTTATTAACGCTCACACAGTCTCACGCACACCGACTCTCTCACCAACACACTATCACGCTCAGTCACACACACACCTACAGAGACAGACATGCTCACACACACTCACGAATCCTCACACTGTCACACACACAAACATTCACGAGCAGACACACCCACAGTCACACACACAGGTAAATGCACGGTCTCGCACGCACACTCTTAATCCAACTCATATGCACACACACACACAGACACATACACTCTCAGTAGCTCACTCACACATTCACACCCACTGTCACACACTCACACAGTCACACTGTCATACACAAAAATACACCTTCACACACACACACTCTAACAAAATCGCGCACACAGAATTTCTCAAAATTGTCTAGACACACATTCACTCCTTCAGTCAAATACACTCAGACACTTGCACACTCACCCTGCCTCACACAACGACACACACACCCTCACTCACTGTTACACTCAACACACCTACACACACTGAGACACTCATAGACACACGAAGACACACCTGCACACACATGCACACAAAATGTCACAGAAAGTTGCACAAGTACCCAGACCTGAACCACCAGGGACATACTCACACACAACATCACACACAATCTCTCACACACAAGCACACTTGTATGTGCACTCACACCCACACCTCCACTCACACACCCACACTCTCACTTACACACTCTCACACTCACACACATTATGACTCACCCTCACACTCACACTGACCGAAACACGTGCATTAACACACTCACTGAAAAGCAGCCTCTCCTGCACAAAATCACACACCCACTCCCACTCAGACCCTGCACTCTCAGAAACATACACACTCACACACAGTCTCGCACGCTATCACACACTGTCACACAGACTCATTCACACACAGGCAAAAGCCCGCACTGACAAGCCTATAGGCACTCAAACACATACACAGTGTCCCACACCCACAGTCACCTACACATGGAGACGCCCATGCACTCAAGCTCAAAGACACACACACCGATGCACACTCACGCCTACACTTCGCACACTCTCACAGACACTCATGGGCTCACACCCACACATGTACACACACGTTGCCACACACAGTCATGCAGCTACACACACCAACACACCCACACACTCACAGCCTCTTATGCACTCACACAAGCTCTCACGCACACTCACTCCAACAGAGACGCACACACCCACACACTCACAGACACATGCACTCACACTCAGACTCTCACACACACTGCCCACATACACACACAGTCACACAAGCACACGAACACGCAATCACACAATTGTGTACACACGCACACAATCCCACTCGAAAAAATTCGCTTTCACAAACACGCTCACACGCTCTCACACAGACCCACAGGAACACTGTCTGACCCCCATCGTGCACTCACAGACGCACACACCTGAACTCACACACACCCACAAACTCACTAACACGTACTCACAGTGAAACACGCTCAACTCACACACAGTCACACACTCGTTTACACTCTCATCATCACACACACACATGCACTTTCACACACTCTCACATGGACACACAGTCCCATTCACACCTAGTCACACCAAACACACTCTCACACGCTGACTCACATGCACTAACACACACACTCACATTGTTAAACACACTCACACAGCTACACTAACTCACACACACAAACACACACAATCTCACACCATCACACACAGTCATGTACCTACACACACCAACTCGTACACACCCACCTGCTCACACACACAAATCTTCACAAACACACCCACATATATCCATGTCAGTAGTACCCAATGTGACACACGTTCACACACACACACACAACCACGCACATTCGCAGTGTCGCAAAAACTCCAACAGCGTCGTGAACACACACTCACACACAATCACACATGCACACAAAAATAGACGCATACACACTCACAATCACTCTCTGACACATTCACACAAGGAAACACACCCAGTCACAGCCACCGTAACACACCCTTACACAGTCACACACTCTCAAACACACTGTCACCCCTTCGCACAGTCACACACACTCTCAAGCACAATCTCACACGGGCAATTTTTGAAGAACTTCCACACACACACAGTCAATCACACTCTGCATCTACTATCTTACGTTGGCATGCACACACAGCCTCACACACTCACACAATCACACTCATTCCCACGCACAACAGACCTACATACAGGCACACTCTGACAGACACGCATATAAATACACACAGTCACACATAACGTCACACACACTCGCACGCATACACAGGCCTTAACACGCAGAGAGGCACTCACACACGCCAACACACGCACTCACTCACACCTGCACACTTGTATGCACACTCACACCCTCACTCCCTCTCACACACCTACACTCTCATACGCACACTGTCATACCCACACACATTATGACTCACCCTCAAACACAGTCTCACGGACACACTCACACTCTCTCACACGTGGTCACACACTCATATACATACCTACACCCTCTCCCACTCGCACACCTACACTCTGAGAAAGACTCTCACACACTTACACAGTCACACTCCCTCACCCTCTCACACACACACTCACACACCTTCAGACACAGATACGCCACTGAACTCACTGTCACACATGAACACACACACTCACGAAGGATCACACACACTCACACACCTACATACACAGACACACATTCTCAGACATACAGGCACTCACACTCACCCGCGCTCACAAAGACACACTCACATACATGCACACAACAACAGGACACACACCATCACAGGGACACACACAAACACATACACATACAAACAAGTGCCCATATACACACTCAAGCACTTACTCCCACTCACTCACCTACACTCTCACAAGCACCCTCACATACACACACCCGGTCTCAAACACCCGCATCCTCACACATTCACAAACTGACAGACACACACCTACACGCAGAGACGCACTCCCACATTCACACGCACTCAAACACACACAAACACTCGCATTCACACTCACACACTCGCTAAATGCCGCACAGGTACAGTCTCACAAACAACCTCAAAACCTCTCACCCATTCTCACAATCCATCACACTCTCACACATTCACACCATATCACACACACAGTCCACACTCACACACTCACAGACTGACGCTCACACACACTATCACACGATTTTATTAACGCTCACACAGTCTCACGCACACCGACTCTCTCACCAACACACTATCACGCTCAGTCACACACACACCTACAGAGACAGACATGCTCACACACACTCACGAATCCTCACACTGTCACACACACAAACATTCACGAGCAGACACACCCACAGTCACACACACAGGTAAATGCACGGTCTCGCACGCACACTCTTAATCCAACTCATATGCACACACACACACACAGACACATACACTCTCAGTAGCTCACTCACACATTCACACCCACTGTCACACACTCACACAGTCACACTGTCATACACAAAAATACACCTTCACACACACACACTCTAACAAAATCGCGCACACAGAATTTCTCAAAATTGTCTAGACACACATTCACTCCTTCAGTCAAATACACTCAGACACTTGCACACTCACCCTGCCTCACACAACGACACACACACCCTCACTCACTGTTACACTCAACACACCTACACACACTGAGACACTCATAGACACACGAAGACACACCTGCACACACATGCACACAAAATGTCACAGAAAGTTGCACAAGTACCCAGACCTGAACCCCCAGGGACATACTCACACACAACATCACACACAATCTCTCACACACAAGCACACTTGTATGTGCACTCACACCCACACCTCCACTCACACACCCACACTCTCACTTACACACTCTCACACTCACACACATTATGACTCACCCTCACACTCACACTGACCGAAACACGTGCATTAACACACTCACTGAAAAGCAGCCTCTCCTGCACAAAATCACACACCCACTCCCACTCAGACCCCTGCACTCTCAGAAACATACACACTCACACACAGTCTCGCACGCTATCACACACTGTCACACAGACTCATTCACACACAGGCAAAAGCCCGCACTGACAAGCCTATAGGCACTCAAACACATACACAGTGTCCCACACCCACAGTCACCTACACATGGAGACGCCCATGCACTCAAGCTCAAAGACACACACACCGATGCACACTCACGCCTACACTTCGCACACTCTCACAGACACTCATGGGCTCACACCCACACATGTACACACACGTTGCCACACACAGTCATGCAGCTACACACACCAACACACCCACACACTCACAGCCTCTTATGCACTCACACAAGCTCTCACGCACACTCACTCCAACAGAGACGCACACACCCACACACTCACAGACACGTGCACTCACACTCAGACTCTCACACACACTGCCCACATACACACACAGTCACACAAGCACACGAACACGCAATCACACAATTGTGTACACACGCACACAATCCCACTCGAAAAAATTCGCTTTCACAAACACGCTCACCACGCTCTCACACAGACCCACAGGAACACTGTCAGACCCCCATCGCACACTCACAGACGCACACACCTGAACTCACACACACCCACAAAGTCACTAAACACGTACTCACAGTGAAACACGCTCAACTCACACACAGTCACACACTCGTTTACACTCTCATCATCACACACACACATGCACTTTCACACACTCTCACATGGTCACACAGTCCCATTCACACCTAGTCACACCAAACACACTCTCACACGCTGACTCACATGCTGCACTAACACACACACTCACATTGTTAAACACACTCACACAGCTACACTAACTCACACACACAAACACACACAATCTCACACCATCACACACAGTCATGTACCTACACACACCAACTCGTACACACCCACCTGCTCACACACACAAATCTTCACAAACACACCCACATATATCCATGTCAGTAGTACCCAATGTGACACACGTTCACACACACACACACAACCACGCACATTCGCAGTGTCGCAAAAACTCCAACAGCGTCGTGAACACACACTCACACACAATCACACATGCACACAAAAATAGACGCATACACACTCACAATCACTCTCTGACACATTCACACAAGGAAACACACCCAGTCACAGCCACCGTAACACACCCTAACACAGTCACACACTCTCAAACACACTGTCACCCCTTCGCACAGTCACACACACTCTCAAGCACAATCTCACACGGGCAATTTTTGAAGAACTTCCACACACACACAGTCAATCACACTCTGCATCTACTATCTTACGTTGGCATGCACACACAGCCTCACACACTCACACAATCACACTCATTCCCACGCACAACAGACCTACATACAGGCACACTCTGACAGACACGCACATAAATACACACAGTCACACATAACGTCACACACACTCGCACGCATACACAGGCCTTAACACGCAGAGAGGCACTCACACACGCCAACACACGCACTCACTCACACCTGCACACTTGTATGCACACTCACACCCTCACTCCCTCTCACACACCTACACTCTCATACGCACACTGTCATACTCACACACATTATGACTCACCCTCAAACACAGTCTCACGGACACACTCACACTCTCTCACACGTGGTCACACACTCATATACATACCTACACCCTCTCCCACTCGCACACCTACACTCTGAGAAAGACTCTCACACACTTACACAGTCACACTCCCTCACCCTCTCACACACACACTCACACACCTTCAGACACAGATACGCCACTGAACTCACTGTCACACATGAACACACACACTCACGAAGGATCACACACACTCACACACCTACATACACAGACACACATTCTCAGACATACAGGCACTCACACTCACCCGCGCTCACAAAGACACACTCACATACATGCACACAACAACAGGACACACACCATCACAGGGACACACACAAACACATACACATACAAACAAGTGCCCATATACACACTCAAGCACTTACTCCCACTCACTCACCTACACTCTCACAAGCACCCTCACATACACACACCCGGTCTCAAACACCCGCACCATCACACATTCACAAACTGACAGACACACACCTACACGCAGAGACGCACTCCCACATTCACACGCACTCACACACACACAAACACTCGCATTCACACTCACACACTCGCTAAATGCCGCACAGGTACAGTCTCACAAACAACCTCAAAACCTCTCAACCATTCTCACAATCCATCACACTCTCACACATTCACACCATATCACACACACAGTCCACACTCACACACTCACAGACTGACGCTCACACACACTATCACACGATTTTATTAACGCTCACACAGTCTCACGGACACCGACTCTCTCACCAACACACTATCACGCTCAGTCACTCACACACCTACAGAGACAGACATGCTCACACACACTCACGAATCCTCACTGTCACACACACAAACATTCACGAGCAGACACACCCACAGTCACACACACAGGTAAATGCACGGTCTCGCACGCACACTCTTAATCCAACTCATATGCACACACACACACACAGACACATACACTATCAGTAGCTCACTCACACATTCACACCCACTGTCACACACTCACACAGTCACACTGTCATACACAAAAATACACCTTCACACACACACAGTCTAACAAAATCGCGCACACAGAATTTCTCAAAATTGTCTAGACACACATTCACTCCTTCAGTCAAATACACTCAGACACTTGCACACTCACCCTGCCTCACACAACGACACACACACCCTCACTCACTGTTACACTCAACACACCTACACACACTGAGACACTCATAGACACACGAAGACACACCTGCACACACATGCACACAAAATGTCACAGAAAGTTGCACAAGTACCCAGACCTGAACCCCCAGGGACATACTCACACACAACATCACACACAATCTCTCACACACAAGCACACTTGTATGTGCACTCACACCCACACCTCCACTCACACACCCACACTCTCACTTACACACTCTCACACTCACACACATTATGACTCACCCTCACACTCACACTGACCGAAACACGTGCATTAACACACTCACTGAAAAGCAGCCTCTCCTGCACAAAATCACACACCCACTCCCACTCAGACCCCTGCACTCTCAGAAACATACACACTCACACACAGTCTCGCACGCTATCACACACTGTCACACAGACTCATTCACACACAGGCAAAAGCCCGCACTGACAAGCCTATAGGCACTCAAACACATACACAGTGTCCCACACCCACAGTCACCTACACATGGAGACGCCCATGCACTCAAGCTCAAAGACACACACACCGATGCACACTCACGCCTACACTTCGCACACTCTCACAGACACTCATGGGCTCACACCCACACATGTACACACACGTTGCCACACACAGTCATGCAGCTACACACACCAACACACCCACACACTCACAGCCTCTTATGCACTCACACAAGCTCTCACGCACACTCACTCCAACAGAGACGCACACACCCACACACTCACAGACACATGCACTCACACTCAGACTCTCACACACACTGCCCACATACACACACAGTCACACAAGCACACGAACACGCAATCACACAATTGTGTACACACGCACACAATCCCACTCGAAAAAATTCGCTTTCACAAACACGCTCACACGCTCTCACACAGACCCACAGGAACACTGTCAGACCCCCATCGCACACTCACAGACGCACACACCTGAACTCACACACACCCACAAACTCACTAACACGTACTCACAGTGAAACACGCTCAACTCACACACAGTCACACACTCGTTTACACTCTCATCATCACACACACACATGCACTTTCACACACTCTCACATGGACACACAGTCCCATTCACACCTAGTCACACCAAACACACTCTCACACGCTGACTCACATGCACTAACACACACACTCACATTGTTAAACACACTCACACAGCTACACTAACTCACACACACAAACACACACAATCTCACACCATCACACACAGTCATGTACCTACACACACCAACTCGTACACACCCACCTGCTCACACACACAAATCTTCACAAACACACACACATATATCCATGTCAGTAGTACCCAATGTGACACACGTTCACACACACACACACAACCACGCACATTCGCAAAGTGTCGCAAACACTCCAACAGCGTCGTGAACACACACTCACACACAATCACACATGCACACAAAAATAGACGCATACACACTCACAATCCCTCTCTGACACATTCACACAAGGAAGCACACCCAGTCACAGCCACCGTAACACACCCTAACACAGTCACACACTCTCAAACACACTGTCACCCCTTCGCACAGTCACACACACTCTCAAGCACAATCTCACACGGGCAATTTTTGAAGAACTTCCACACACACACAGTCAATCACACTCTGCATCTACTATCTTACGTTGGCACGCACACACAGCCTCACACACTCACACAATCACACTCATTCCCACGCACAACAGACCTACATACAGGCACACTCTGACAGACACGCACATAAATACACACAGTCACACATAACGTCACACACACTCGCACGCATACACAGGCCTTAACACACAGAGAGGCACTCACACACGCCAACACACGCACTCACTCACACCTGCACACTTGTATGCACACTCACACCCTCACTCCCTCTCACACACCTACACTCTCATACGCACACTGTCATACTCACACACATTATGACTCACCCTCAAACACAGTCTCACGGACACACTCACACTCTCTCACACGTGGTCACACACTCATATACATACCTACACCCTCTCCCACTCGCACACCTACACTCTGAGAAAGACTCTCACACACTTACACAGTCACACTCCCTCACCCTCTCACACACACACTCACACACCTTCAGACACAGATACGCCACTGAACTCACTGTCACACATGAACACACACACTCACGAAGGATCACACACACTCACACACCTACATACACAGACACACATTCTCAGACATACAGGCACTCACACTCACCCGCGCTCACAAAGACACACTCACATACATGCACACAACAACAGGACACACACCATCACAGGGACACACACAAACACATACACATACAAACAAGTGCCCATATACACACTCAAGCACTTACTCCCACTCACTCACCTACACTCTCACAAGCACCCTCACATACACACACCCGGTCTCAAACACCCGCACCATCACACATTCACAAACTGACAGACACACACCTACACGCAGAGACGCACTCCCACATTCACACGCACTCACACACACACAAACACTCGCATTCACACTCACACACTCGCTAAATGCCGCACAGGTACAGTCTCACAAACAACCTCAAAACCTCTCACCCATTCTCACAATCCATCACACTCTCACACATTCACACCATATCACACACACAGTCCACACTCACACACTCACAGACTGACGCTCACACACACTATCACACGATTTTATTAACGCTCACACAGTCTCACGGACACCGACTCTCTCACCAACACACTATCACGCTCAGTCACACACACACCTACAGAGACAGACATGCTCACACACACTCACGAATGCTCACACTGTCACACACACAAACATTCACGAGCAGACACACCCACAGTCACACACACAGGTAAATGCACGGTCTCGCACGCACACTCTTAATCCAACTCATATGCACACACACACACACAGACACATACACTCTCAGTAGCTCACTCACACATTCACACCCACTGTCACACACTCACACAGTCACACTGTCATACACAAAAATACACCTTCACACACACACACTCTAACAAAATCGCGCACACAGAATTTCTCAAAATTGTCTACACTCCTTCAGTCAAATACACTCAGACACTTGCACACTCACCCTGCCTCACACAACGACACACACACCCTCACTCACTGTTACACTCAACACACCTACACACACTGAGACACTCATAGACACATGAAGACACACCTGCACACACATGCACACAAAAGGTCACAGAAAGTTGCACAAGTACCCAGACCTGAACCCCCAGGGACATACTCACACACAACATCACACACAATCTCTCACACACAAGCACACTTGTATGTGCACTCACACCCACACCTCCACTCACACACCCACACTCTCACATACACACTCTCACCCTCACACACATTATGACTCACCCTCACACTCACACTGACCGAAACACGTGCATTAACACACACTCACTGAAATGCAGCCTCTCCTGCACAAAATCACACACCCACTCCCACTCAGACTCCTGCACTCTCAGAAACATACACACTCACACACACTCTCGCACGCTATCACACATTGTCACACAGACTCATTCACACACAGGCAAAAGCCCGCACTCACAAGCCTATAGGCACTCAAACACATACACAGTGTCCCACACCCACAGTCACCTACACATGGAGACGCCCATGCACTCAAGCTCAAAGACACACACAACGATGCACACTCACGCCTACACTTCGCACACTCTCACAGACACTCATGGGCTCACACCCACACATGTACACACACGTTGCCACACACAGTCATGCAGCTACACACACCAACACACCCACACACTCACAGCCTCTTATGCACTCACACAAGCTCTCACGCACACTCACTCCAACAGAGACGCACACACCCACACACTCACAGACACGTGCACTCACACTCAGACTCTCACACACACTGCCCACATACACACACAGTCACACAAGCACACGAACACGCAATCACACAATTGTGTACACACGCACACAATCCCACTCGAAAAAATTCGCTTTCACAAACACGCTCACACGCTCTCACACAGACCCACAGGAACACTGTCAGACCCCCATCGCACACTCACAGACGCACACACCTGAACTCACACACACCCACAAACTCACTAACACGTACTCACAGTGAAACACGCTCAACTCACACACAGTCACACACTCGTTTACACTCTCATCATCACACACACACATGCACTTTCACACACTCTCACATGGACACACAGTCCCATTCACACCTAGTCACACCAAACACACTCTCACACGCTGACTCACATGCACTAACACACACACTCACATTGTTAAACACACTCACACAGCTACACTAACTCACACACACAAACACACACAATCTCACACCATCACACACAGTCATGTACCTACACACACCAACTCGTACACACCCACCTGCTCACACACACAAATCTTCACAAACACACCCACATATATCCATGTCAGTAGTACCCAATGTGACACACGTTCACACACACACACACAACCACGCACATTCGCAGTGTCGCAAAAACTCCAACAGCGTCGTGAACACACACTCACACACAATCACACATGCACACAAAAATAGACGCATACACACTCACAATCACTCTCTGACACATTCACACAAGGAAACACACCCAGTCACAGCCACCGTAACACACCCTAACACAGTCACACACTCTCAAACACACTGTCACCCCTTCGCACAGTCACACACACTCTCAAGCACAATCTCACACGGGCAATTTTT
The DNA here is from genome assembly GCF_040802235.1 of Manis javanica. Classification (NCBI taxonomy): domain Eukaryota; kingdom Metazoa; phylum Chordata; class Mammalia; order Pholidota; family Manidae; genus Manis; species Manis javanica. Next base: position 207,725 of record NC_133175.1, read on the forward strand.
GAAGAACTTCCACACACACACAGTCAATCACACTCTGCATCTACTATCTTACGTTGGCATGCACACACAGCCTCACACACTCACACAATCACACTCATTCCCACGCACAACAGACCTACATACAGGCACACTCTGACAGACACGCACATAAATACACACAGTCACACATAACGTCACACACACTCGCACGCATACACAGGCCTTAACACGCAGAGAGGCACTCACACACGCCAACACACGCACTCACTCACACCTGCACACTTGTATGCACACTCACACCCTCACTCCCTCTCACACACCTACACTCTCATACGCACACTGTCATACTCACACACATTATGACTCACCCTCAAACACAGTCTCACGGACACACTCACACTCTCTCACACGTGGTCACACACTCATATACATACCTACACCCTCTCCCACTCGCACACCTACACTCTGAGAAAGACTCTCACACACTTACACAGTCACACTCCCTCACCCTCTCACACACACACTCACACACCTTCAGACACAGATACGCCACTGAACTCACTGTCACACATGAACACACACACTCACGAAGGATCACACACACTCACACACCTACATACACAGACACACATTCTCAGACATACAGGCACTCACACTCACCCGCGCTCACAAAGACACACTCACATACATGCACACAACAACAGGACACACACCATCACAGGGACACACACAAACACATACACATACAAACAAGTGCCCATATACACACTCAAGCACTTACTCCCACTCACTCACCTACACTCTCACAAGCACCCTCACATACACACACCCGGTCTCAAACACCCGCACCATCACACATTCACAAACTGACAGACACACACCTACACGCAGAGACAAACTCCCACATTCACACGCACTCAAACACACACAAACACTCGCATTCACACTCACACACTCGCTAAATGCCGCACAGGTACAGTCTCACAAACAACCTCAAAACCTCTCACCCATTCTCACAATCCATCACACTCTCACACATTCACACCATATCACACACACAGTCCACACTCACACACTCACAGACTGACGCTCACACACACTATCACACGATTTTATTAACGCTCACACAGTCTCACGGACACCGACTCTCTCACCAACACACTATCACGCTCAGTCACACACACACCTACAGAGACAGACATGCTCACACACACTCACGAATCCTCACACTGTCACACACACAAACATTCACGAGCAGACACACCCACAGTCACACACACAGGTAAATGCACGGTCTCGCACGCACACTCTTAATCCAACTCATATGCACACACACACACACAGACACATACACTCTCAGTAGCTCACTCACACATTCACACCCACTGTCACACACTCACACAGTCACACTGTCATACACAAAAATACACCTTCACACACACACACTCTAACAAAATCGCGCACACAGAATTTCTCAAAATTGTCTAGACACACATTCACTCCTTCAGTCAAATACACTCAGACACTTGCACACTCACCCTGCCTCACACAACGACACACACACCCTCACTCACTGTTACACTCAACACACCTACACACACTGAGACACTCATAGACACACGAAGACACACCTGCACACACATGCACACAAAATGTCACAGAAAGTTGCACAAGTACCCAGACCTGAACCCCCAGGGACATACTCACACACAACATCACACACAATCTCTCACACACAAGCACACTTGTATGTGCACTCACACCCACACCTCCACTCACACACCCACACTCTCACTTACACACTCTCACACTCACACACATTATGACTCACCCTCACACTCACACTGACCGAAACACGTGCATTAACGCACTCACTGAAAAGCAGCCTCTCCTGCACAAAATCACACACCCACTCCCACTCAGACCCCTGCACTCTCAGAAACATACACACTCACACACAGTCTCGCACGCTATCACACACTGTCACACAGACTCATTCACACACAGGCAAAAGCCCGCACTGACAAGCCTATAGGCACTCAAACACATACACAGTGTCCCACACCCACAGTCACCTACACATGGAGACGCCCATGCACTCAAGCTCAAAGACACACACACCGATGCACACTCACGCCTACACTTCGCACACTCTCACAGACACTCATGGGCTCACACCCACACATGTACACACACGTTGCCACACACAGTCATGCAGCTACACACACCAACACACCCACACACTCACAGCCTCTTATGCACTCACACAAGCTCTCACGCACACTCACTCCAACAGAGACGCACACACCCACACACTCACAGACACATGCACTCACACTCAGACTCTCACACACACTGCCCACATACACACACAGTCACACAAGCACACGAACACGCAATCACACAATTGTGTACACACGCACACAATCCCACTCGAAAAAATTCGCTTTCACAAACACGCTCACACGCTCTCACACAGACCCACAGGAACACTGTCTGACCCCCATCGCGCACTCACAGACGCACACACCTGAACTCACACACACCCACAAACTCACTAACACGTACTCACAGTGAAACACGCTCAACTCACACACAGTCACACACTCGTTTACACTCTCATCATCACACACACACATGCACTTTCACACACTCTCACATGGACACACAGTCCCATTCACACCTAGTCACACCAAACACACTCTCACACGCTGACTCACATGCACTAACACACACACTCACATTGTTAAACACACTCACACAGCTACACTAACTCACACACACAAACACACACAATCTCACACCATCACACACAGTCATGTACCTACACACACCAACTCGTACACACCCACCTGCTCACACACACAAATCTTCACAAACACACCCACATATATCCATGTCAGTAGTACCCAATGTGACACACGTTCACACACACACACACAACCACGCACATTCGCAGTGTCGCAAAAACTCCAACAGCGTCGTGAACACACACTCACACACAATCACACATGCACACAAAAATAGACGCATACACACTCACAATCACTCTCTGACACATTCACACAAGGAAACACACCCAGTCACAGCCACCGTAACACACCCTAACACAGTCACACACTCTCAAACACACTGTCACCCCTTCGCACAGTCACACACACTCTCAAGCACAATCTCACACGGGCAATTTTTGAAGAACTTCCACACACACACAGTCAATCACACTCTGCATCTACTATCTTACGTTGGCATGCACACACAGCCTCACACACTCACACAATCACACTCATTCCCACGCACAACAGACCTACATACAGGCACACTCTGACAGACACGCACATAAATACACACAGTCACACATAACGTCACACACACTCGCACGCATACACAGGCCTTAACACGCAGAGAGGCACTCACACACGCCAACACACGCACTCACTCACACCTGCACACTTGTATGCACACTCACACCCTCACTCACTCTCACACACCTACACTCTCATACGCACACTGTCATACTCACACACATTATGACTCACCCTCAAACACAGTCTCACGGACACACTCACACTCTCTCACACGTGGTCACACACTCATATACATACCTACACCCTCTCCCACTCGCACACCTACACTCTGAGAAAGACTCTCACACACTTACACAGTCACACTCCCTCACCCTCTCACACACACACTCACACACCTTCAGACACAGATACGCCACTGAACTCACTGTCACACATGAACACACACACTCACGAAGGATCACACACACTCACACACCTACATACACAGACACACATTCTCAGACATACAGGCACTCACACTCACCCGCGCTCACAAAGACACACTCACATACATGCACACAACAACAGGACACACACCATCACAGGGACACACACAAACACATACACATACAAACAAGTGCCCATATACACACTCAAGCACTTACTCCCACTCACTCACCTACACTCTCACAAGCACCCTCACATACACACACCCGGTCTCAAACACCCGCACCATCACACATTCACAAACCGACAGACACACACCTACACGCAGAGACGCACTCCCACATTCACACGCACTCACATACACACAAACACTCGCATTCACACTCACACACTCACTAAATGCCGCACAGGTACAGTCTCACAAACAACCTCAAAACCTCTCACCCATTCTCACAATCCATCACACTCTCACACATTCACACCATATCACACACACAGTCCACACTCACACACTCACAGACTGACGCTCACACACACTATCACACGATTTTATTAACGCACACACAGTCTCACGCACACCGACTCTCACCAACACACTATCACGCTCAGTCACACACACACCTACAGAGACAGACATGCTCACACACACTCACGAATGCTCACACTCTCACACACACAAACATTCACGAGCAGACACACCCACAGTCACACACACAGGTAAATGCACGGTCTCGCACGCACACTCTTAATCCAACTCATATGCACACACACACACACAGACACATACACTCTCAGTAGCTCACTCACACATTCACACCCACTGTCACACACTCACACAGTCACACTGTCATACACAAAAATACACCTTCACACACACACACTCTAACAAAATCGCGCACACAGAATTTCTCAAAATTGTCTAGACACACATTCACTCCTTCAGTCAAATACACTCAGACACTTGCACACTCACCCTGCCTCACACAACGACACACACACCCTCACTCACTGTTACACTCAACACACCTACACACACTGAGACACTCATAGACACACGAAGACACACCTGCACACACATGCACACAAAATGTCACAGAAAGTTGCACAAGTACCCAGACCTGAACCCCCAGGGACATACTCACACACAACATCACACACAATCTCTCACACACAAGCACACTTGTATGTGCACTCACACCCACACCTCCACTCACACACCCACACTCTCACATACACACTCTCACCCTCACACACATTATGACTCACCCTCACACTCACACTGACCGAAACACGTGCATTAACACACACTCACTGAAAAGCAGCCTCTACTGCACAAAATCACACACCCACTCCCACTCAGACTCCTGCACTCTCAGAAACATACACACTCACACACACTCTCGCACGCTATCACACATTGTCACACAGACTCATTCACACACAGGCAAAAGCCCGCACTCACAAGCCTATAGGCACTCAAACACATACACAGTGTCCCACACCCACAGTCACCTACACATGGAGACGCCCATGCACTCAAGCTCAAAGACACACACAACGATGCACACTCACGCCTACACTTCGCACAATCTCACAGACACTCATGGGCTCACACCCACACATGTACACACATGTTGCCACACACAGTCATGCAGCTACACACACCAACACACCCACACACTCACAGCCTCTTATGCACTCACACAAGCTCTCACGCACACTCACTCCAACAGAGACGCACACACCCACACACTCACAGACACGTGCACTCACACTCAGACTCTCACACACACTGCCCACATACACACACAGTCACACAAGCACACGAACACGCAATCACACAATTGTGTACACACGCACACAATCCCACTCGAAAAAATTCGCTTTCACAAACACGCTCACACGCTCTCACACAGACCCACAGGAACACTGTCAGACCCCCATCGCACACTCACAGACGCACACACCTGAACTCACACACACCCACAAACTCACTAACACGTACTCACAGTGAAACACGCTCAACTCACACACAGTCACACACTCGTTTACACTTTCATCATCACACACACACATGCACTTTCACACACTCTCACATGGACACACAGTCCCATTCACACCTAGTCACACCAAACACACTCTCACACGCTGACTCACATGCACTAACACACACACTCACATTGTTAAACACACTCACACAGCTACACTAGCTCACACACACAAACACACACAATCTCACACCATCACACACAGTCATGTACCTACACACACCAACTCGTACACACCCACCTGCTCACACACACAAATCTTCACAAACACACCCACATATATCCATGTCAGTAGTACCCAATGTGACACACGTTCACACACACACACACAACCACGCACATTCGCAGTGTCGCATAAACTCCAACAGCGTCGTGAACACACACTCACACACAATCACACATGCACACAAAAATAGACGCATACACACTCACAATCACTCTCTGACACATTCACACAAGGAAACACACCCAGTCACAGCCACCGTAACACACCCTAACACAGTCACACACTCTCAAACACACTGTCACCCCTTCACACAGTCACACACACTCTCAAGCACAATCTCACACGGGCAATTTTTGAAGAACTTCCACACACACACAGTCAATCACACTCTGCATCTACTATCTTACGTTGGCATGCACACACAGCCTCACACAGTCACACAATCACACTCATTCCCACGCACAACAGACCTACATACAGGCACACTCTGACAGACACGCACATAAATACACACAGTCACACATAACGTCACACACACTCGCACGCATACACAGGCCTTAACACACAGAGAGGCACTCACACACGCCAACACACGCACTCACTCACACCTGCACACTTGTATGCACACTCACACCCTCACTCCCTCTCACACACCTACACTCTCATACGCACACTGTCATACTCACACACATGACTCACCCTCAAACACAGTCTCACGGACACACTCACACTCTCTCACACGTGGTCACACACTCATATACATACCTACACCCTCTCCCACTCGCACACCTACACTCTGAGAAAGACTCTCACACACTTACACAGTCACACTCCCTCACCCTCTCACACACACACTCACACACCTTCAGACACAGATACGCCACTGAACTCACTGTCACACATGAACACTCACACTCACGAAGGATCACACACACTCACACACCTATATACACAGACACACATTCTCAGACATACAGGCACTCACACTCACCCGCGCTCACAAAGACACACTCACATACATGCACACAACAACAGGACACACACCATCACAGGGACACACACAAACACATACACATACAAACAAGTGCCCATATACACACTCAAGCACTTACTCCCACTCACTCACCTACACTCTCACAAGCACCCTCACATACACACACCCGGTCTCAAACACCCGCGCCATCACACATTCACAAACTGACAGACACACACCTACACGCAGAGACACACTCCCACATTCACACGCACTCACACACACACAAACACTCGCATTCACACTCACACACTCGCTAAATGCCGCACAGGTACAGTCTCACAAACAACCTCAAAACCTCTCACCCATTCTCACAATCCATCACACTCTCACACATTCACACCATATCACACACACAGTCCACACTCACACACTCACAGACTGACGCTCACACACACTATCACACGATTTTATTAACGCTCACACAGTCTCACGCACACCGACTCTCTCATCAACACACTATCACGCTCAGTCACTCACACACCTACAGAGACAGACATGCTCACACACACTCACGAATCCTCACACTGTCACACACACAAACATTCACGAGCAGACACACCCACAGTCACACACACAGGTAAATGCACGGTCTCGCACGCACACTCTTAATCCAACTCATATGCACACACACACACAGACACATACACTCTCAGTAGCTCACTCACACATTCACACCCTCTGTCACACACTCACACAGTCACACTGTCATACACAAAAATACACCTTCACACACACACACTCTAACAAAATCGCGCACACAGAATTTCTCAAAATTGTCTAGACACACATTCACTCCTTCAGTCAAATACACTCAGACACTTGCACACTCACCCTGCCTCACACAACGACACACACACCCTCACTCACTGTTACACTCAACACACCTACACACACTGAGACACTCATAGACACACGAAGACACACCTGCACACACATGCACACAAAATGTCACAGAAAGTTGCACAAGTACCCAGACCTGAACCCCCAGGGACATACTCACACACAACATCACACACAATCTCTCACACACAGGGACACTTGTATGTGCACTCACACCCACACCTCCACTCACACACCCACACTCTCACATACACACTCTCACCCTCACACACATTATGACTCACCCTCACACTCACACTGACCGAAACACGTGCATTAACACGCACTCACTGAAAAGCACCCTATCCTGCACAAAATCACACACCCACTCCCACTCAGACTCCTGCACTCTCAGAAACATACACACTCACACACACTCTCGCACGCTATCACACACTGTCACACAGACACATTCACACACAGGCAAAAGCCCCGCACTGACAAGCCTATAGGCACTCAAACACATACACAATGTCCCACACCCACAGTCACCTACACATGGAGACGCCCATGCACTCAAGCTCAAAGACACACACACCGATGCACACTCACGCCTACACTTCGCACACTCTCACAGACACTCATGGGCTCACACCCACACATGTACACACACGTTGCCACACACAGTCATGCAGCTACACACACCAACACACCCACACACTCACAGCCTCTTATGCACTCACACAAGCTCTCACGCACACTCACTCCAACAGAGACGCACACACCCACACACTCACAGACACATGCACTCACACTCAGACTCTCACACACACTGCCCACATACACACACAGTCACACAAGCACACGAACACGCAATCACACAATTGTGTACACACGCACACAATCCCACTCGAAAAAATTCGCTTTCACAAACACGCTCACACGCTCTCACACAGACCCACAGGAACACTGTCTGACCCCCATCGCGCACTCACAGATGCACACACCTGAACTCACACACACCCCACAAACTCACTAACACGTACTCACAGTGAAACACGCTCAACTCACACACAGTCACACACTCGTTTACACTCTCATCATCACACACACACATGCACTTTCACACACTCTCACATGGACACACAGTCCCATTCACACCTAGTCACACCAAACACACTCTCACACGCTGACTCACATGCACTAACACACACACTCACATTGTTAAACACACTCACACAGCTACACTAGCTCACACACACAAACACACACAATCTCACACCATCACACACAGTCATGTACCTGCACACACCAACTCGTACACACCCACCTGCTCACACACACAAATCTTCACAAACACACCCACATATATCCATGTCAGTAGTACCCAATGTGACACACGTTCACACACACACACACAACCACGCACATTCGCAGTGTCGCATAAACTCCAACAGCGTCGTGAACACACACTCACACACAATAACACATGCACACAAAAATAGACGCATACACCCTCACAATCACTCTCTGACACATTCACACAAGGAAACACACCCAGTCACAGCCACCGTAACACACCCTAACACAGTCACACACTCTCAAACACACTGTCACCCCTTCGCACAGTCACACACACTCTCAAGCACTATCTCACACGGGCAATTTTTGAAGAACTTCCACACACACACAGTCAATCACACTCTGCATCTACTATCTTACGTTGGCATGCACACACAGCCTCACACACTCACACAATCACACTCATTCCCACGCACAACAGACCTACATACAGGCACACTCTGACAGACATGCACATAAATACACACAGTCACACATAACGTCACACACACTCGCACGCATACACAGGCCTTAACACGCAGAGAGGCACTCACACACGCCAACACACGCACTCACTCACACCTGCACACTTGTATGCACACTCACACCCTCACTCACTCTCACACACCTACACTCTCATACGCACACTGTCATACTCACACACATTATGACTCACCCTCAAACACAGTCTCACGGACACACTCACACTCTCTCACACGTGGTCACACACTCATATACATACCTACAATCTCTCCCACTCGCACACCTACACTCTGAGAAAGACTCTCACACACTTACACAGTCACACTCCCTCACCCTCTCACACACACACTCACACACCTTCAGACACAGATACGCCACTGAACTCACTGTCACCCATGAACACACACACTCACGAAGGATCACACACACTCACACACCTACATACACAGACACACATTCTCAGACATACAGGCACTCACACTCACCCGCGCTCACAAAGACACACTCACATACATGCACACAACAACAGGACACACACCATCACAGGGACACACACAAACACATACACATACAAACAAGTGCCCATATACACACTCAAGCACTTACTCCCACTCACTCACCTATACTCTCACAAGCACCCTCACATACACACACCCGGTCTCAAACACCCGCACCATCACACATTCACAAACTGACAGACACACACCTACACGCAGAGACGCACTCCCACATTCACACGCACTCAAACACACACAAACACTCGCATTCACACTCACACACTCGCTAAATGCCGCACAGGTACAGTCTCACAAACAACCTCAAAACCTCTCACCCATTATCACAATCCATCACACTCTCACACATTCACACCATGTCACACACACAGTCCACACTCACACACTCACAGACTGACGCTCACACACACTATCACACGATTTTATTAACGCTCACACAGTCTCACGGACAGCGACTCTCTCACCAACACACTATCACGCTCAGTCACACACACACCTACAGAGACAGACATGCTCACACACACTCACGAATCCTCACACTGTCACACACACAAACATTCACGAGCAGACACACCCACAGTCACACACACAGGTAAATGCACGGTCTCGCACGCACACTCTTAATCCAACTCATATGCACACACACACACACAGACACATACACTCTCAGTAGCTCACTCACACATTCACACCCACTGTCACACACTCACACAGTCACACTGTCATACACAAAAATACACCTTCACACACACACACTCTAACAAAATCGCGCACACAGAATTTCTCAAAATTGTCTAGACACACATTCACTCCTTCAGTCAAATACACTCAGACACTTGCACACTCACCCTGCCTCACACAACGACACACACACACCCTCACTCACTGTTACACTCAACACACCTACACACACTGAGACACTCATAGACACACGAAGACTCACCTGCACACACATGCACACAAAATGTCACAGAAAATTGCACAAGTACCCCGACCTGAACCCCCCGCGGCATACTCACACACAACATCACACACAATCTCTCACACACAAGCACACTTGTATGTGCACTCACACCCACACCTCCACTCACACACCCACACTCTCACTTACACACTCTCACACTCACACACATTATGACTCACCCTCACACTCACACTGACCGAAACACTTGCATTAACACACACTCACTGAAAAGCAGCCTCTCCTGCACAAAATCACACACCCACTCCCACTCAGACCCCTGCACTCTCAGAAACATACACACTCACACACAGTCTCGCACGCTATCACACACTGTCACACAGACTCATTCACACACAGGCAAAAGCCCGCACTGACAAGCCTATAGGCACTCAAACACATACACAGTGTCCCACACCCACAGTCACCTACACATGGAGACGCCCATGCACTCAAGCTCAAAGACACACACACCGATGCACACTCACGCCTACACTTCGCACACTCTCACAGACACTCATGGGCTCACACCCACACATGTACACACACGTTGCCACACACAGTCATGCAGCTACACACACCAACACACCCACACACTCACAGCCTCTTATGCACTCACACAAGCTCTCACGCACACTCACTCCAACAGAGACGCACACACCCACACACTCACAGACACATGCACTCACACTCAGACTCTCACACACACTGCCCACATACACACACAGTCACACAAGCACACGAACACGCAATCACACAATTGTGTACACACGCACACAATCCCACTCGAAAAAATTCGCTTTCACAAACACGCTCACACGCTCTCACACAGACCCACAGGAACACTGTCAGACCCCCATCGCACACTCACAGACGCACACACCTGAACTCACACACACCCACAAAGTCACTAACACGTACTCACAGTGAAACACGCTCAACTCACACACAGTCACACACTCGTTTACACTCTCATCATCACACACACACATGCACTTTCACACACTCTCACATGGACACACAGTCCCATTCACACCTAGTCACACCAAACACACTCTCACACGCTGACTCACATGCACTAACACACACACTCACATTGTTAAACACACTCACACAGCTACACTAACTCACACACACAAACACACACAATCTCACACCATCACACACAGTCAGTGTACCTACACACACCAACTCGTACACACCCACCTGCTCACACACACAAATCTTCACAAACACACACACATATATCCATGTCAGTAGTACCCAATGTGACACACGTTCACACACACACACACAACCACGCACATTCGCAAAGTGTCGCAAACACTCCAACAGCGTCGTGAACACACACTCACACACAATCACACATGCACACAAAAATAGACGCATACACACTCACAATCCCTCTCTGACACATTCACACAAGGAAGCACACCCAGTCACAGCCACCGTAACACACCCTAACACAGTCACACACTCTCAAACACACTGTCACCCCTTCGCACAGTCACACACACTCTCAAGCACAATCTCACACGGGCAATTTTTGAAGAACTTCCACACACACACAGTCAATCACACTCTGCATCTACTATCTTACGTTGGCACGCACACACAGCCTCACACACTCACACAATCACACTCATTCCCACGCACAACAGACCTACATACAGGCACACTCTGACAGACACGCACATAAATACACAGAGTCACACATAACGTCACACACACTCGCACGCATACACAGGCCTTAACACACAGAGAGGCACTCACACACGCCAACACACGCACTCACTCACACCTGCACACTTGTATGCACACTCACACCCTCACTCCCTCTCACACACCTACCCTCTCATATGCACACTGTCATACTCACACACATTATGACTCACCCTCAAACACAGTCTCACGGACACACTCACACTCTCTCACACGTGGTCACACACTCATATACATACCTACACCCTCTCCCACTCGCACACCTACACTCTGAGAAAGACTCTCACACACTTACACAGTCACACTCCCTCACCCTCTCACACACACACTCACACACCTTCAGACACAGATACGCCACTGAACTCACTGTCACACATGAACACACACACTCACGAAGGATCACACACACTCACACACCTACATACACAGACACACATTCTCAGACATACAGGCACTCACACTCACCCGCGCTCACAAAGACACACTCACATACATGCACACAACAACAGGACACACACCATCACAGGGACACACACAAACACATACACATACAAACAAGTGCCCATATACACACTCAAGCACTTACTCCCACTCACTCACCTACACTCTCACAAGCACCCTCACATACACACACCCGGTCTCAAACACCCGCACCATCACACATTCACAAACTGACAGACACACACCTACACGCAGAGACGCACTCCCACATTCACACGCACTCACACACACACAAACACTCGCATTCAGACTCACACACTCGCTAAATGCCGCACAGGTACAGTCTCACAAACAACCTCAAAACCTCTCACCCATTCTCACAATCCATCACACTCTCACACATTCACACCATATCACACACACAGTCCACACTCACACACTCACAGACTGACGCTCACACACACTATCACACGATTTTATTAACGCTCACACAGCCTCACGGACACCGACTCTCTCACCAACACACTATCATGCTCAGTCACACACACACCTACAGAGACAGACATGCTCACACACACTCACGAATGCACACACTGTCACACACACAAACATTCACGAGCAGACACACCCACAGTCACACACACAGGTAAATGCACGGTCTCGCACGCACACTCTTAATCCAACTCATATGCACACACACACACACAGACACATACACTCTCAGTAGCTCACTCACACATTCACACCCACTGTCACACACTCACACAGTCACACTGTCATACACAAAAATACATCTTCACACACACACACTCTAACAAAATCGCGCACACAGAATTTCTCAAAATTGTCTAGACACACATTCACTCCTTCAGTCAAATACACTCAGACACTTGCACACTCACCCTGCCTCACACAACGACACACACACCCTCACTCACTGTTACACTCAACACACCTACACACACTGAGGACACTCATAGACACACGAAGACACACCTGCACACACATGCACACAAACTGTCACAGAAAGTTGCACAAGTACCCAGACCTGAACCCCCAGGGACATACTCACACACAACATCACACACAATCTCTCACACACAAGCACACTTGTATGTGCACTCACACCCACACCTCCACTCACACACCCACACTCTCACATACACACTCTCACCCCTCACACACATTATGACTCACCCTCACACTCACACTGACCGAAACACGTGCATTAACACACACTCACTGAAAAGCAGCCTCTCCTGCTTAAAATCACACACCCACTCCCACTCAGACCCCTGCACTCTCAGAAACATACACACTCACACACACTCTCGCACGCTATCACACACTGTCACACAGACTCATTCACACACAGGCAAAAGCCCGCACTCACAAGCCTATAGGCACTCAAACACATACACAGTGTCCCACACCCACAGTCACCTACACATGGAGACGCCCATGCACTCAAGCTCAAAGACACACACAACGATGCACACTCACGCCTACACTTCGCAAACTCTCACAGACACTCATGGGCTCACACACCCACACATGTACACACACGTTGCCACACACAGTCATGCAGCTACGCACACCAACACACCCACACTCTCACAGCCTCTTATGCACTCACACAAGCTCTCACGCACTCTCACTCCAACAGAGACGCACACACCCACCCACTCACAGACACATGCACTCACACTCAGACTCTCACACACACTGCCCACATACACACACAGTCACACAAGCACACGAACACGCAATCACACAATTGTGTACACACGCACACAATCCCACTCGAAAAAATTCGCTTTCACAAACACGCTCACACGCTCTCACACAGACCCACAGGAACACTGTCAGACCCCCATCGCACACTCACAGACGCACACACCTGAACTCACACACACCCACAAACTCACTAACACGTACTCACAGTGAAACACGCTCAACTCACACACAGTCACACACTCGTTTACACTCTCATCATCACACACACACATGCACTTTCACACACTCTCACATGGACACACAGTCCCATTCACACCTAGTCACACCAAACACACTCTCACACGCTGACTCACATGCACTAACACACACACCTCACATTGTTAAACACACTCACACAGCTACACTAACTCACACACACAAACACACACAATCTCACACCATCACACACAGTCATGTACCTACACACACCAACTCGTACACACCCACCTGCTCAAACACACAAATCTTCACAAACACACACACATATATCCATGTCAGTAGTACCCAATGTGACACACGTTCACACACACACACACAACCACGCACATTCGCAAAGTGTCGCAAACACTCCAACAGTGTCGTGAACACACACTCACACACAATCACACATGCACACAAAAATAGACGCATACACACTCACAATCCCTCTCTGACACATTCACACAAGGAAGCACACCCAGTCACAGCCACCGTAACACACCCTAACACAGTCACACACTCTCAAACACACTGTCACCCCTTCGCACAGTCACACACACTCTCAAGCACAATCTCACACGGGCAATTTTTGAAGAACTTCCACACACACACAGTCAATCACACTCTGCATCTACTATCTTACGTTGGCACGCACACAGCCTCACACACTCACACAATCACACTCATTCCCACGCACAACAGACCTACATACAGGCACACTCTGACAGACACGCACATAAATACACAGATTCACACATAACGTCACACACACTCGCACGCATACACAGGCCTTAACACACAGAGAGGCACTCACACACGCCAACACACGCACTCACTCACACCTGCACACTTGTATGCACACTCACACCCTCACTCCCTCTCACACACCTACCCTCTAATATGCACGCTGTCATACTCACACACATTATGACTCACCCTCAAACACAGTCTCACGGACACACTCACACTCTCTCACACGTGGTCACACACTCATATACATACCTACACCCTCTCCCACTCGCACACCTACACTCTGAGAAAGACTCTCACACACTTACACAGTCACACTCCCTCACCCTCTCACACACACACTCACACACCTTCAGACACAGATACGCCACTGAACTCACTGTCACACATGAACACACACACTCACGAAGGATCACACACACTCACACACCTACATACACAGACACACATTCTCAGACATACAGGCACTCACACTCACCCGCGCTCACAAAGACACACTCACATACATGCACACAACAACAGGACACACACCATCACAGGGACACACACAAACACATACACATACAAACAAGTGCCCATATACACACTCAAGCACTTACTCCCACTCACTCACCTACACTCTCACAAGCACCCTCACATACACACACCCGGTCTCAAACACCCGCACCATCACACATTCACAAACTGACAGACACACACCTAAACGCAGAGACGCACTCACACATTCACACGCACTCACACACACACAAACACTCGCATTCACACTCACACACTCGCTAAATGCCGCACAGGTACAGTCTCACAAACAACCTCAAAACCTCTCACCCATTCTCACAATCCATCACACTCTCACACATTCACACCATATCACACACACAGTCCACACTCACACACTCACAGACTGACGCTCACACACACTATCACACGATTTTATTGACGCTCACACAGTCTCACGGACACCGACTCTCTCACCAACACACTATCACGCTCAGTCACACACACACCTACAGAGACAGACATGCTCACACACACTCACGAATGCTCACACTGTCACACACACAAACATTCACGAGCAGACACACCCACAGTCACACACACAGGTAAATGCACGGTCTCGCACGCACACTCTTAATCCAACTCATATGCACACACACACACACAGACACATACACTCTCAGTAGCTCACTCACACATTCACACCCACTGTCACACAATCACACAGTCACACTGTCATACACAAAAATACACCTTCACACACACACACTCTAACAAAATCGCGCACACAGAATTTCTCAAAATTGTCTAGACACACATTCACTCCTTCAGTCAAATACACTCAGACACTTGCACACTCACCCTGCCTCACACAACGACACACACACCCTCACTCACTGTTACACTCAACACACCTACACACACTGAGACACTCATAGACACACGAAGACACACCTGCACACACATGCACACAAAATGTCACAGAAAGTTGCACAAGTACCCAGACCTGAACCCCCAGGGACATACTCACACACAACATCACACACAATCTCTCACACACAGGGACACTTGTATGTGCACTCACACCCACACCTCCACTCACACACCCACACTCTCACTTACACACTCTCACACTCACACACATTATGACTCACCCTCACACTCACACTGACCGAAACACGTGCATTAACGCACTCACTGAAAAGCAGCCTCTCCTGCACAAAATCACACACCCACTCCCACTCAGACCCCTGCACTCTCAGAAACATACACACTCACACACACTCTCGCACGCTATCACACACTGTCACACAGACACATTCACACACAGGCAAAAGCCCGCACTGACAAGCCTATAGGCACTCAAACACATACACAGTGTCCCACACCCACAGTCACCTACACATGGAGACGGCCCATGCACTCAAGCTCAAGGACACACACACCGATGCACACTCACGCCTACACTTCGCACACTCTCACAGACACTCATGGGCTCACACCCACACATGTACACACACGTTGCCACACACAGTCATGCAGCTACACACACCAACACACCCACACACTCACAGCCTCTTATGCACTCACACAAGCTCTCACGCACACTCACTCCAACAGAGACGCACACACCCACACACTCACAGACACATGCACTCACACTCAGACTCTCACACACACTGCCCACATACACACACAGTCACACAAGCACACCAACACGCAAACACACAATTGTGTACACACGCACACAATCCCACTCGAAAAAAAATTCGCTTTCACAAACACGCTCACACGCTCTCACACAGACCCACAGGAACACTGTCTGACCCCCATCGCGCACTCACAGACGCACACACCTGAACTCACACACACCCACAAACTCACTAACACGTACTCACAGTGAAACACGCTCAACTCACACACAGTCACACACTCGTTTACACTCTCATCATCACACACACACATGCACTTTCACACACTCTCACATGGACACACAGTCCCATTCACACCTAGTCACACCAAACACACTCTCACACGCTGACTCACATGCACTAACACACACACTCACATTGTTAAACACACTCACACAGCTACACTAACTCACACACACAAACACACACAATCTCACACCATCACACACAGTCATGTACCTACACACACCAACTCGTACACACCCACCTGCTCACACACACAAATCTTCACAAACACACCCACATATATCCATGTCAGTAGTACCCAATGTGACACACGTTCACACACACACACACAACCACGCACATTCGCAGTGTCGCAAAAACTCCAACAGCGTCGTGAACACACACTCACACACAATAACACATGCACACAAAAATAGACGCATACACCCTCACAATCACTCTCTGACACATTCACACAAGGAAACACACCCAGTCACAGCCACCGTAACACACCCTAACACAGTCACACACTCTCAAACACACTGTCACCCCTTCGCACAGTCACACACACTCTCAAGCACTATCTCACACGGGCAATTTTTGAAGAACTTCCACACACACACAGTCAATCACACTCTGCATCTACTATCTTACGTTGGCATGCACACACAGCCTCACACACTCACACAATCACACTCATTCCCACGCACAACAGACCTACATACAGGCACACTCTGACAGACATGCACATAAATACACACAGTCACACATAACGTCACACACACTCGCACGCATTACACAGGCCTTAACACGCAGAGAGGCACTCACACACGCCAACACACGCACTCACTCACACCTGCACACTTGTATGCACACTCACACCCTCACTCACTCTCACACACCTACACTCTCATACGCACACTGTCATACTCACACACATTATGACTCACCCTCAAACACAGTCTCAAGGACACACTCACACTCTCTCACACGTGGTCAACACACTCATATACATACCTACACCCTCTCCCACTCGCACACCTACACTCTGAGAAAGACTCTCACACACTTACACAGTCACACTGCCCTCACCTCCTCACACACACACTCACACACCTTCAGACACAGATACGCCACTGAACTCACTGGTCACACATGAACACACACACTCACGAAGGATCACACACACTCACACACCTACATACACAGACACACATTCTCAGACATACAGGCACTCACACTCACCCGCGCTCACAAAGACACACTCACATACATGCACACAAACAACAGGACACACACCATCACAGGGACACACACAAACACATACACATACAAACAAGTGCCCATATACACACTCAAGCACTTACTCCCCACTCACTCACCTATACTCTCACAAGCACCCTCACATACACACACCGGGTCTCAAACACCCGCACCATCACACATTCACAAACTGACAGACACACACCTACACGCAGAGACGCACTCCCACATTCACACGCACTCAAACACACACAAACACTCGCATTCACACTCACACACTCGCTAAATGCCGCACAGGAACAGTCTCACAAACAACCTCAAAACCTCTCACCCATTATCACAATCCATCACACTCTCACACATTCACACCATGTCACACACACAGTCCACACTCACACACTCACAGACTGACGCTCACACACACTATCACACGATTTTATTAACGCTCACACAGTCTCACGCACACCGACTCTCTCACCAACACACTATCACGCTCAGTCACACACACACCTACAGAGACAGACATGCTCACACACACTCACGAATCCTCACACTGTCACACACACAAACATTCACGAGCAGACACACCCACAGTCACACACACAGGGTAAATGACACGGTCTCGCACGCACACTCTTAATCCAACTCATATGCACACACACACACACAGACACAAACACTCTCAGTAGCTCACTCACACATTCACAACCACTGTCACACCACTCACACAGTCACACTGTCATACACAAAAATACACCTTCACACACACACACTCTAACAAAATCGCGCACACAGAATTTCTCAAAATTGTCTAGACACACATTCACTCCTTCAGTCAAATACACTCAGACACTTGCACACTCACCCTGCCTCACACAACGACACACACACCCTCACTCACTGTTACACTCAACACACCTACACACACTGAGACACTCATAGACACACGAAGACTCACCTGCACACACATGCACACAAAATGTCACAGAAAGTTGCACAAGTACCCAGACCTGAACCCCCAGGGACATACTCACACACAACATCACACACAATCTCTCACACACAAGCACACTTGTATGTGCACTCACACCCACACCTCCACTCACACACCCACACTCTCACTTACACACTCTCACACTCACACACATTATGACTCACCGTCACACTCACAGTGACCGAAACAATTGCATTAACACACACTCACTGAAAAGCAGCCTCTCCTGCACAAAATCACACACCCACTCCCACTCAGACCCCTGCACTCTCAGAAACATACACACTCACACACACTCTCGCACGCTATCACACTGTCACACAGACTCATTCACACACAGGCAAAAGCCCGCACTCAGAAGCCTATAGGCACTCAAACACATACAGTGTCCCACACCCACAGTCACCTACACATGGAGACGCCCATGCACTCAAGCTCAAAGACACACACACCGATGCACACTCACGCCTACACTTCGCACACTCTCACAGACACTCATGGGCTCACACCCACACATGTACACACACGTTGCCACACACAGTCATGCAGCTACACACACCAACACACCCACACACTCACAGCCTCTTATGCACTCACACAAGCTCTCACGCACACTCACTCCAACAGAGACGCACACACCCACACACTCACAGACACATGCACTCACACTCAGACTCTCACACACACTGCCCACATACACACACAGTCACACAAGCACACGAACACGCAATCACACAATTGTGTACACACGCACACAATCCCACTCGAAAAAATTCGCTTTCACAAACACGCTCACACGCTCTCACACAGACCCACAGGAACACTGTCAGACCCCCATCGCACACTCACAGACGCACACACCTGAACTCACACACACCCACAAAGTCACTAACACGTACTCACAGTGAAACACGCTCAACTCACACACAGTCACACACTCGTTTACACTCTCATCATCACACACACACATGCACTTTCACACACTCTCACATGGACACACAGTCCCATTCACACCTAGTCACACCAAACACACTCTCACACGCTGACTCACATGCACTAACACACACACTCACATTGTTAAACACACTCCACACAGCTACACTAACTCACACACACAAACACACACAATCTCACACCATCACACACAGTCATGTACCTACACAAACCAACTCGTACACACCCCACCTGCTCACACACACAAATCTTCACAAACACACACACATATGTCCATGTCAGTAGTACCCAATGTGACACACGTTCACACACAACACACACAACCACGCACATTCGCAAAGTGTCGCAAACACTCCAACAGCGTCGTGAACACACACTCACACACAATCACACATGCACATAAAAAAAGACGCATACACACTCACAATCCCTCTCTGACACATTCACACAAGGAAGCACACCCAGTCACAGCCACCGTAACACACCCCTAACACAGTCACACACTCTCAAACACACAGTCACCCCTTCGCACAGTCACACACACTCTCAAGCACAATCTCACACGGGCAATTTTTGAAGAACTTCCACACACACACAGTCAATCACACTCTGCAATCTACTATCTTACGTTGGCACGCACACACAGCCTCACACACTCACACAATCACACTCATTCCCACGCACAAACAGACCTACATACAGGCACACTCTGACAGACACGCACATAAATACACAGAGTCACACATAACGTCACACACACTCGCACGCATACACAGGCCTTAACACACAGAGAGGCACTCACACACGCCAACACCACACACGCACTCACTCACACCTGCACCACTTGTATGCACACTCACACCCTCACTCCCTCTCACACACCTACCCTCTCATATGCACACTGTCATACTCACACACATTATGACTCACCCTCAAACACAGTCTCACGGACACACTCACACTCTCTCACACGTGGTCACACACTCATATACATACCTACACCCTCTCCCACTCGCACACCTACACTCTGAGAAAGACTCTCACACACTTACACAGTCACACTCCCTCACCCTCTCACACACACACTCACACACCTTCAGACACAGATACGCCACTGAACTCACTGTCACACATGAACACACACACTCACGAAGGATCACACACACTCACACACCTACATACACAGACACACATTCTCAGACATACAGGCACTCACACTCACCCGCGCTCACAAAGACACACTCACATACATGCACACAACAACAGGACACACACCATCACAGGGACACACACAAACACATACACATACAAACAAGTGCCCATATACACACTCAAGCACTTACTCCCACTCACTCACCTACACTCTCACAAGCACCCTCACATACACACACCCGGTCTCAAACACCCGCACCATCACACATTCACAAACTGACAGACACACACCTACACGCAGAGACGCCACTCCCACATTCACAACGCACTCACACACACACAAACACTCGCATTCAGACTCACACACTCGCTAAATGCCGCACAGGTACAGTCTCACAAACAACCTCAAAACCTCTCACCCATTCTCACAATCCATCACACTCTCACACATTCACACCATATCACACACACAGTCCACACTCACACACTCACAGACTGACGCTCACACACACTATCACACGATTTTATTAACGCTCACACAGCCTCACGGACACCGACTCTCTCACCAACACACTATCATGCTCAGTCACACACACACCTACAGAGACAGACATGCTCACACACACTCACGAATGCACACACTGTCACACACACAAACATTCACGAGCAGACACACCCACAGTCACACACACAGGTAAAATGCACGGTCTCGCACGCACACTCTTAATCCAACTCATATGCACACACACACACACAGACACATACACTCTCAGTAGCTCACTCACACATTCACACCCACTGTCACACACTCACACAGTCACACTGTCATACACAAAAATACACCTTCACACACACACACTCTAACAAAATCGCGCACACAGAATTTCTCAAAATTGTCTAGACACACATTCACTCCTTCAGTCAAATACACTCAGACACTTGCACACTCACCCCTGCCTCACACAACGACACACACACCCTCACTCACTGTTACACTCAACACACCTACACACACTGAGACACTCATAGACACACGAAGACACACCTGCACACACATGCACACAAACTGTCCACAGAAAGTTGCACAAGTACCCAGACCTGAACCCCCAGGGACATACTCACACACAACATCACACACAATCTCTCACACACAAGCACACTTGTATGTGCACTCACACCCACACCTCCACTCACACACCCACACTCTCACATACACACTCTCACCCTCACACACATTATGACTCACCCCTCACACTCACACTGACCGAAACACGTGCATTAACACACACTCACTGAAAAGCAGGCCTCTCCTGCTTAAAATCACACACCCACTGCCCACTCAGACCCCTGCACTCTCAGAAACATGCACACTCACACACACTCTCGCACGCTATCACACACTGTCACACAGACTCATTCACACACAGGCAAAAGCCCGCACTCACAAGCCTATAGGCACTCAAACACATACACAGTGTCCCACACCCACAGTCACCTACACATGGAGACGCCCATGCACTCAAGCTCAAAGACACACACAACGATGCACACTCACGCCTACACTTCGCAAACTCTCACAGACACTCATGGGCTCACACCCACACATGTACACACACGTTGCCACACACAGTCATGCAGCTACACACACCAACACACCCACACTCTCACAGCCTCTTATGCACTCACACAAGCTCTCACGCACTCTGACTCCAACAGAGACGCACACACCCACACACTCACAGACACATGCACTCACACTCCGACTCTCACACACACTGCCCACATACACACACAGTCACACAAGCACACGAACACGCAATCACACAATTGTGTACACACGCACACAATCCCACTCGAAAAAATTCGCTTTCACAAACACGCTCACACGCTCTCACACAGACCCACAGGAACACTGTCAGACCCCCATCGCACACTCACAGACGCACACACCTGAACTCACACACACCCACAAACTCACTAACACGTACTCACAGTGAAACACGCTCAACTCACACACAGTCACACACTCGTTTACACTCTCATCATCACACACACGCATGCACTTTCACACACTCTCACATGGACACACAGTCCCATTCACACCTAGTCACACCAAACACACTCTCACACGCTGACTCACATGCACTAACACACACACTCACATTGTTAAACACACTCACACAGCTACACTAACTCACACACACAAACACACACAATCTCACACCATCACACACAGTCATGTACCTACACACACCAACTCGTACACACCCACCTGCTCAAACACACAAATCTTCACAAACACACACACATATATCCATGTCAGTAGTACCCAATGTGACACACGTTCACACACACACACACAACCACGCACATTCGCAAAGTGTCGCAAACACTCCAACAGTGTCGTGAACACACACTCACACACAATCACACATGCACACAAAAATAGACGCATACAAACTCACAATCCCTCTCTGACACATTCACACAAGGAAGCACACCCAGTCACAGCCACCGTAACACACCCTAACACAGTCACACACTCTCAAACACACTGTCACCCCTTCGCACAGTCACACACACTCTCAAGCACAATCTCACACGGGCAATTTTTGAAGAACTTCCACACACACACAGCCATACACACTCTGCATCTACTATCTTACGTTGGCATGCACACACAGCCTCACACAGTCACACAATCACACTCATTCCCACGCACAACAGACCTACATACAGGCACACTCTGACAGACACGCACATAAATACACACAGTCACACATAACGTCACACACACTCGCACGCATACACAGGCCTTAACACACAGAGAGGCACTCACACACGCCAACACACGCACTCACTCACACCTGCACACTTGTATGCACACTCACACCCTCACTCCCTCTCACACACCTACACTCTCATACGCACGCTGTCATACTCACACACATTATGACTCACCCTCAAACACAGTCTCACGGACACACTCACACTCTCTCACACGTGGTCACACACTCATATACATACCTACACCCTCTCCCACTCGCACACCTACACTCTGAGAAAGACTCTCACACACTTACACAGTCACACTCCCTCACCCTCTCACACACACACTCACACACCTTCAGACACAGATACGCCACTGAACTCACTGTCACACATGAACACACACACTCACGAAGGATCACACACACTCACACACCTACATACACAGACACACATTCTCAGACATACAGGCACTCACACTCACCCGCGCTCACAAAGACACACTCACATACATGCACACAACAACAGGACACACACCATCACAGGGACACACACAAACACATACACATACAAACAAGTGCCCATATACACACTCAAGCACTTACTCCCACTCACTCACCTACACTCTCACAAGCACCCTCACATACACACACCCGGTCTCAAACACCCGCGCCATCACACATTCACAAACTGACAGACACACACCTACACGCAGAGACGCACTCCCACATTCACACGCACTCAAACACACACAAACACTCGCATTCACACTCACACACTCGCTAAATGCCGCACAGGTACAGTCTCACAAACAACCTCAAAACCTCTCACCCATTCTCACAATCCATCACACTCTCACACATTCACACCATATCACACACACAGTCCACACTCACACACTCACAGACTGACGCTCACACACACTATCACACGATTTTATTAACGCTCACACAGTCTCACGCACACCGACTCTCTCACCAAACACACTATCACGCTCAGTCACACACACACCTACAGAGACAGACATGCTCACACACAGCTCACGAATCCTCACACTGTCACACACACAAACATTCACGAGCAAACACACCCACAGTCACACACACAGGTAAATGCACAGTCTCGCACGCACACTCTTAATCCAAATCATATGCACACACACACACACAGACACAAACACTCTCAATAACTCAATCACACATTCACACCCCACTGTCACACACTCACACAGTCACACTGTCATACACAAATATACACCTTCACACACACACACTCTAACAAAATCGCGCACACAGAATTTCTCAAAATTGTCTAGACACACATTCACTCCTTCAGTCAAATACACTCAGACACTTGCACACTCACCCTGACTAACACAAGGACACACACACCCTCACTCACTGTTAAACTCAACACACCTACACACACTGAGACACTCATAGACACACGAAGACACACCTGCACACACATGCACACAAAATGTCACAGAAAGTTGCACAAGTACCCCAGACCTGAACCCCCAGGGACATACTCACACACAACATCACACACAATCTCTCACACACAAGCACACTTGTATGTGCACTCACACCCACACCTCCACTCACACACCCACACTCTCACTTACACACTCTCACACTCACACACATTATGACTCACCCTCACACTCACACTGACCGAAACACGTGCATTAACACACACTCACTGAAAAGCAGCCTATCCTGCACAAAATCACACACCCACTCCCACTCAGACCCCTGCACTCTCAGAAACATACACACTCACACACAGTCTCGCACGCTATCACACACTGTCACACAGACTCATTCACACACAGGCAAAAGCCCGCACTGACAAGCCTATAGGCACTCAAACACATACACAGTGTCCCACACCCACAGTCACCTACACATGGAGACGCCCATGCACTCAAGCTCAAAGACACACACACCGATGCACACTCACGCCTACACTTCGCACACTCTCACAGACACTCATGGGCTCACACCCCACACATCTACACACACGTTGCCACACACAGTCATGCAACTATACACAACAACACACCCACACACTCACAGCCTCTTATGCACTCACACAAGCTCTCACGCACACTCACTCCAACAGAGACGCACACACCCACACACTCACAGACACATGCACTCACACTCAGACTCTCACACACACTGCCCACATACACACACAGTCACACAAGCACACGAACACGCAATCACACAATTGTGTACACACGCACACAATCCCACTCGAAAAAATTCGCTTTCACAAACACGCTCACACGCTCTCACACAGACCCACAGGAACACTGTCTGACCCCCATCGTGCACTGCACAGACGCAAACACCTGAACTCACACACACCCACAAACTCACTAACACGTACTCACAGTGAAACACGCTCAACTCACACACAGTCACACACTCGTTTACACTCTCATCATCACACACACACATGCACTTTCACACACTCTCACATGGACACACAGTCCCATTCACACCTAGTCACACCAAACACACTCTCACACGCTGACTCACATGCACTAACACACACACTCACATTGTTAAACACACTCACACAGCTACACTAACTCACACACACAAACACACACAATCTCACACCATCACACACAGTCATGTACCTACACACACCAACTCGTACACACCCACCTGCTCACACACACAAATCTTCACAAACACACCCACATATATCCATGTCAGTAGTACCCAATGTGACACACGTTCACACACACACACACAACCACGCACATTCGCAGTGTCGCAAAAACTCCAACAGCGTCGTGAACACACACTCACACACAATCACACATGCACACAAAAATAGACGCATACACACTCACAATCACTCTCTGACACATTCACACAAGGAAACACACCCAGTCACAGCCACCGTAACACACCCTAACACAGTCACACACTCTCAAACACACTGTCACCCCTTCGCACAGTCACACACACTCTCAAGCACAATCTCACACGGGCAATTTTTGAAGAACTTCCACACACACACAGTCAATCACACTCTGCATCTACTATCTTACGTTGGCATGCACACACAGCCTCACACACTCACACAATCACACTCATTCCCACGCACAACAGACCTACATACAGGCACACTCTGACAGACACGCACATAAATACACACAGTCACACATAACGTCACACACACTCGCACGCATACACAGGCCTTAACACACAGAGAGGCACTCACACACGCCAACACACGCACTCACACCTGCACACTTGTATGCACACTCACACCCTCACTCCCTCTCACACACCTACACTCTCATACGCACACTGTCATACTCACACACATTATGACTCACCCTCAAACACAGTCTCACGGACACACTCACACTCTCTCACACGTGGTCACACACTCATATACATACCTACACCCTCTCCCACTCGCACACCTACACTCTGAGAAAGACTCTCACACACTTACACAGTCACACTCCCTCACCCTCTCACACACACACTCACACACCTTCAGACACAGATACGCCACTGAACTCACTGTCACCCATGAACACACACACTCACGAAGGATCACACACACTCACACACCTACATACACAGACACACATTCTCAGACATACAGGCACTCACACTCACCCGCGCTCACAAAGACACACTCACATACATGCACACAACAACAGGACACACACCATCACAGGGACACACACAAACACATACACATACAAACAAGTGCCCATATACACACTCAAGCACTTACTCCCACTCACTCACCTACACTCTCACAAGCACCCTCACATACACACACCCGGTCTCAAACACCCGCACCATCACACATTCACAAACTGACAGACACACACCTACACGCAGAGACACACTCCCACATTCACACGCACTCACACACACACAAACACTCGCATTCACACTCACACACTCGCTAAATGCCGCACAGGTACAGTCTCACAAACAACCTCAAAACCTCTCACCCATTCTCACAATCCATCACACTCTCACACATTCACACCATATCACACACACAGTCCACACTCACACACTCACAGACTGACGCTCACACACACTATCACACGATTTTATTAACGCTCACACAGTCTCACGCACACCGACTCTCTCACCAACACACTATCACGCTCAGTCACTCACACACCTACAGAGACAGACATGCTCACACACACTCACGAATGCTCACACTGTCACACACACAAACATTCACGAGCAGACACACCCACAGTCACACACACAGGTAAATGCACGGTCTCGCACGCACACTCTTAATCCAACTCATATGCACACACACACACACAGACACATACACTCTCAGTAGCTCACTCACACATTCACACCCACTGTCACACACTCACACAGTCACACTGTCATACACAAAAATACACCTTCACACACACACACTCTAACAAAATCGCGCACACAGAATTTCTCAAAATTGTCTAGACACACATTCACTCCTTCAGTCAAATACACTCAGACACTTGCACACTCACCCTGCCTCACACAACGACACACACACCCTCACTCACTGTTACACTCAACACACCTACACACACTGAGACACTCATAGACACACGAAGACACACCTGCACACACATGCACACAAAATGTCACAGAAAGTTGCACAAGTACCCAGACCTGAACCCCCAGGGACATACTCACACACAACATCACACACAATCTCTCACACACAAGCACACTTGTATGTGCACTCACACCCACACCTCCACTCACACACCCACACTCTCACTTACACACTCTCACACTCACACACATTATGACTCACCCTCACACTCACACTGACCGAAACACGTGCAGTCACACACACTCACTGAAAAGCAGCCTCTCCTGCACAAAATCACACACCCACTCCCACTCAGACCCCTGCACTCTCAGAAACATACACACTCACACACACTCTCGCACGCTATCACACACTGTCACACAGACTCATTCACACACAGGCAAAAGCCCGCACTCACAAGCCTATAGGCACTCAAACACATACACAGTGTCCCACACCCACAGTCACCTACACATGGAGACGCCCATGCACTCAAGCTCAAAGACACACACAACGATGCACACTCACGCCTACACTTCGCACACTCTCACAGACACTCATGGGCTCACACCCACACATGTACACACACGTTGCCACACACAGTCATGCAGCTACACACACCAACACACCCACACACTCACAGCCTCTTATGCACTCACACAAGCTCTCACGCACACTCACTCCAACGGAGACGCACACACCCACACACTCACAGACACATGCACTCACACTCATACTCTCACACACACTGCCCACATACACACACAGTCACACAAGCACACGAACACGCAATCACACAATTGTGTACACACGCACACAATCCCACTCGAAAAAATTCGCTTTCACAAACACGCTCACACGCTCTCACACAGACCCACAGGAACACTGTCAGACCCCCATCGCACACTCACAGACGCACACACATGAACTCACACACACCCACAAACTCACTAACACGTACTCACAGTGAAACACGCTCAACTCACACACAGTCACACACTCGTTTACACTCTCATCATCACACACACACATGCACTTTCACACACTCTCACATGGACACACAGTCCCATTCACACCTAGTCACACCAAACACACTCTCACACGCTGACTCACATGCACTAACACACACACTCACATTGTTAAACACACTCACACAGCTACACTAACTCACACACACAAACTCACACACAATCTCACACCATCACACACAGTCATGTACCTACACACACCAACTCGTACACACCCCCACCTGCTCACACACACAAATCTTCACAAACACACCCACATATATCCATGTCAGTAGTACCCAATGTGACACACGTTCACACACACACACAACCACGCACATTCGCAAAGTGTCGCAAACACTCCAACAGTGTCGTGAACACACACTCACACACAATCACACATGCACACAAAAATAGACGCATACACACTCACAATCCCTCTCTGACACATTCACACAAGGAAACACACCCAGTCACAGCCACCGTAACACACCCTAACACAGTCACACACTCTCAAACACACTGTCACCCCTTCGCACAGTCACACACACTCTCAAGCACAATCTCACACGGGCAATTTTTGAAGAACTTCCACACACACACAGTCAATCACACTCTGCATCTACTATCTTACGTTGGCATGCACACACAGCCTCACACACTCACACAATCACACTCATTCCCACGCACAACAGACCTACATACAGGCACACTCTGACAGACACGCACATAAATACACACAGTCACACATAACGTCACACACACTCGCACGCATACACAGGCCTTAACACACAGAGAGGCACTCACACACGCCAACACACGCACTCACACCTGCACACTTGTATGCACACTCACACCCTCACTCCCTCTCACACACCTACACTCTCATACGCACACTGTCATACTCACACACATTATGACTCACCCTCAAACACAGTCTCACGGACACACTCACACTCTCTCACACGTGGTCACACACTCATATACATACCTACACCCTCTCCCACTCGCACACCTACACTCTGAGAAAGACTCTCACACACTTACACAGTCACACTCCCTCACCCTCTCACACACACACTCACACACCTTCAGACACAGATACGCCACTGAACTCACTGTCACCCATGAACACACACACTCACGAAGGATCACACACACTCACACACCTACATACACAGACACACATTCTCAGACATACAGGCACTCACACTCACCCGCGCTCACAAAGACACACTCACATACATGCACACAACAACAGGACACACACCATCACAGGGACACACACAAACACATACACATACAAACAAGTGCCCATATACACACTCAAGCACTTACTCCCACTCACTCACCTACACTCTCACAAGCACCCTCACATACACACACCCGGTCTCAAACACCCGCACCATCACACATTCACAAACTGACAGACACACACCTACACGCAGAGACACACTCCCACATTCACACGCACTCACACACACACAAACACTCGCATTCACACTCACACACTCGCTAAATGCCGCACAGGTACAGTCTCACAAACAACCTCAAAACCTCTCACCCATTCTCACAATCCATCACACTCTCACACATTCACACCATATCACACACACAGTCCACACTCACACACTCACAGACTGACGCTCACACACACTATCACACGATTTTATTAACGCTCACACAGTCTCACGCACACCGACTCTCTCACCAACACACTATCACGCTCAGTCACTCACACACCTACAGAGACAGACATGCTCACACACACTCACGAATGCTCACACTGTCACACACACAAACATTCACGAGCAGACACACCCACAGTCACACACACAGGTAAATGCACGGTCTCGCACGCACACTCTTAATCCAACTCATATGCACACACACACACACAGACACATACACTCTCAGTAGCTCACTCACACATTCACACCCACTGTCACACACTCACACAGTCACACTGTCATACACAAAAATACACCTTCACACACACACACTCTAACAAAATCGCGCACACAGAATTTCTCAAAATTGTCTAGACACACATTCACTCCTTCAGTCAAATACACTCAGACACTTGCACACTCACCCTGCCTCACACAACGACACACACACCCTCACTCACTGTTACACTCAACACACCTACACACACTGAGACACTCATAGACACACGAAGACACACCTGCACACACATGCACACAAAATGTCACAGAAAGTTGCACAAGTACCCAGACCTGAACCCCCAGGGACATACTCACACACAACATCACACACAATCTCTCACACACAAGCACACTTGTATGTGCACTCACACCCACACCTCCACTCACACACCCACACTCTCACTTACACACTCTCACACTCACACACATTATGACTCACCCTCACACTCACACTGACCGAAACACGTGCAGTCACACACACTCACTGAAAAGCAGCCTCTCCTGCACAAAATCACACACCCACTCCCACTCAGACCCCTGCACTCTCAGAAACATACACACTCACACACACTCTTGCACGCTATCACACACTGTCACACAGACTCATTCACACACAGGCAAAAGCCCGCACTCACAAGCCTATAGGCACTCAAACACATACACAGTGTCCCACACCCACAGTCACCTACACATGGAGACGCCCATGCACTCAAGCTCAAAGACACACACAACGATGCACACTCACGCCTACACTTCGCACACTCTCACAGACACTCATGGGCTCACACCCACACATGTACACACACGTTGCCACACACAGTCATGCAGCTACAGACACCAACACACCCACACACTCACAGCCTCTTATGCACTCACACAAGCTCTCACGCACACTCACTCCAACGGAGACGCACACACCCACACACTCACAGACACATGCACTCACACTCATACTCTCACACACACTGCCCATATACACACACAGTCACACAAGCACACGAACACGCAATCACACAATTGTGTACACACGCACACAATCCCACTCGAAAAAATTCGCTTTCACAAACACGCTCACACGCTCTCACACAGACCCACAGGAACACTGTCAGACCCCCATCGCACACTCACAGACGCACACACATGAACTCACACACACCCACAAACTCACTAACACGTACTCACAGTGAAACACGCTCAACTCACACACAGTCACACACTCGTTTACACTCTCATCATCACACACACACATGCACTTTCACACACTCTCACATGGACACACAGTCCCATTCACACCTAGTCACACCAAACACACTCTCACACGCTGACTCACATGCACTAACACACACACTCACATTGTTAAACACACTCACACAGCTACACTAACTCACACACACAAACTCACACACAATCTCACACCATCACACACAGTCATGTACCTACACACACCAACTCGTACACACCCCCACCTGCTCACACACACAAATCTTCACAAACACACCCACATATATCCATGTCAGTAGTACCCAATGTGACACACGTTCACACACACACACAACCACGCACATTCGCAAAGTGTCGCAAACACTCCAACAGTGTCGTGAACACACACTCACACACAATCACACATGCACACAAAAATAGACGCATACACACTCACAATCCCTCTCTGACACATTCACACAAGGAAACACACCCAGTCACAGCCACCGTAACACACCCTAACACAGTCACACACTCTCAAACACACTGTCACCCCTTCGCACAGTCACACACACTCTCAAGCACAATCTCACACGGGCAATTTTTGAAGAACTTCCACACACACACAGTCAATCACACTCTGCATCTACTATCTTACGTTGGCATGCACACACAGCCTCACACACTCACACAATCACACTCATTCCCACGCACAACAGACCTACATACAGGCACACTCTGACAGACACGCACATAAATACACACAGTCACACATAACGTCACACACACTCGCACGCATACACAGGCCTTAACACACAGAGAGGCACTCACACACGCCAACACACGCACTCACACCTGCACACTTGTATGCACACTCACACCCTCACTCCCTCTCACACACCTACACTCTCATACGCACACTGTCATACTCACACACATTATGACTCACCCTCAAACACAGTCTCACGGACACACTCACACTCTCTCACACGTGGTCACACACTCATATACATACCTACACCCTCTCCCACTCGCACACCTACACTCTGAGAAAGACTCTCACACACTTACACAGTCACACTCCCTCACCCTCTCACACACACACTCACACACCTTCAGACACAGATACGCCACTGAACTCACTGTCACCCATGAACACACACACTCACGAAGGATCACACACACTCACACACCTACATACACAGACACACATTCTCAGACATACAGGCACTCACACTCACCCGCGCTCACAAAGACACACTCACATACATGCACACAACAACAGGACACACACCATCACAGGGACACACACAAACACATACACATACAAACAAGTGCCCATATACACACTCAAGCACTTACTCCCACTCACTCACCTACACTCTCACAAGCACCCTCACATACACACACCCGGTCTCAAACACCCGCACCATCACACATTCACAAACTGACAGACACACACCTACACGCAGAGACACACTCCCACATTCACACGCACTCACACACACACAAACACTCGCATTCACACTCACACACTCGCTAAATGCCGCACAGGTACAGTCTCACAAACAACCTCAAAACCTCTCACCCATTCTCACAATCCATCACACTCTCACACATTCACACCATATCACACACACAGTCCACACTCACACACTCACAGACTGACGCTCACACACACTATCACACGATTTTATTAACGCTCACACAGTCTCACGCACACCGACTCTCTCACCAACACACTATCACGCTCAGTCACTCACACACCTACAGAGACAGACATGCTCACACACACTCACGAATGCTCACACTGTCACACACACAAACATTCACGAGCAGACACACCCACAGTCACACACACAGGTAAATGCACGGTCTCGCACGCACACTCTTAATCCAACTCATATGCACACACACACACACAGACACATACACTCTCAGTAGCTCACTCACACATTCACACCCACTGTCACACACTCACACAGTCACACTGTCATACACAAAAATACACCTTCACACACACACACTCTAACAAAATCGCGCACACAGAATTTCTCAAAATTGTCTAGACACACATTCACTCCTTCAGTCAAATACACTCAGACACTTGCACACTCACCCTGCCTCACACAACGACACACACACCCTCACTCACTGTTACACTCAACACACCTACACACACTGAGACACTCATAGACACACGAAGACACACCTGCACACACATGCACACAAAATGTCACAGAAAGTTGCACAAGTACCCAGACCTGAACCCCCAGGGACATACTCACACACAACATCACACACAATCTCTCACACACAAGCACACTTGTATGTGCACTCACACCCACACCTCCACTCACACACCCACACTCTCACTTACACACTCTCACACTCACACACATTATGACTCACCCTCACACTCACACTGACCGAAACACGTGCAGTCACACACACTCACTGAAAAGCAGCCTCTCCTGCACAAAATCACACACCCACTCCCACTCAGACCCCTGCACTCTCAGAAACATACACACTCACACACACTCTCGCACGCTATCACACACTGTCACACAGACTCATTCACACACAGGCAAAAGCCCGCACTCACAAGCCTATAGGCACTCAAACACATACACAGTGTCCCACACCCACAGTCACCTACACATGGAGACGCCCATGCACTCAAGCTCAAAGACACACACAACGATGCACACTCACGCCTACACTTCGCACACTCTCACAGACACTCATGGGCTCACACCCACACATGTACACACACGTTGCCACACACAGTCATGCAGCTACACACACCAACACACCCACACACTCACAGCCTCTTATGCACTCACACAAGCTCTCACGCACACTCACTCCAACGGAGACGCACACACCCACACACTCACAGACACATGCACTCACACTCATACTCTCACACACACTGCCCATATACACACACAGTCACACAAGCACACGAACACGCAATCACACAATTGTGTACACACGCACACAATCCCACTCGAAGAAATTCGCTTTCACAAACACGCTCACACGCTCTCACACAGACCCACAGGAACACTGTCAGACCCCCATCGCACACTCACAGACGCACACACATGAACTCACACACACCCACAAACTCACTAACACGTACTCACAGTGAAACACGCTCAACTCACACACAGTCACACACTCGTTTACACTCTCATCATCACACACACACATGCACTTTCACACACTCTCACATGGACACACAGTCCCATTCACACCTAGTCACACCAAACACACTCTCACACGCTGACTCACATGCACTAACACACACACTCACATTGTTAAACACACTCACACAGCTACACTAACTCACACACACAAACTCACACACAATCTCACACCATCACACACAGTCATGTACCTACACACACCAACTCGTACACACCCCCACCTGCTCACACACACAAATCTTCACAAACACACCCACATATATCCATGTCAGTAGTACCCAATGTGACACACGTTCACACACACACACAACCACGCACATTCGCAAAGTGTCGCAAACACTCCAACAGTGTCGTGAACACACACTCACACACAATCACACATGCACACAAAAATAGACGCATACACACTCACAATCCCTCTCTGACACATTCACACAAGGAAACACACCCAGTCACAGCCACCGTAACACACCCTAACACAGTCACACACTCTCAAACACACTGTCACCCCTTCGCACAGTCACACACACTCTCAAGCACAATCTCACACGGGCAATTTTTGAAGAACTTCCACACACACACAGTCAATCACACTCTGCATCTACTATCTTACGTTGGCATGCACACACAGCCTCACACACTCACACAATCACACTCATTCCCACGCACAACAGACCTACATACAGGCACACTCTGACAGACACGCACATAAATACACACAGTCACACATAACGTCACACACACTCGCACGCATACACAGGCCTTAACACACAGAGAGGCACTCACACACGCCAACACACGCACTCACACCTGCACACTTGTATGCACACTCACACCCTCACTCCCTCTCACACACCTACACTCTCATACGCACACTGTCATACTCACACACATTATGACTCACCCTCAAACACAGTCTCACGGACACACTCACACTCTCTCACACGTGGTCACACACTCATATACATACCTACACCCTCTCCCACTCGCACACCTACACTCTGAGAAAGACTCTCACACACTTACACAGTCACACTCCCTCACCCTCTCACACACACACTCACACACCTTCAGACACAGATACGCCACTGAACTCACTGTCACCCATGAACACACACACTCACGAAGGATCACACACACTCACACACCTACATACACAGACACACATTCTCAGACATACAGGCACTCACACTCACCCGCGCTCACAAAGACACACTCACATACATGCACACAACAACAGGACACACACCATCACAGGGACACACACAAACACATACACATACAAACAAGTGCCCATATACACACTCAAGCACTTACTCCCACTCACTCACCTACACTCTCACAAGCACCCTCACATACACACACCCGGTCTCAAACACCCGCACCATCACACATTCACAAACTGACAGACACACACCTACACGCAGAGACACACTCCCACATTCACACGCACTCACACACACACAAACACTCGCATTCACACTCACACACTCGCTAAATGCCGCACAGGTACAGTCTCACAAACAACCTCAAAACCTCTCACCCATTCTCACAATCCATCACACTCTCACACATTCACACCATATCACACACACAGTCCACACTCACACACTCACAGACTGACGCTCACACACACTATCACACGATTTTATTAACGCTCACACAGTCTCACGCACACCGACTCTCTCACCAACACACTATCACGCTCAGTCACTCACACACCTACAGAGACAGACATGCTCACACACACTCACGAATGCTCACACTGTCACACACACAAACATTCACGAGCAGACACACCCACAGTCACACACACAGGTAAATGCACGGTCTCGCACGCACACTCTTAATCCAACTCATATGCACACACACACACACAGACACATACACTCTCAGTAGCTCACTCACACATTCACACCCACTGTCACACACTCACACAGTCACACTGTCATACACAAAAATACACCTTCACACACACACACTCTAACAAAATCGCGCACACAGAATTTCTCAAAATTGTCTAGACACACATTCACTCCTTCAGTCAAATACACTCAGACACTTGCACACTCACCCTGCCTCACACAACGACACACACACCCTCACTCACTGTTACACTCAACACACCTACACACACTGAGACACTCATAGACACACGAAGACACACCTGCACACACATGCACACAAAATGTCACAGAAAGTTGCACAAGTACCCAGACCTGAACCCCCAGGGACATACTCACACACAACATCACACACAATCTCTCACACACAAGCACACTTGTATGTGCACTCACACCCACACCTCCACTCACACACCCACACTCTCACTTACACACTCTCACACTCACACACATTATGACTCACCCTCACACTCACACTGACCGAAACACGTGCAGTCACACACACTCACTGAAAAGCAGCCTCTCCTGCACAAAATCACACACCCACTCCCACTCAGACCCCTGCACTCTCAGAAACATACACACTCACACACACTCTTGCACGCTTCCACACATTGTCACACAGACGCATTCACACACAGGCAAAAGCCCGCACTCACAAGCCTATAGGCACTCAAACACATACGCAGTGTCCCACACCCACAGTCACCTACACATGGAGACGCCCATGCACTCAAGCTCAAAGACACACACAACGATGCACACTCACGCCTACACTTCGCACACTCTCACAGACACTCATGGGCTCACACCCACACATGTACACACACGTTGCCA
Organism: Manis javanica; assembly: GCF_040802235.1. NCBI lineage: Eukaryota > Metazoa > Chordata > Mammalia > Pholidota > Manidae > Manis > Manis javanica. The sequence continues at coordinate 248,020 of NC_133175.1, forward strand.
CACACAGTCATGCAGCTACAGACACCAACACACCCACACACTCACAGCCTCTTATGCACTCACACAAGCTCTCACGCACACTCACTCCAACGGAGACGCACACACCCACACACTCACAGACACATGCACTCACACTCATACTCTCACACACACTGCCCATATACACACACAGTCACACAAGCACACGAACACGCAATCACACAATTGTGTACACACGCACACAATCCCACTCGAAGAAATTCGCTTTCACAAACACGCTCACACGCTCTCACACAGACCCACAGGAACACTGTCAGACCCCCATCGCACACTCACAGACGCACACACCTGAACTCACACACACCCACAAACTCACTAACACGTACTCACAGTGAAACACGCTCAACTCACACACAGTCACACACTCGTTTACACTCTCATCATCACACACACACATGCACTTTCACACACTCTCACATGGACACACAGTCCCATTCACACCTAGTCACACCAAACACACTCTCACACGCTGACTCACATGCACTAACACACACACTCACATTGTTAAACACACTCACACAGCTACACTAACTCACACACACAAACTCACACACAATCTCACACCATCACACACAGTCATGTACCTACACACACCAACTCGTACACACCCCCACCTGCTCACACACACAAATCTTCACAAACACACCCACATATATCCATGTCAGTAGTACCCAATGTGACACACGTTCACACACACACACAACCACGCACATTCGCAAAGTGTCGCAAACACTCCAACAGTGTCGTGAACACACACTCACACACAATCACACATGCACACAAAAATAGACGCATACACACTCACAATCCCTCTCTGACACATTCACACAAGGAAACACACCCAGTCACAGCCACCGTAACACACCCTAACACAGTCACACACTCTCAAACACACTGTCACCCCTTCGCACAGTCACACACACTCTCAAGCACAATCTCACACGGGCAATTTTTGAAGAACTTCCACACACACACAGTCAATCACACTCTGCATCTACTATCTTACGTTGGCATGCACACACAGCCTCACACACTCACACAATCACACTCATTCCCACGCACAACAGACCTACATACAGGCACACTCTGACAGACACGCACATAAATACACACAGTCACACATAACGTCACACACACTCGCACGCATACACAGGCCTTAACACACAGAGAGGCACTCACACACGCCAACACACGCACTCACACCTGCACACTTGTATGCACACTCACACCCTCACTCCCTCTCACACACCTACACTCTCATACGCACACTGTCATACTCACACACATTATGACTCACCCTCAAACACAGTCTCACGGACACACTCACACTCTCTCACACGTGGTCACACACTCATATACATACCTACACCCTCTCCCACTCGCACACCTACACTCTGAGAAAGACTCTCACACACTTACACAGTCACACTCCCTCACCCTCTCACACACACACTCACACACCTTCAGACACAGATACGCCACTGAACTCACTGTCACCCATGAACACACACACTCACGAAGGATCACACACACTCACACACCTACATACACAGACACACATTCTCAGACATACAGGCACTCACACTCACCCGCGCTCACAAAGACACACTCACATACATGCACACAACAACAGGACACACACCATCACAGGGACACACACAAACACATACACATACAAACAAGTGCCCATATACACACTCAAGCACTTACTCCCACTCACTCACCTACACTCTCACAAGCACCCTCACATACACACACCCGGTCTCAAACACCCGCACCATCACACATTCACAAACTGACAGACACACACCTACACGCAGAGACACACTCCCACATTCACACGCACTCACACACACACAAACACTCGCATTCACACTCACACACTCGCTAAATGCCGCACAGGTACAGTCTCACAAACAACCTCAAAACCTCTCACCCATTCTCACAATCCATCACACTCTCACACATTCACACCATATCACACACACAGTCCACACTCACACACTCACAGACTGACGCTCACACACACTATCACACGATTTTATTAACGCTCACACAGTCTCACGCACACCGACTCTCTCACCAACACACTATCACGCTCAGTCACTCACACACCTACAGAGACAGACATGCTCACACACACTCACGAATGCTCACACTGTCACACACACAAACATTCACGAGCAGACACACCCACAGTCACACACACAGGTAAATGCACGGTCTCGCACGCACACTCTTAATCCAACTCATATGCACACACACACACACAGACACATACACTCTCAGTAGCTCACTCACACATTCACACCCACTGTCACACACTCACACAGTCACACTGTCATACACAAAAATACACCTTCACACACACACACTCTAACAAAATCGCGCACACAGAATTTCTCAAAATTGTCTAGACACACATTCACTCCTTCAGTCAAATACACTCAGACACTTGCACACTCACCCTGCCTCACACAACGACACACACACCCTCACTCACTGTTACACTCAACACACCTACACACACTGAGACACTCATAGACACACGAAGACACACCTGCACACACATGCACACAAAATGTCACAGAAAGTTGCACAAGTACCCAGACCTGAACCCCCAGGGACATACTCACACACAACATCACACACAATCTCTCACACACAAGCACACTTGTATGTGCACTCACACCCACACCTCCACTCACACACCCACACTCTCACTTACACACTCTCACACTCACACACATTATGACTCACCCTCACACTCACACTGACCGAAACACGTGCAGTCACACACACTCACTGAAAAGCAGCCTCTCCTGCACAAAATCACACACCCACTCCCACTCAGACCCCTGCACTCTCAGAAACATACACACTCACACACACTCTCGCACGCTATCACACACTGTCACACAGACTCATTCACACACAGGCAAAAGCCCGCACTCACAAGCCTATAGGCACTCAAACACATACACAGTGTCCCACACCCACAGTCACCTACACATGGAGACGCCCATGCACTCAAGCTCAAAGACACACACAACGATGCACACTCACGCCTACACTTCGCACACTCTCACAGACACTCATGGGCTGACACCCACACATGTACACACACGTTGCCACACACAGTCATGCAGCTACACACACCAACACACCCACACACTCACAGCCTCTTATGCACTCACACAAGCTCTCACGCACACTCACTCCAACGGAGACGCACACACCCACACACTCACAGACACATGCACTCACACTCATACTCTCACACACACTGCCCATATACACACACAGTCACACAAGCACACGAACACGCAATCACACAATTGTGTACACACGCACACAATCCCACTCGAAGAAATTCGCTTTCACAAACACGCTCACACGCTCTCACACAGACCCACAGGAACACTGTCAGACCCCCATCGCACACTCACAGACGCACACACCTGAACTCACACACACCCACAAACTCACTAACACGTACTCACAGTGAAACACGCTCAACTCACACACAGTCACACACTCGTTTACACTCTCATCATCACACACACACATGCACTTTCACACACTCTCACATGGACACACAGTCCCATTCACACCTAGTCACACCAAACACACTCTCACACGCTGACTCACATGCACTAACACACACACTCACATTGTTAAACACACTCACACAGCTACACTAACTCACACACACAAACTCACACACAATCTCACACCATCACACACAGTCATGTACCTACACACACCAACTCGTACACACCCCCACCTGCTCACACACACAAATCTTCACAAACACACCCACATATATCCATGTCAGTAGTACCCAATGTGACACACGTTCACACACACACACAACCACGCACATTCGCAAAGTGTCGCAAACACTCCAACAGTGTCGTGAACACACACTCACACACAATCACACATGCACACAAAAATAGACGCATACACACTCACAATCCCTCTCTGACACATTCACACAAGGAAACACACCCAGTCACAGCCACCGTAACACACCCTAACACAGTCACACACTCTCAAACACACTGTCACCCCTTCGCACAGTCACACACACTCTCAAGCACAATCTCACACGGGCAATTTTTGAAGAACTTCCACACACACACAGTCAATCACACTCTGCATCTACTATCTTACGTTGGCATGCACACACAGCCTCACACACTCACACAATCACACTCATTCCCACGCACAACAGACCTACATACAGGCACACTCTGACAGACACGCACATAAATACACACAGTCACACATAACGTCACACACACTCGCACGCATACACAGGCCTTAACACACAGAGAGGCACTCACACACGCCAACACACGCACTCACACCTGCACACTTGTATGCACACTCACACCCTCACTCCCTCTCACACACCTACACTCTCATACGCACACTGTCATACTCACACACATTATGACTCACCCTCAAACACAGTCTCACGGACACACTCACACTCTCTCACACGTGGTCACACACTCATATACATACCTACACCCTCTCCCACTCGCACACCTACACTCTGAGAAAGACTCTCACACACTTACACAGTCACACTCCCTCACCCTCTCACACACACACTCACACACCTTCAGACACAGATACGCCACTGAACTCACTGTCACCCATGAACACACACACTCACGAAGGATCACACACACTCACACACCTACATACACAGACACACATTCTCAGACATACAGGCACTCACACTCACCCGCGCTCACAAAGACACACTCACATACATGCACACAACAACAGGACACACACCATCACAGGGACACACACAAACACATACACATACAAACAAGTGCCCATATACACACTCAAGCACTTACTCCCACTCACTCACCTACACTCTCACAAGCACCCTCACATACACACACCCGGTCTCAAACACCCGCACCATCACACATTCACAAACTGACAGACACACACCTACACGCAGAGACACACTCCCACATTCACACGCACTCACACACACACAAACACTCGCATTCACACTCACACACTCGCTAAATGCCGCACAGGTACAGTCTCACAAACAACCTCAAAACCTCTCACCCATTCTCACAATCCATCACACTCTCACACATTCACACCATATCACACACACAGTCCACACTCACACACTCACAGACTGACGCTCACACACACTATCACACGATTTTATTAACGCTCACACAGTCTCACGCACACCGACTCTCTCACCAACACACTATCACGCTCAGTCACTCACACACCTACAGAGACAGACATGCTCACACACACTCACGAATGCTCACACTGTCACACACACAAACATTCACGAGCAGACACACCCACAGTCACACACACAGGTAAATGCACGGTCTCGCACGCACACTCTTAATCCAACTCATATGCACACACACACACACAGACACATACACTCTCAGTAGCTCACTCACACATTCACACCCACTGTCACACACTCACACAGTCACACTGTCATACACAAAAATACACCTTCACACACACACACTCTAACAAAATCGCGCACACAGAATTTCTCAAAATTGTCTAGACACACATTCACTCCTTCAGTCAAATACACTCAGACACTTGCACACTCACCCTGCCTCACACAACGACACACACACCCTCACTCACTGTTACACTCAACACACCTACACACACTGAGACACTCATAGACACACGAAGACACACCTGCACACACATGCACACAAAATGTCACAGAAAGTTGCACAAGTACCCAGACCTGAACCCCCAGGGACATACTCACACACAACATCACACACAATCTCTCACACACAAGCACACTTGTATGTGCACTCACACCCACACCTCCACTCACACACCCACACTCTCACTTACACACTCTCACACTCACACACATTATGACTCACCCTCACACTCACACTGACCGAAAAACGTGCAGTCACACACACTCACTGAAAAGCAGCCTCTCCTGCACAAAATCACACACCCACTCCCACTCAGACCCCTGCACTCTCAGAAACATACACACTCACACACACTCTTGCACGCTATCACACACTGTCACACAGACTCATTCACACACAGGCAAAAGCCCGCACTCACAAGCCTATAGGCACTCAAACACATACACAGTGTCCCACACCCACAGTCACCTACACATGGAGACGCCCATGCACTCAAGCTCAAAGACACACACAACGATGCATACTCACGCCTACACTTCGCACACTCTCACAGACACTCATGGGCTCACAGCCACACATGTACACACACGTTGCCACACACAGTCATGCAGCTACACACACCAACACACCCACACACTCACAGCCTCTTATGCACTCACACAAGCTCTCACGCACACTCACTCCAACGGAGACGCACACACCCACACACTCACAGACACATGCACTCACACTCATACTCTCACACACACTGCCCATATACACACACAGTCACACAAGCACACGAACACGCAATCACACAATTGTGTACACACGCACACAATCCCACTCGAAGAAATTCGCTTTCACAAACACGCTCACACGCTCTCACACAGACCCACAGGAACACTGTCAGACCCCCATCGCACACTCACAGACGCACACACCTGAACTCACACACACCCACAAACTCACTAACACGTACTCACAGTGAAACACGCTCAACTCACACACAGTCACACACTCGTTTACACTCTCATCATCACACACACACATGCACTTTCACACACTCTCACATGGACACACAGTCCCATTCACACCTAGTCACACCAAACACACTCTCACACGCTGACTCACATGCACTAACACACACACTCACATTGTTAAACACACTCACACAGCTACACTAACTCACACACACAAACTCACACACAATCTCACACCATCACACACAGTCATGTACCTACACACACCAACTCGTACACACCCCCACCTGCTCACACACACAAATCTTCACAAACACACCCACATATATCCATGTCAGTAGTACCCAATGTGACACACGTTCACACACACACACAACCACGCACATTCGCAAAGTGTCGCAAACACTCCAACAGTGTCGTGAACACACACTCACACACAATCACACATGCACACAAAAATAGACGCATACACACTCACAATCCCTCTCTGACACATTCACACAAGGAAACACACCCAGTCACAGACACCGTAACACACCCTAACACAGTCACACACTCTCAAACACACTGTCACCCCTTCGCACAGTCACACACACTCTCAAGCACAATCTCACACGGGCAATTTTTGAAGAACTTCCACACACACACAGTCAATCACACTCTGCATCTACTATCTTACGTTGGCATGCACACACAGCCTCACACACTCACACAATCACACTCATTCCCACGCACAACAGACCTACATACAGGCACACTCTGACAGACACGCACATAAATACACACAGTCACACATAACGTCACACACACTCGCACGCATACACAGGCCTTAACACACAGAGAGGCACTCACACACGCCAACACACGCACTCACACCTGCACACTTGTATGCACACTCACACCCTCACTCCCTCTCACACACCTACACTCTCATACGCACACTGTCATACTCACACACATTAGGACTCACCCTCAAACACAGTCTCACGGACACACTCACACTCTCTCACACGTGGTCACACACTCATATACATACCTACACCCTCTCCCACTCGCACACCTACACTCTGAGAAAGACTCTCACACACTTACACAGTCACACTCCCTCACCCTCTCACACACACACTCACACACCTTCAGACACAGATACGCCACTGAACTCACTGTCACCCATGAACACACACACTCACGAAGGATCACACACACTCACACACCTACATACACAGACACACATTCTCAGACATACAGGCACTCACACTCACCCGCGCTCACAAAGACACACTCACATACATGCACACAACAACAGGACACACACCATCACAGGGACACACACAAACACATACACATACAAACAAGTGCCCATATACACACTCAAGCACTTACTCCCACTCACTCACCTACACTCTCACAAGCACCCTCACATACACACACCCGGTCTCAAACACCCGCACCATCACACATTCACAAACTGACAGACACACACCTACACGCAGAGACACACTCCCACATTCACACGCACTCACACACACACAAACACTCGCATTCACACTCACACACTCGCTAAATGCCGCACAGGTACAGTCTCACAAACAACCTCAAAACCTCTCACCCATTCTCACAATCCATCACACTCTCACACATTCACACCATATCACACACACAGTCCACACTCACACACTCACAGACTGACGCTCACACACACTATCACACGATTTTATTAACGCTCACACAGTCTCACGCACACCGACTCTCTCACCAACACACTATCACGCTCAGTCACTCACACACCTACAGAGACAGACATGCTCACACACACTCACGAATGCTCACACTGTCACACACACAAACATTCACGAGCAGACACACCCACAGTCACACACACAGGTAAATGCACGGTCTCGCACGCACACTCTTAATCCAACTCATATGCACACACACACACACAGACACATACACTCTCAGTAGCTCACTCACACATTCACACCCACTGTCACACACTCACACAGTCACACTGTCATACACAAAAATACACCTTCACACACACACACTCTAACAAAATCGCGCACACAGAATTTCTCAAAATTGTCTAGACACACATTCACTCCTTCAGTCAAATACACTCAGACACTTGCACACTCACCCTGCCTCACACAACGACACACACACCCTCACTCACTGTTACACTCAACACACCTACACACACTGAGACACTCATAGACACACGAAGACACACCTGCACACACATGCACACAAAATGTCACAGAAAGTTGCACAAGTACCCAGACCTGAACCCCCAGGGACATACTCACACACAACATCACACACAATCTCTCACACACAAGCACACTTGTATGTGCACTCACACCCACACCTCCACTCACACACCCACACTCTCACTTACACACTCTCACACTCACACACATTATGACTCACCCTCACACTCACACTGACCGAAACACGTGCAGTCACACACACTCACTGAAAAGCAGCCTCTCCTGCACAAAATCACACACCCACTCCCACTCAGACCCCTGCACTCTCAGAAACATACACACTCACACACACTCTTGCACGCTATCACACACTGTCACACAGACTCATTCACACACAGGCAAAAGCCCGCACTCACAAGCCTATAGGCACTCAAACACATACACAGTGTCCCACACCCACAGTCACCTACACATGGAGACGCCCATGCAGTCAAGCTCAAAGACACACACAACGATGCACACTCACGCCTACACTTCGCACACTCTCACAGACACTCATGGGCTCACACCCACACATGTACACACACGTTGCCACACACAGTCATGCAGCTACACACACCAACACACCCACACACTCACAGCCTCTTATGCACTCACACAAGCTCTCACGCACACTCACTCCAACGGAGACGCACACACCCACACACTCACAGACACATGCACTCACACTCATACTCTCACACACACTGCCCATATACACACACAGTCACACAAGCACACGAACACGCAATCACACAATTGTGTACACACGCACACAATCCCACTCGAAGAAATTCGCTTTCACAAACACGCTCACACGCTCTCACACAGACCCACAGGAACACTGTCAGACCCCCATCGCACACTCACAGACGCACACACCTGAACTCACACACACCCACAAACTCACTAACACGTACTCACAGTGAAACACGCTCAACTCACACACAGTCTCACACTCGTTTACACTCTCATCATCACACACACACATGCACTTTCACACACTCTCACATGGACACACAGTCCCATTCACACCTAGTCACACCAAACACACTCTCACACGCTGACTCACATGCACTAACACACACACTCACATTGTTAAACACACTCACACAGCTACACTAACTCACACACACAAACTCACACACAATCTCACACCATCACACACAGTCATGTACCTACACACACCAACTCGTACACACCCCCACCTGCTCACACACACAAGTCTTCACAAACACACCCGCATATATCCATGTCAGTAGTACCCAATGTGCCACACGTTCACACACACACACAACCACGCACATTCGCAAAGTGTCGCAAACACTCCAACAGTGTCGTGAACACACACTCACACACAATCACACATGCACACAAAAATAGACGCATACACACTCACAATCCCTCTCTGACACATTCACACAAGGAAACACACCCAGTCACAGCCACCGTAACACACCCTAACACAGTCACACACTCTCAAACACACTGTCACCCCTTCGCACAGTCACACACACTCTCAAGCACAATCTCACACGGGCAATTTTTGAAGAACTTCCACACACACACAGTCAATCACACTCTGCATCTACTATCTTACGTTGGCATGCACACACAGCCTCACACACTCACACAATCACACTCATTCCCACGCACAACAGACCTACATACAGGCACACTCTGACAGACACGCACATAAATACACACAGTCACACATAACGTCACACACACTCGCACGCATACACAGGCCTTAACACACAGAGAGGCACTCACACACGCCAACACACGCACTCACACCTGCACACTTGTATGCACACTCACACCCTCACTCCCTCTCACACACCTACACTCTCATACGCACACTGTCATACTCACACACATTATGACTCACCCTCAAACACAGTCTCACGGACACACTCACACTCTCTCACACGTGGTCACACACTCATATACATACCTACACCCTCTCCCACTCGCACACCTACACTCTGAGAAAGACTCTCACACACTTACACAGTCACACTCCCTCACCCTCTCACACACACACTCACACACCTTCAGACACAGATACGCCACTGAACTCACTGTCACCCATGAACACACACACTCACGAAGGATCACACACACTCACACACCTACATACACAGACACACATTCTCAGACATACAGGCACTCACACTCACCCGCGCTCACAAAGACACACTCACATACATGCACACAACAACAGGACACACACCATCACAGGGACACACACAAACACATACACATACAAACAAGTGCCCATATACACACTCAAGCACTTACTCCCACTCACTCACCTACACTCTCACAAGCACCCTCACATACACACACCCGGTCTCAAACACCCGCACCATCACACATTCACAAACTGACAGACACACACCTACACGCAGAGACACACTCCCACATTCACACGCACTCACACACACACAAACACTCGCATTCACACTCACACACTCGCTAAATGCCGCACAGGTACAGTCTCACAAACAACCTCAAAACCTCTCACCCATTCTCACAATCCATCACACTCTCACACATTCACACCATATCACACACACAGTCCACACTCACACACTCACAGACTGACGCTCACACACACTATCACACGATTTTATTAACGCTCACACAGTCTCACGCACACCGACTCTCTCACCAACACACTATCACGCTCAGTCACTCACACACCTACAGAGACAGACATGCTCACACACACTCACGAATGCTCACACTGTCACACACACAAACATTCACGAGCAGACACACCCACAGTCACACACACAGGTAAATGCACGGTCTCGCACGCACACTCTTAATCCAACTCATATGCACACACACACACACAGACACATACACTCTCAGTAGCTCACTCACACATTCACACCCACTGTCACACACTCACACAGTCACACTGTCATACACAAAAATACACCTTCACACACACACACTCTAACAAAATCGCGCACACAGAATTTCTCAAAATTGTCTAGACACACATTCACTCCTTCAGTCAAATACACTCAGACACTTGCACACTCACCCTGCCTCACACAACGACACACACACCCTCACTCACTGTTACACTCAACACACCTACACACACTGAGACACTCATAGACACACGAAGACACACCTGCACACACATGCACACAAAATGTCACAGAAAGTTGCACAAGTACCCAGACCTGAACCCCCAGGGACATACTCACACACAACATCACACACAATCTCTCACACACAAGCACACTTGTATGTGCACTCACACCCACACCTCCACTCACACACCCACACTCTCACTTACACACTCTCACACTCACACACATTATGACTCACCCTCACACTCACACTGACCGAAACACGTGCAGTCACACACACTCACTGAAAAGCAGCCTCTCCTGCACAAAATCACACACCCACTCCCACTCAGACCCCTGCACTCTCAGAAACATACACACTCACACACACTCTCGCACGCTATCACACACTGTCACACAGACTCATTCACACACAGGCAAAAGCCCGCACTCACAAGCCTATAGGCACTCAAACACATACACAGTGTCCCACACCCACAGTCACCTACACATGGAGACGCCCATGCACTCAAGCTCAAAGACACACACACCGATGCACACTCACGCCTACACTTCGCACACTCTCACAGACACTCATGGGCTGACACCCACACATGTACACACACGTTGCCACACACAGTCATGCAGCTACACACACCAACACACCCACACACTCACAGCCTCTTATGCACTCACACAAGCTCTCACGCACACTCACTCCAACGGAGACGCACACACCCACACACTCACAGACACATGCACTCACACTCATACTCTCACACACACTGCCCATATACACACACAGTCACACAAGCACACGAACACGCAATCACACAATTGTGTACACACGCACACAATCCCACTCGAAGAAATTCGCTTTCACAAACACGCTCACACGCTCTCACACAGACCCACAGGAACACTGTCAGACCCCCATCGCACACTCACAGACGCACACACCTGAACTCACACACACCCACAAACTCACTAACACGTACTCACAGTGAAACACGCTCAACTCACACACAGTCACACACTCGTTTACACTCTCATCATCACACACACACATGCACTTTCACACACTCTCACATGGACACACAGTCCCATTCACACCTAGTCACACCAAACACACTCTCACACGCTGACTCACATGCACTAACACACACACTCACATTGTTAAACACACTCACACAGCTACACTAACTCACACACACAAACTCACACACAATCTCACACCATCACACACAGTCATGTACCTACACACACCAACTCGTACACACCCCCACCTGCTCACACACACAAATCTTCACAAACACACCCACATATATCCATGTCAGTAGTACCCAATGTGACACACGTTCACACACACACACAACCACGCACATTCGCAAAGTGTCGCAAACACTCCAACAGTGTCGTGAACACACACTCACACACAATCACACATGCACACAAAAATAGACGCATACACACTCACAATCCCTCTCTGACACATTCACACAAGGAAACACACCCAGTCACAGACACCGTAACACACCCTAACACAGTCACACACTCTCAAACACACTGTCACCCCTTCGCACAGTCACACACACTCTCAAGCACAATCTCACACGGGCAATTTTTGAAGAACTTCCACACACACACAGTCAATCACACTCTGCATCTACTATCTTACGTTGGCATGCACACACAGCCTCACACACTCACACAATCACACTCATTCCCACGCACAACAGACCTACATACAGGCACACTCTGACAGACACGCACATAAATACACACAGTCACACATAACGTCACACACACTCGCACGCATACACAGGCCTTAACACACAGAGAGGCACTCACACACGCCAACACACGCACTCACACCTGCACACTTGTATGCACACTCACACCCTCACTCCCTCTCACACACCTACACTCTCATACGCACACTGTCATACTCACACACATTATGACTCACCCTCAAACACAGTCTCACGGACACACTCACACTCTCTCACACGTGGTCACACACTCATATACATACCTACACCCTCTCCCACTCGCACACCTACACTCTGAGAAAGACTCTCACACACTTACACAGTCACACTCCCTCACCCTCTCACACACACACTCACACACCTTCAGACACAGATACGCCACTGAACTCACTGTCACCCATGAACACACACACTCACGAAGGATCACACACACTCACACACCTACATACACAGACACACATTCTCAGACATACAGGCACTCACACTCACCCGCGCTCACAAAGACACACTCACATACATGCACACAACAACAGGACACACACCATCACAGGGACACACACAAACACATACACATACAAACAAGTGCCCATATACACACTCAAGCACTTACTCCCACTCACTCACCTACACTCTCACAAGCACCCTCACATACACACACCCGGTCTCAAACACCCGCACCATCACACATTCACAAACTGACAGACACACACCTACACGCAGAGACACACTCCCACATTCACACGCACTCACACACACACAAACACTCGCATTCACACTCACACACTCGCTAAATGCCGCACAGGTACAGTCTCACAAACAACCTCAAAACCTCTCACCCATTCTCACAATCCATCACACTCTCACACATTCACACCATATCACACACACAGTCCACACTCACACACTCACAGACTGACGCTCACACACACTATCACACGATTTTATTAACGCTCACACAGTCTCACGCACACCGACTCTCTCACCAACACACTATCACGCTCAGTCACTCACACACCTACAGAGACAGACATGCTCACACACACTCACGAATGCTCACACTGTCACACACACAAACATTCACGAGCAGACACACCCACAGTCACACACACAGGTAAATGCACGGTCTCGCACGCACACTCTTAATCCAACTCATATGCACACACACACACACAGACACATACACTCTCAGTAGCTCACTCACACATTCACACCCACTGTCACACACTCACACAGTCACACTGTCATACACAAAAATACACCTTCACACACACACACTCTAACAAAATCGCGCACACAGAATTTCTCAAAATTGTCTAGACACACATTCACTCCTTCAGTCAAATACACTCAGACACTTGCACACTCACCCTGCCTCACACAACGACACACACACCCTCACTCACTGTTACACTCAACACACCTACACACACTGAGACACTCATAGACACACGAAGACACACCTGCACACACATGCACACAAAATGTCACAGAAAGTTGCACAAGTACCCAGACCTGAACCCCCAGGGACATACTCACACACAACATCACACACAATCTCTCACACACAAGCACACTTGTATGTGCACTCACACCCACACCTCCACTCACACACCCACACTCTCACTTACACACTCTCACACTCACACACATTATGACTCACCCTCACACTCACACTGACCGAAACACGTGCAGTCACACACACTCACTGAAAAGCAGCCTCTCCTGCACAAAATCACACACCCACTCCCACTCAGACCCCTGCACTCTCAGAAACATACACACTCACACACACTCTTGCACGCTATCACACACTGTCACACAGACTCATTCACACACAGGCAAAAGCCCGCACTCACAAGCCTATAGGCACTCAAACACATACACAGTGTCCCACACCCACAGTCACCTACACATGGAGACGCCCATGCACTCAAGCTCAAAGACACACACAACGATGCACACTCACGCCTACACTTCGCACACTCTCACAGACACTCATGGGCTCACACCCACACATGTACACACACGTTGCCACACACAGTCATGCAGCTACAGACACCAACACACCCACACACTCACAGCCTCTTATGCACTCACACAAGCTCTCACGCACACTCACTCCAACGGAGACGCACACACCCACACACTCACAGACACATGCACTCACACTCATACTCTCACACACACTGCCCACATACACACACAGTCACACAAGCACACGAACACGCAATCACACAATTGTGTACACACGCACACAATCCCACTCGAAGAAATTCGCTTTCACAAACACGCTCACACGCTCTCACACAGACCCACAGGAACACTGTCAGACCCCCATCGCACACTCACAGACGCACACACCTGAACTCACACACACCCACAAACTCACTAACACGTACTCACAGTGAAACACGCTCAACTCACACACAGTCTCACACTCGTTTACACTCTCATCATCACACACACACATGCACTTTCACACACTCTCACATGGACACACAGTCCCATTCACACCTAGTCACACCAAA
This sequence comes from Manis javanica, assembly GCF_040802235.1. Classification (NCBI taxonomy): domain Eukaryota; kingdom Metazoa; phylum Chordata; class Mammalia; order Pholidota; family Manidae; genus Manis; species Manis javanica. The sequence goes on from NC_133175.1 coordinate 264,379, forward strand.
CACACTCTCACACGCTGACTCACATGCACTAACACACACACTCACATTGTTAAACACACTCACACAGCTACACTAACTCACACACACAAACTCACACACAATCTCACACCATCACACACAGTCATGTACCTACACACACCAACTCGTACACACCCCCACCTGCTCACACACACAAGTCTTCACAAACACACCCGCATATATCCATGTCAGTAATACCCAATGTGACACACGTTCACACACACACACAACCACGCACATTCGCAAAGTGTCGCAAACACTCCAACAGTGTCGTGAACACACACTCACACACAATCACACATGCACACAAAAATAGACGCATACACACTCACAATCCCTCTCTGACACATTCACACAAGGAAACACACCCAGTCACAGCCACCGTAACACACCCTAACACAGTCACACACTCTCAAACACACTGTCACCCCTTCGCACAGTCACACACACTCTCAAGCACAATCTCACACGGGCAATTTTTGAAGAACTTCCACACACACACAGTCAATCACACTCTGCATCTACTATCTTACGTTGGCATGCACACACAGCCTCACACACTCACACAATCACACTCATTCCCACGCACAACAGACCTACATACAGGCACACTCTGACAGACACGCACATAAATACACACAGTCACACATAACGTCACACACACTCGCACGCATACACAGGCCTTAACACACAGAGAGGCACTCACACACGCCAACACACGCACTCACACCTGCACACTTGTATGCACACTCACACCCTCACTCCCTCTCACACACCTACACTCTCATACGCACACTGTCATACTCACACACATTATGACTCACCCTCAAACACAGTCTCACGGACACACTCACACTCTCTCACACGTGGTCACACACTCATATACATACCTACACCCTCTCCCACTCGCACACCTACACTCTGAGAAAGACTCTCACACACTTACACAGTCACACTCCCTCACCCTCTCACACACACACTCACACACCTTCAGACACAGATACGCCACTGAACTCACTGTCACCCATGAACACACACACTCACGAAGGATCACACACACTCACACACCTACATACACAGACACACATTCTCAGACATACAGGCACTCACACTCACCCGCGCTCACAAAGACACACTCACATACATGCACACAACAACAGGACACACACCATCACAGGGACACACACAAACACATACACATACAAACAAGTGCCCATATACACACTCAAGCACTTACTCCCACTCACTCACCTACACTCTCACAAGCACCCTCACATACACACACCCGGTCTCAAACACCCGCACCATCACACATTCACAAACTGACAGACACACACCTACACGCAGAGACACACTCCCACATTCACACGCACTCACACACACACAAACACTCGCATTCACACTCACACACTCGCTAAATGCCGCACAGGTACAGTCTCACAAACAACCTCAAAACCTCTCACCCATTCTCACAATCCATCACACTCTCACACATTCACACCATATCACACACACAGTCCACACTCACACACTCACAGACTGACGCTCACACACACTATCACACGATTTTATTAACGCTCACACAGTCTCACGCACACCGACTCTCTCACCAACACACTATCACGCTCAGTCACTCACACACCTACAGAGACAGACATGCTCACACACACTCACGAATGCTCACACTGTCACACACACAAACATTCACGAGCAGACACACCCACAGTCACACACACAGGTAAATGCACGGTCTCGCACGCACACTCTTAATCCAACTCATATGCACACACACACACACAGACACATACACTCTCAGTAGCTCACTCACACATTCACACCCACTGTCACACACTCACACAGTCACACTGTCATACACAAAAATACACCTTCACACACACACACTCTAACAAAATCGCGCACACAGAATTTCTCAAAATTGTCTAGACACACATTCACTCCTTCAGTCAAATACACTCAGACACTTGCACACTCACCCTGCCTCACACAACGACACACACACCCTCACTCACTGTTACACTCAACACACCTACACACACTGAGACACTCATAGACACACGAAGACACACCTGCACACACATGCACACAAAATGTCACAGAAAGTTGCACAAGTACCCAGACCTGAACCCCCAGGGACATACTCACACACAACATCACACACAATCTCTCACACACAAGCACACTTGTATGTGCACTCACACCCACACCTCCACTCACACACCCACACTCTCACTTACACACTCTCACACTCACACACATTATGACTCACCCTCACACTCACACTGACCGAAACACGTGCAGTCACACACACTCACTGAAAAGCAGCCTCTCCTGCACAAAATCACACACCCACTCCCACTCAGACCCCTGCACTCTCAGAAACATACACACTCACACACACTCTCGCACGCTATCACACACTGTCACACAGACTCATTCACACACAGGCAAAAGCCCGCACTCACAAGCCTATAGGCACTCAAACACATACACAGTGTCCCACACCCACAGTCACCTACACATGGAGACGCCCATGCACTCAAGCTCAAAGACACACACAACGATGCACACTCACGCCTACACTTCGCACACTCTCACAGACACTCATGGGCTCACACCCACACATGTACACACACGTTGCCACACACAGTCATGCAGCTACACACACCAACACACCCACACACTCACAGCCTCTTATGCACTCACACAAGCTCTCACGCACACTCACTCCAACGGAGACGCACACACCCACACACTCACAGACACATGCACTCACACTCATACTCTCACACACACTGCCCATATACACACACAGTCACACAAGCACACGAACACGCAATCACACAATTGTGTACACACGCACACAATCCCACTCGAAGAAATTCGCTTTCACAAACACGCTCACACGCTCTCACACAGACCCACAGGAACACTGTCAGACCCCCATCGCACACTCACAGACGCACACACATGAACTCACACACACCCACAAACTCACTAACACGTACTCACAGTGAAACACGCTCAACTCACACACAGTCACACACTCGTTTACACTCTCATCATCACACACACACATGCACTTTCACACACTCTCACATGGACACACAGTCCCATTCACACCTAGTCACACCAAACACACTCTCACACGCTGACTCACATGCACTAACACACACACTCACATTGTTAAACACACTCACACAGCTACACTAACTCACACACACAAACTCACACACAATCTCACACCATCACACACAGTCATGTACCTACACACACCAACTCGTACACACCCCCACCTGCTCACACACACAAATCTTCACAAACACACCCACATATATCCATGTCAGTAGTACCCAATGTGACACACGTTCACACACACACACAACCACGCACATTCGCAAAGTGTCGCAAACACTCCAACAGTGTCGTGAACACACACTCACACACAATCACACATGCACACAAAAATAGACGCATACACACTCACAATCCCTCTCTGACACATTCACACAAGGAAACACACCCAGTCACAGACACCGTAACACACCCTAACACAGTCACACACTCTCAAACACACTGTCACCCCTTCGCACAGTCACACACACTCTCAAGCACAATCTCACACGGGCAATTTTTGAAGAACTTCCACACACACACAGTCAATCACACTCTGCATCTACTATCTTACGTTGGCATGCACACACAGCCTCACACACTCACACAATCACACTCATTCCCACGCACAACAGACCTACATACAGGCACACTCTGACAGACACGCACATAAATACACACAGTCACACATAACGTCACACACACTCGCACGCATACACAGGCCTTAACACACAGAGAGGCACTCACACACGCCAACACACGCACTCACACCTGCACACTTGTATGCACACTCACACCCTCACTCCCTCTCACACACCTACACTCTCATACGCACACTGTCATACTCACACACATTATGACTCACCCTCAAACACAGTCTCACGGACACACTCACACTCTCTCACACGTGGTCACACACTCATATACATACCTACACCCTCTCCCACTCGCACACCTACACTCTGAGAAAGACTCTCACACACTTACACAGTCACACTCCCTCACCCTCTCACACACACACTCACACACCTTCAGACACAGATACGCCACTGAACTCACTGTCACCCATGAACACACACACTCACGAAGGATCACACACACTCACACACCTACATACACAGACACACATTCTCAGACATACAGGCACTCACACTCACCCGCGCTCACAAAGACACACTCACATACATGCACACAACAACAGGACACACACCATCACAGGGACACACACAAACACATACACATACAAACAAGTGCCCATATACACACTCAAGCACTTACTCCCACTCACTCACCTACACTCTCACAAGCACCCTCACATACACACACCCGGTCTCAAACACCCGCACCATCACACATTCACAAACTGACAGACACACACCTACACGCAGAGACACACTCCCACATTCACACGCACTCACACACACACAAACACTCGCATTCACACTCACACACTCGCTAAATGCCGCACAGGTACAGTCTCACAAACAACCTCAAAACCTCTCACCCATTCTCACAATCCATCACACTCTCACACATTCACACCATATCACACACACAGTCCACACTCACACACTCACAGACTGACGCTCACACACACTATCACACGATTTTATTAACGCTCACACAGTCTCACGCACACCGACTCTCTCACCAACACACTATCACGCTCAGTCACTCACACACCTACAGAGACAGACATGCTCACACACACTCACGAATGCTCACACTGTCACACACACAAACATTCACGAGCAGACACACCCACAGTCACACACACAGGTAAATGCACGGTCTCGCACGCACACTCTTAATCCAACTCATATGCACACACACACACACAGACACATACACTCTCAGTAGCTCACTCACACATTCACACCCACTGTCACACACTCACACAGTCACACTGTCATACACAAAAATACACCTTCACACACACACACTCTAACAAAATCGCGCACACAGAATTTCTCAAAATTGTCTAGACACACATTCACTCCTTCAGTCAAATACACTCAGACACTTGCACACTCACCCTGCCTCACACAACGACACACACACCCTCACTCACTGTTACACTCAACACACCTACACACACTGAGACACTCATAGACACACGAAGACACACCTGCACACACATGCACACAAAATGTCACAGAAAGTTGCACAAGTACCCAGACCTGAACCCCCAGGGACATACTCACACACAACATCACACACAATCTCTCACACACAAGCACACTTGTATGTGCACTCACACCCACACCTCCACTCACACACCCACACTCTCACTTACACACTCTCACACTCACACACATTATGACTCACCCTCACACTCACACTGACCGAAACACGTGCAGTCACACACACTCACTGAAAAGCAGCCTCTCCTGCACAAAATCACACACCCACTCCCACTCAGACCCCTGCACTCTCAGAAACATACACACTCACACACACTCTTGCACGCTATCACACATTGTCACACAGACGCATTCACACACAGGCAAAAGCCCGCACTCACAAGCCTATAGGCACTCAAACACATACACAGTGTCCCACACCCACAGTCACCTACACATGGAGACGCCCATGCACTCAAGCTCAAAGACACACACAACGATGCACACTCACGCCTACACTTCGCACACTCTCACAGACACTCATGGGCTCACACCCACACATGTACACACACGTTGCCACACACAGTCATGCAGCTACACACACCAACACACCCACACACTCACAGCCTCTTATGCACTCACACAAGCTCTCATGCACACTCAGTCCAACAGACGCACACACCCACACACTCACAGACACATGCACTCACACTCATACTCTCACACACACTGCCCACATACACACACAGTCACACAAGCACACGAACACGCAATCACACAATTGTGTACACACGCACACAATCCCACTCGAAAAAATTCGCTTTCACAAACACGCTCACACGCTCTCACACAGACCCACAGGAACACTGTCAGACCCCCATCGCACACTCACAGACGCACACACCTGAACTCACACACACCCACAAACTCACTAACACGTACTCACAGTGAAACACGCTCAACTCACACACAGTCACACACTCGTTTACACTCTCATCATCACACACACACATGCACTTTCACACACTCTCACATGGACACACAGTCCCATTCACACCTAGTCACACCAAACACACTCTCACACGCTGACTCACATGCACTAACACACACACTCACATTGTTAAACACACTCACACAGCTACACTAACTCACACACACAAACTCACACACAATCTCACACCATCACACACAGTCATGTACCTACACACACCAACTCGTACACACCCCCACCTGCTCACACACACAAATCTTCACAAACACACCCACATATATCCATGTCAGTAGTACCCAATGTGACACACGTTCACACACACACACAACCACGCACATTCGCAAAGTGTCGCAAACACTCCAACAGTGTCGTGAACACACACTCACACACAATCACACATGCACACAAAAATAGACGCATACACACTCACAATCCCTCTCTGACACATTCACACAAGGAAACACACCCAGTCACAGCCACCGTAACACACCCTAACACAGTCACACACTCTCAAACACACTGTCACCCCTTCGCACAGTCACACACACTCTCAAGCACAATCTCACACGGGCAATTTTTGAAGAACTTCCACACACACACAGTCAATCACACTCTGCATCTACTATCTTACGTTGGCATGCACACACAGCCTCACACACTCACACAATCACACTCATTCCCACGCACAACAGACCTACATACAGGCACACTCTGACAGACACGCACATAAATACACACAGTCACACATAACGTCACACACACTCGCACGCATACACAGGCCTTAACACACAGAGAGGCACTCACACACGCCAACACACGCACTCACACCTGCACACTTGTATGCACACTCACACCCTCACTCCCTCTCACACACCTACACTCTCATACGCACACTGTCATACTCACACACATTATGACTCACCCTCAAACACAGTCTCACGGACACACTCACACTCTCTCACACGTGGTCACACACTCATATACATACCTACACCCTCTCCCACTCGCACACCTACACTCTGAGAAAGACTCTCACACACTTACACAGTCACACTCCCTCACCCTCTCACACACACACTCACACACCTTCAGACACAGATACGCCACTGAACTCACTGTCACCCATGAACACACACACTCACGAAGGATCACACACACTCACACACCTACATACACAGACACACATTCTCAGACATACAGGCACTCACACTCACCCGCGCTCACAAAGACACACTCACATACATGCACACAACAACAGGACACACACCATCACAGGGACACACACAAACACATACACATACAAACAAGTGCCCATATACACACTCAAGCACTTACTCCCACTCACTCACCTACACTCTCACAAGCACCCTCACATACACACACCCGGTCTCAAACACCCGCACCATCACACATTCACAAACTGACAGACACACACCTACACGCAGAGACACACTCCCACATTCACACGCACTCACACACACACAAACACTCGCATTCACACTCACACACTCGCTAAATGCCGCACAGGTACAGTCTCACAAACAACCTCAAAACCTCTCACCCATTCTCACAATCCATCACACTCTCACACATTCACACCATATCACACACACAGTCCACACTCACACACTCACAGACTGACGCTCACACACACTATCACACGATTTTATTAACGCTCACACAGTCTCACGCACACCGACTCTCTCACCAACACACTATCACGCTCAGTCACTCACACACCTACAGAGACAGACATGCTCACACACACTCACGAATGCTCACACTGTCACACACACAAACATTCACGAGCAGACACACCCACAGTCACACACACAGGTAAATGCACGGTCTCGCACGCACACTCTTAATCCAACTCATATGCACACACACACACACAGACACATACACTCTCAGTAGCTCACTCACACATTCACACCCACTGTCACACACTCACACAGTCACACTGTCATACACAAAAATACACCTTCACACACACACACACTCTAACAAAATCGCGCACACAGAATTTCTCAAAATTGTCTAGACACACATTCACTCCTTCAGTCAAATACACTCAGACACTTGCACACTCACCCTGCCTCACACAACGACACACACACCCTCACTCACTGTTACACTCAACACACCTACACACACTGAGACACTCATAGACACACGAAGACACACCTGCACACACATGCACACAAAATGTCACAGAAAGTTGCACAAGTACCCAGACCTGAACCCCCAGGGACATACTCACACACAACATCACACACAATCTCTCACACACAAGCACACTTGTATGTGCACTCACACCCACACCTCCACTCACACACCCACACTCTCACTTACACACTCTCACACTCACACACATTATGACTCACCCTCACACTCACACTGACCGAAACACGTGCAGTCACACACACTCACTGAAAAGCAGCCTCTCCTGCACAAAATCACACACCCACTCCCACTCAGACCCCTGCACTCTCAGAAACATACACACTCACACACACTCTTGCACGCTATCACACACTGTCACACAGACTCATTCACACACAGGCAAAAGCCCGCACTCACAAGCCTATAGGCACTCAAACACATACACAGTGTCCCACACCCACAGTCACCTACACATGGAGACGCCCATGCACTCAAGCTCAAAGACACACACAACGATGCACACTCACGCCTACACTTCGCACACTCTCACAGACACTCATGGGCTCACACCCACACATGTACACACACGTTGCCACACACAGTCATGCAGCTACAGACACCAACACACCCACACACTCACAGCCTCTTATGCACTCACACAAGCTCTCACGCACACTCACTCCAACGGAGACGCACACACCCACACACTCACAGACACATGCACTCACACTCATACTCTCACACACACTGCCCATATACACACACAGTCACACAAGCACACGAACACGCAATCACACAATTGTGTACACACGCACACAATCCCACTCGAAGAAATTCGCTTTCACAAACACGCTCACACGCTCTCACACAGACCCACAGGAACACTGTCAGACCCCCATCGCACACTCACAGACGCACACACCTGAACTCACACACACCCACAAACTCACTAACACGTACTCACAGTGAAACACGCTCAACTCACACACAGTCACACACTCGTTTACACTCTCATCATCACACACACACATGCACTTTCACACACTCTCACATGGACACACAGTCCCATTCACACCTAGTCACACCAAACACACTCTCACACGCTGACTCACATGCACTAACACACACACTCACATTGTTAAACACACTCACACAGCTACACTAACTCACACACACAAACTCACACACAATCTCACACCATCACACACAGTCATGTACCTACACACACCAACTCGTACACACCCCCACCTGCTCACACACACAAATCTTCACAAACACACCCACATATATCCATGTCAGTAGTACCCAATGTGACACACGTTCACACACACACACAACCACGCACATTCGCAAAGTGTCGCAAACACTCCAACAGTGTCGTGAACACACACTCACACACAATCACACATGCACACAAAAATAGACGCATACACACTCACAATCCCTCTCTGACACATTCACACAAGGAAACACACCCAGTCACAGACACCGTAACACACCCTAACACAGTCACACACTCTCAAACACACTGTCACCCCTTCGCACAGTCACACACACTCTCAAGCACAATCTCACACGGGCAATTTTTGAAGAACTTCCACACACACACAGTCAATCACACTCTGCATCTACTATCTTACGTTGGCATGCACACACAGCCTCACACACTCACACAATCACACTCATTCCCACGCACAACAGACCTACATACAGGCACACTCTGACAGACACGCACATAAATACACACAGTCACACATAACGTCACACACACTCGCACGCATACACAGGCCTTAACACACAGAGAGGCACTCACACACGCCAACACACGCACTCACACCTGCACACTTGTATGCACACTCACACCCTCACTCCCTCTCACACACCTACACTCTCATACGCACACTGTCATACTCACACACATTATGACTCACCCTCAAACACAGTCTCACGGACACACTCACACTCTCTCACACGTGGTCACACACTCATATACATACCTACACCCTCTCCCACTCGCACACCTACACTCTGAGAAAGACTCTCACACACTTACACAGTCACACTCCCTCACCCTCTCACACACACACTCACACACCTTCAGACACAGATACGCCACTGAACTCACTGTCACCCATGAACACACACACTCACGAAGGATCACACACACTCACACACCTACATACACAGACACACATTCTCAGACATACAGGCACTCACACTCACCCGCGCTCACAAAGACACACTCACATACATGCACACAACAACAGGACACACACCATCACAGGGACACACACAAACACATACACATACAAACAAGTGCCCATATACACACTCAAGCACTTACTCCCACTCACTCACCTACACTCTCACAAGCACCCTCACATACACACACCCGGTCTCAAACACCCGCACCATCACACATTCACAAACTGACAGACACACACCTACACGCAGAGACACACTCCCACATTCACACGCACTCACACACACACAAACACTCGCATTCACACTCACACACTCGCTAAATGCCGCACAGGTACAGTCTCACAAACAACCTCAAAACCTCTCACCCATTCTCACAATCCATCACACTCTCACACATTCACACCATATCACACACACAGTCCACACTCACACACTCACAGACTGACGCTCACACACACTATCACACGATTTTATTAACGCTCACACAGTCTCACGCACACCGACTCTCTCACCAACACACTATCACGCTCAGTCACTCACACACCTACAGAGACAGACATGCTCACACACACTCACGAATGCTCACACTGTCACACACACAAACATTCACGAGCAGACACACCCACAGTCACACACACAGGTAAATGCACGGTCTCGCACGCACACTCTTAATCCAACTCATATGCACACACACACACACAGACACATACACTCTCAGTAGCTCACTCACACATTCACACCCACTGTCACACACTCACACAGTCACACTGTCATACACAAAAATACACCTTCACACACACACACTCTAACAAAATCGCGCACACAGAATTTCTCAAAATTGTCTAGACACACATTCACTCCTTCAGTCAAATACACTCAGACACTTGCACACTCACCCTGCCTCACACAACGACACACACACCCTCACTCACTGTTACACTCAACACACCTACACACACTGAGACACTCATAGACACACGAAGACACACCTGCACACACATGCACACAAAATGTCACAGAAAGTTGCACAAGTACCCAGACCTGAACCCCCAGGGACATACTCACACACAACATCACACACAATCTCTCACACACAAGCACACTTGTATGTGCACTCACACCCACACCTCCACTCACACACCCACACTCTCACTTACACACTCTCACACTCACACACATTATGACTCACCCTCACACTCACACTGACCGAAACACGTGCAGTCACACACACTCACTGAAAAGCAGCCTCTCCTGCACAAAATCACACACCCACTCCCACTCAGACCCCTGCACTCTCAGAAACATACACACTCACACACACTCTTGCACGCTATCACACATTGTCACACAGACGCATTCACACACAGGCAAAAGCCCGCACTCACAAGCCTATAGGCACTCAAACACATACGCAGTGTCCCACACCCACAGTCACCTACACATGGAGACGCCCATGCACTCAAGCTCAAAGACACACACAACGATGCACACTCACGCCTACACTTCGCACACTCTCACAGACACTCATGGGCTCACACCCACACATGTACACACACGTTGCCACACACAGTCATGCAGCTACACACACCAACACACCCACACACTCACAGCCTCTTATGCACTCACACAAGCTCTCACGCACACTCACTCCAACGGAGACGCACACACCCACACACTCACAGACACATGCACTCACACTCATACTCTCACACACACTGCCCATATACACACACAGTCACACAAGCACACGAACACGCAATCACACAATTGTGTACACACGCACACAATCCCACTCGAAGAAATTCGCTTTCACAAACACGCTCACACGCTCTCACACAGACCCACAGGAACACTGTCAGACCCCCATCGCACACTCACAGACGCACACACCTGAACTCACACACACCCACAAACTCACTAACACGTACTCACAGTGAAACACGCTCAACTCACACACAGTCACACACTCGTTTACACTCTCATCATCACACACACACATGCACTTTCACACACTCTCACATGGACACACAGTCCCATTCACACCTAGTCACACCAAACACACTCTCACACGCTGACTCACATGCACTAACACACACACTCACATTGTTAAACACACTCACACAGCTACACTAACTCACACACACAAACTCACACACAATCTCACACCATCACACACAGTCATGTACCTACACACACCAACTCGTACACACCCCCACCTGCTCACACACACAAATCTTCACAAACACACCCACATATATCCATGTCAGTAGTACCCAATGTGACACACGTTCACACACACACACAACCACGCACATTCGCAAAGTGTCGCAAACACTCCAACAGTGTCGTGAACACACACTCACACACAATCACACATGCACACAAAAATAGACGCATACACACTCACAATCCCTCTCTGACACATTCACACAAGGAAACACACCCAGTCACAGCCACCGTAACACACCCTAACACAGTCACACACTCTCAAACACACTGTCACCCCTTCGCACAGTCACACACACTCTCAAGCACAATCTCACACGGGCAATTTTTGAAGAACTTCCACACACACACAGTCAATCACACTCTGCATCTACTATCTTACGTTGGCATGCACACACAGCCTCACACACTCACACAATCACACTCATTCCCACGCACAACAGACCTACATACAGGCACACTCTGACAGACACGCACATAAATACACACAGTCACACATAACGTCACACACACTCGCACGCATACACAGGCCTTAACACACAGAGAGGCACTCACACACGCCAACACACGCACTCACACCTGCACACTTGTATGCACACTCACACCCTCACTCCCTCTCACACACCTACACTCTCATACGCACACTGTCATACTCACACACATTATGACTCACCCTCAAACACAGTCTCACGGACACACTCACACTCTCTCACACGTGGTCACACACTCATATACATACCTACACCCTCTCCCACTCGCACACCTACACTCTGAGAAAGACTCTCACACACTTACACAGTCACACTCCCTCACCCTCTCACACACACACTCACACACCTTCAGACACAGATACGCCACTGAACTCACTGTCACCCATGAACACACACACTCACGAAGGATCACACACACTCACACACCTACATACACAGACACACATTCTCAGACATACAGGCACTCACACTCACCCGCGCTCACAAAGACACACTCACATACATGCACACAACAACAGGACACACACCATCACAGGGACACACACAAACACATACACATACAAACAAGTGCCCATATACACACTCAAGCACTTACTCCCACTCACTCACCTACACTCTCACAAGCACCCTCACATACACACACCCGGTCTCAAACACCCGCACCATCACACATTCACAAACTGACAGACACACACCTACACGCAGAGACACACTCCCACATTCACACGCACTCACACACACACAAACACTCGCATTCACACTCACACACTCGCTAAATGCCGCACAGGTACAGTCTCACAAACAACCTCAAAACCTCTCACCCATTCTCACAATCCATCACACTCTCACACATTCACACCATATCACACACACAGTCCACACTCACACACTCACAGACTGACGCTCACACACACTATCACACGATTTTATTAACGCTCACACAGTCTCACGCACACCGACTCTCTCACCAACACACTATCACGCTCAGTCACTCACACACCTACAGAGACAGACATGCTCACACACACTCACGAATGCTCACACTGTCACACACACAAACATTCACGAGCAGACACACCCACAGTCACACACACAGGTAAATGCACGGTCTCGCACGCACACTCTTAATCCAACTCATATGCACACACACACACACAGACACATACACTCTCAGTAGCTCACTCACACATTCACACCCACTGTCACACACTCACACAGTCACACTGTCATACACAAAAATACACCTTCACACACACACACACTCTAACAAAATCGCGCACACAGAATTTCTCAAAATTGTCTAGACACACATTCACTCCTTCAGTCAAATACACTCAGACACTTGCACACTCACCCTGCCTCACACAACGACACACACACCCTCACTCACTGTTACACTCAACACACCTACACACACTGAGACACTCATAGACACACGAAGACACACCTGCACACACATGCACACAAAATGTCACAGAAAGTTGCACAAGTACCCAGACCTGAACCCCCAGGGACATACTCACACACAACATCACACACAATCTCTCACACACAAGCACACTTGTATGTGCACTCACACCCACACCTCCACTCACACACCCACACTCTCACTTACACACTCTCACACTCACACACATTATGACTCACCCTCACACTCACACTGACCGAAACACGTGCAGTCACACACACTCACTGAAAAGCAGCCTCTCCTGCACAAAATCACACACCCACTCCCACTCAGACCCCTGCACTCTCAGAAACATACACACTCACACACACTCTTGCACGCTATCACACACTGTCACACAGACTCATTCACACACAGGCAAAAGCCCGCACTCACAAGCCTATAGGCACTCAAACACATACACAGTGTCCCACACCCACAGTCACCTACACATGGAGACGCCCATGCACTCAAGCTCAAAGACACACACAACGATGCACACTCACGCCTACACTTCGCACACTCTCACAGACACTCATGGGCTGACACCCACACATGTACACACACGTTGCCACACACAGTCATGCAGCTACAGACACCAACACACCCACACACTCACAGCCTCTTATGCACTCACACAAGCTCTCACGCACACTCACTCCAACGGAGACGCACACACCCACACACTCACAGACACATGCACTCACACTCATACTCTCACACACACTGCCCATATACACACACAGTCACACAAGCACACGAACACGCAATCACACAATTGTGTACACACGCACACAATCCCACTCGAAGAAATTCGCTTTCACAAACACGCTCACACGCTCTCACACAGACCCACAGGAACACTGTCAGACCCCCATCGCACACTCACAGACGCACACACATGAACTCACACACACCCACAAACTCACTAACACGTACTCACAGTGAAACACGCTCAACTCACACACAGTCACACACTCGTTTACACTCTCATCATCACACACACACATGCACTTTCACACACTCTCACATGGACACACAGTCCCATTCACACCTAGTCACACCAAACACACTCTCACACGCTGACTCACATGCACTAACACACACACTCACATTGTTAAACACACTCACACAGCTACACTAACTCACACACACAAACTCACACACAATCTCACACCATCACACACAGTCATGTACCTACACACACCAACTCGTACACACCCCCACCTGCTCACACACACAAATCTTCACAAACACACCCACATATATCCATGTCAGTAGTACCCAATGTGACACACGTTCACACACACACACAACCACGCACATTCGCAAAGTGTCGCAAACACTCCAACAGTGTCGTGAACACACACTCACACACAATCACACATGCACACAAAAATAGACGCATACACACTCACAATCCCTCTCTGACACATTCACACAAGGAAACACACCCAGTCACAGCCACCGTAACACACCCTAACACAGTCACACACTCTCAAACACACTGTCACCCCTTCGCACAGTCACACACACTCTCAAGCACAATCTCACACGGGCAATTTTTGAAGAACTTCCACACACACACAGTCAATCACACTCTGCATCTACTATCTTACGTTGGCATGCACACACAGCCTCACACACTCACACAATCACACTCATTCCCACGCACAACAGACCTACATACAGGCACACTCTGACAGACACGCACATAAATACACACAGTCACACATAACGTCACACACACTCGCACGCATACACAGGCCTTAACACACAGAGAGGCACTCACACACGCCAACACACGCACTCACACCTGCACACTTGTATGCACACTCACACCCTCACTCCCTCTCACACACCTACACTCTCATACGCACACTGTCATACTCACACACATTATGACTCACCCTCAAACACAGTCTCACGGACACACTCACACTCTCTCACACGTGGTCACACACTCATATACATACCTACACCCTCTCCCACTCGCACACCTACACTCTGAGAAAGACTCTCACACACTTACACAGTCACACTCCCTCACCCTCTCACACACACACTCACACACCTTCAGACACAGATACGCCACTGAACTCACTGTCACCCATGAACACACACACTCACGAAGGATCACACACACTCACACACCTACATACACAGACACACATTCTCAGACATACAGGCACTCACACTCACCCGCGCTCACAAAGACACACTCACATACATGCACACAACAACAGGACACACACCATCACAGGGACACACACAAACACATACACATACAAACAAGTGCCCATATACACACTCAAGCACTTACTCCCACTCACTCACCTACACTCTCACAAGCACCCTCACATACACACACCCGGTCTCAAACACCCGCACCATCACACATTCACAAACTGACAGACACACACCTACACGCAGAGACACACTCCCACATTCACACGCACTCACACACACACAAACACTCGCATTCACACTCACACACTCGCTAAATGCCGCACAGGTACAGTCTCACAAACAACCTCAAAACCTCTCACCCATTCTCACAATCCATCACACTCTCACACATTCACACCATATCACACACACAGTCCACACTCACACACTCACAGACTGACGCTCACACACACTATCACACGATTTTATTAACGCTCACACAGTCTCACGCACACCGACTCTCTCACCAACACACTATCACGCTCAGTCACTCACACACCTACAGAGACAGACATGCTCACACACACTCACGAATGCTCACACTGTCACACACACAAACATTCACGAGCAGACACACCCACAGTCACACACACAGGTAAATGCACGGTCTCGCACGCACACTCTTAATCCAACTCATATGCACACACACACACACAGACACATACACTCTCAGTAGCTCACTCACACATTCACACCCACTGTCACACACTCACACAGTCACACTGTCATACACAAAAATACACCTTCACACACACACACTCTAACAAAATCGCGCACACAGAATTTCTCAAAATTGTCTAGACACACATTCACTCCTTCAGTCAAATACACTCAGACACTTGCACACTCACCCTGCCTCACACAACGACACACACACCCTCACTCACTGTTACACTCAACACACCTACACACACTGAGACACTCATAGACACACGAAGACACACCTGCACACACATGCACACAAAATGTCACAGAAAGTTGCACAAGTACCCAGACCTGAACCCCCAGGGACATACTCACACACAACATCACACACAATCTCTCACACACAAGCACACTTGTATGTGCACTCACACCCACACCTCCACTCACACACCCACACTCTCACTTACACACTCTCACACTCACACACATTATGACTCACCCTCACACTCACACTGACCGAAACACGTGCAGTCACACACACTCACTGAAAAGCAGCCTCTCCTGCACAAAATCACACACCCACTCCCACTCAGACCCCTGCACTCTCAGAAACATACACACTCACACACACTCTCGCACGCTATCACACACTGTCACACAGACTCATTCACACACAGGCAAAAGCCCGCACTCACAAGCCTATAGGCACTCAAACACATACACAGTGTCCCACACCCACAGTCACCTACACATGGAGACGCCCATGCACTCAAGCTCAAAGACACACACACCGATGCACACTCACGCCTACACTTCGCACACTCTCACAGACACTCATGGGCTGACACCCACACATGTACACACACGTTGCCACACACAGTCATGCAGCTACACACACCAACACACCCACACACTCACAGCCTCTTATGCACTCACACAAGCTCTCACGCACACTCACTCCAACGGAGACGCACACACCCACACACTCACAGACACATGCACTCACACTCATACTCTCACACACACTGCCCACATACACACACAGTCACACAAGCACACGAACACGCAATCACACAATTGTGTACACACGCACACAATCCCACTCGAAAAAATTCGCTTTCACAAACACGCTCACACGCTCTCACACAGACCCACAGGAACACTGTCAGACCCCCATCGCACACTCACAGACGCACACACATGAACTCACACACACCCACAAACTCACTAACACGTACTCACAGTGAAACACGCTCAACTCACACACAGTCACACACTCGTTTACACTCTCATCATCACACACACACATGCACTTTCACACACTCTCACATGGACACACAGTCCCATTCACACCTAGTCACACCAAACACACTCTCACACGCTGACTCACATGCACTAACACACACACTCACATTGTTAAACACACTCACACAGCTACACTAACTCACACACACAAACTCACACACAATCTCACACCATCACACACAGTCATGTACCTACACACACCAACTCGTACACACCCCCACCTGCTCACACACACAAATCTTCACAAACACACCCACATATATCCATGTCAGTAGTACCCAATGTGACACACGTTCACACACACACACAACCACGCACATTCGCAAAGTGTCGCAAACACTCCAACAGTGTCGTGAACACACACTCACACACAATCACACATGCACACAAAAATAGACGCATACACACTCACAATCCCTCTCTGACACATTCACACAAGGAAACACACCCAGTCACAGCCACCGTAACACACCCTAACACAGTCACACACTCTCAAACACACTGTCACCCCTTCGCACAGTCACACACACTCTCAAGCACAATCTCACACGGGCAATTTTTGAAGAACTTCCACACACACACAGTCAATCACACTCTGCATCTACTATCTTACGTTGGCATGCACACACAGCCTCACACACTCACACAATCACACTCATTCCCACGCACAACAGACCTACATACAGGCACACTCTGACAGACACGCACATAAATACACACAGTCACACATAACGTCACACACACTCGCACGCATACACAGGCCTTAACACACAGAGAGGCACTCACACACGCCAACACACGCACTCACACCTGCACACTTGTATGCACACTCACACCCTCACTCCCTCTCACACACCTACACTCTCATACGCACACTGTCATACTCACACACATTATGACTCACCCTCAAACACAGTCTCACGGACACACTCACACTCTCTCACACGTGGTCACACACTCATATACATACCTACACCCTCTCCCACTCGCACACCTACACTCTGAGAAAGACTCTCACACACTTACACAGTCACACTCCCTCACCCTCTCACACACACACTCACACACCTTCAGACACAGATACGCCACTGAACTCACTGTCACCCATGAACACACACACTCACGAAGGATCACACACACTCACACACCTACATACACAGACACACATTCTCAGACATACAGGCACTCACACTCACCCGCGCTCACAAAGACACACTCACATACATGCACACAACAACAGGACACACACCATCACAGGGACACACACAAACACATACACATACAAACAAGTGCCCATATACACACTCAAGCACTTACTCCCACTCACTCACCTACACTCTCACAAGCACCCTCACATACACACACCCGGTCTCAAACACCCGCACCATCACACATTCACAAACTGACAGACACACACCTACACGCAGAGACACACTCCCACATTCACACGCACTCACACACACACAAACACTCGCATTCACACTCACACACTCGCTAAATGCCGCACAGGTACAGTCTCACAAACAACCTCAAAACCTCTCACCCATTCTCACAATCCATCACACTCTCACACATTCACACCATATCACACACACAGTCCACACTCACACACTCACAGACTGACGCTCACACACACTATCACACGATTTTATTAACGCTCACACAGTCTCACGCACACCGACTCTCTCACCAACACACTATCACGCTCAGTCACTCACACACCTACAGAGACAGACATGCTCACACACACTCACGAATGCTCACACTGTCACACACACAAACATTCACGAGCAGACACACCCACAGTCACACACACAGGTAAATGCACGGTCTCGCACGCACACTCTTAATCCAACTCATATGCACACACACACACACAGACACATACACTCTCAGTAGCTCACTCACACATTCACACCCACTGTCACACACTCACACAGTCACACTGTCATACACAAAAATACACCTTCACACACACACACACTCTAACAAAATCGCGCACACAGAATTTCTCAAAATTGTCTAGACACACATTCACTCCTTCAGTCAAATACACTCAGACACTTGCACACTCACCCTGCCTCACACAACGACACACACACCCTCACTCACTGTTACACTCAACACACCTACACACACTGAGACACTCATAGACACACGAAGACACACCTGCACACACATGCACACAAAATGTCACAGAAAGTTGCACAAGTACCCAGACCTGAACCCCCAGGGACATACTCACACACAACATCACACACAATCTCTCACACACAAGCACACTTGTATGTGCACTCACACCCACACCTCCACTCACACACCCACACTCTCACTTACACACTCTCACACTCACACACATTATGACTCACCCTCACACTCACACTGACCGAAACACGTGCAGTCACACACACTCACTGAAAAGCAGCCTCTCCTGCACAAAATCACACACCCACTCCCACTCAGACCCCTGCACTCTCAGAAACATACACACTCACACACACTCTTGCACGCTATCACACACTGTCACACAGACTCATTCACACACAGGCAAAAGCCCGCACTCACAAGCCTATAGGCACTCAAACACATACACAGTGTCCCACACCCACAGTCACCTACACATGGAGACGCCCATGCACTCAAGCTCAAAGACACACACAACGATGCACACTCACGCCTACACTTCGCACACTCTCACAGACACTCATGGGCTCACACCCACACATGTACACACACGTTGCCACACACAGTCATGCAGCTACACACACCAACACACCCACACACTCACAGCCTCTTATGCACTCACACAAGCTCTCACGCACACTCACTCCAACGGAGACGCACACACCCACACACTCACAGACACATGCACTCACACTCATACTCTCACACACACTGCCCATATACACACACAGTCACACAAGCACACGAACACGCAATCACACAATTGTGTACACACGCACACAATCCCACTCGAAGAAATTCGCTTTCACAAACACGCTCACACGCTCTCACACAGACCCACAGGAACACTGTCAGACCCCCATCGCACACTCACAGACGCACACACCTGAACTCACACACACCCACAAACTCACTAACACGTACTCACAGTGAAACACGCTCAACTCACACACAGTCACACACTCGTTTACACTCTCATCATCACACACACACATGCACTTTCACACACTCTCACATGGACACACAGTCCCATTCACACCTAGTCACACCAAACACACTCTCACACGCTGACTCACATGCACTAACACACACACTCACATTGTTAAACACACTCACACAGCTACACTAACTCACACACACAAACTCACACACAATCTCACACCATCACACACAGTCATGTACCTACACACACCAACTCGTACACACCCCCACCTGCTCACACACACAAATCTTCACAAACACACCCACATATATCCATGTCAGTAGTACCCAATGTGACACACGTTCACACACACACACAACCACGCACATTCGCAAAGTGTCGCAAACACTCCAACAGTGTCGTGAACACACACTCACACACAATCACACATGCACACAAAAATAGACGCATACACACTCACAATCCCTCTCTGACACATTCACACAAGGAAACACACCCAGTCACAGCCACCGTAACACACCCTAACACAGTCACACACTCTCAAACACACTGTCACCCCTTCGCACAGTCACACACACTCTCAAGCACAATCTCACACGGGCAATTTTTGAAGAACTTCCACACACACACAGTCAATCACACTCTGCATCTACTATCTTACGTTGGCATGCACACACAGCCTCACACACTCACACAATCACACTCATTCCCACGCACAACAGACCTACATACAGGCACACTCTGACAGACACGCACATAAATACACACAGTCACACATAACGTCACACACACTCGCACGCATACACAGGCCTTAACACACAGAGAGGCACTCACACACGCCAACACACGCACTCACACCTGCACACTTGTATGCACACTCACACCCTCACTCCCTCTCACACACCTACACTCTCATACGCACACTGTCATACTCACACACATTATGACTCACCCTCAAACACAGTCTCACGGACACACTCACACTCTCTCACACGTGGTCACACACTCATATACATACCTACACCCTCTCCCACTCGCACACCTACACTCTGAGAAAGACTCTCACACACTTACACAGTCACACTCCCTCACCCTCTCACACACACACTCACACACCTTCAGACACAGATACGCCACTGAACTCACTGTCACCCATGAACACACACACTCACGAAGGATCACACACACTCACACACCTACATACACAGACACACATTCTCAGACATACAGGCACTCACACTCACCCGCGCTCACAAAGACACACTCACATACATGCACACAACAACAGGACACACACCATCACAGGGACACACACAAACACATACACATACAAACAAGTGCCCATATACACACTCAAGCACTTACTCCCACTCACTCACCTACACTCTCACAAGCACCCTCACATACACACACCCGGTCTCAAACACCCGCACCATCACACATTCACAAACTGACAGACACACACCTACACGCAGAGACACACTCCCACATTCACACGCACTCACACACACACAAACACTCGCATTCACACTCACACACTCGCTAAATGCCGCACAGGTACAGTCTCACAAACAACCTCAAAACCTCTCACCCATTCTCACAATCCATCACACTCTCACACATTCACACCATATCACACACACAGTCCACACTCACACACTCACAGACTGACGCTCACACACACTATCACACGATTTTATTAACGCTCACACAGTCTCACGCACACCGACTCTCTCACCAACACACTATCACGCTCAGTCACTCACACACCTACAGAGACAGACATGCTCACACACACTCACGAATGCTCACACTGTCACACACACAAACATTCACGAGCAGACACACCCACAGTCACACACACAGGTAAATGCACGGTCTCGCACGCACACTCTTAATCCAACTCATATGCACACACACACACACAGACACATACACTCTCAGTAGCTCACTCACACATTCACACCCACTGTCACACACTCACACAGTCACACTGTCATACACAAAAATACACCTTCACACACACACACTCTAACAAAATCGCGCACACAGAATTTCTCAAAATTGTCTAGACACACATTCACTCCTTCAGTCAAATACACTCAGACACTTGCACACTCACCCTGCCTCACACAACGACACACACACCCTCACTCACTGTTACACTCAACACACCTACACACACTGAGACACTCATAGACACACGAAGACACACCTGCACACACATGCACACAAAATGTCACAGAAAGTTGCACAAGTACCCAGACCTGAACCCCCAGGGACATACTCACACACAACATCACACACAATCTCTCACACACAAGCACACTTGTATGTGCACTCACACCCACACCTCCACTCACACACCCACACTCTCACTTACACACTCTCACACTCACACACATTATGACTCACCCTCACACTCACACTGACCGAAACACGTGCAGTCACACACACTCACTGAAAAGCAGCCTCTCCTGCACAAAATCACACACCCACTCCCACTCAGACCCCTGCACTCTCAGAAACATACACACTCACACACACTCTCGCACGCTATCACACACTGTCACACAGACTCATTCACACACAGGCAAAAGCCCGCACTCACAAGCCTATAGGCACTCAAACACATACACAGTGTCCCACACCCACAGTCACCTACACATGGAGACGCCCATGCACTCAAGCTCAAAGACACACACAACGATGCACACTCACGCCTACACTTCGCACACTCTCACAGACACTCATGGGCTCACACCCACACATGTACACACACGTTGCCACACACAGTCATGCAGCTACACACACCAACACACCCACACACTCACAGCCTCTTATGCACTCACACAAGCTCTCACGCACACTCACTCCAACGGAGACGCACACACCCACACACTCACAGACACATGCACTCACACTCATACTCTCACACACACTGCCCACATACACACACAGTCACACAAGCACACGAACACGCAATCACACAATTGTGTACACACGCACACAATCCCACTCGAAAAAATTCGCTTTCACAAACACGCTCACACGCTCTCACACAGACCCACAGGAACACTGTCAGACCCCCATCGCACACTCACAGACGCACACACCTGAACTCACACACACCCACAAACTCACTAACACGTACTCACAGTGAAACACGCTCAACTCACACACAGTCACACACTCGTTTACACTCTCATCATCACACACACACATGCACTTTCACACACTCTCACATGGACACACAGTCCCATTCACACCTAGTCACACCAAACACACTCTCACACGCTGACTCACATGCACTAACACACACACTCACATTGTTAAACACACTCACACAGCTACACTAACTCACACACACAAACTCACACACAATCTCACACCATCACACACAGTCATGTACCTACACACACCAACTCGTACACACCCCCACCTGCTCACACACACAAATCTTCACAAACACACCCACATATATCCATGTCAGTAGTACCCAATGTGACACACGTTCACACACACACACAACCACGCACATTCGCAAAGTGTCGCAAACACTCCAACAGTGTCGTGAACACACACTCACACACAATCACACATGCACACAAAAATAGACGCATACACACTCACAATCCCTCTCTGACACATTCACACAAGGAAACACACCCAGTCACAGCCACCGTAACACACCCTAACACAGTCACACACTCTCAAACACACTGTCACCCCTTCGCACAGTCACACACACTCTCAAGCACAATCTCACACGGGCAATTTTTGAAGAACTTCCACACACACACAGTCAATCACACTCTGCATCTACTATCTTACGTTGGCATGCACACACAGCCTCACACACTCACACAATCACACTCATTCCCACGCACAACAGACCTACATACAGGCACACTCTGACAGACACGCACATAAATACACACAGTCACACATAACGTCACACACACTCGCACGCATACACAGGCCTTAACACACAGAGAGGCACTCACACACGCCAACACACGCACTCACACCTGCACACTTGTATGCACACTCACACCCTCACTCCCTCTCACACACCTACACTCTCATACGCACACTGTCATACTCACACACATTATGACTCACCCTCAAACACAGTCTCACGGACACACTCAC
The DNA here is from genome assembly GCF_040802235.1 of Manis javanica. NCBI lineage: Eukaryota > Metazoa > Chordata > Mammalia > Pholidota > Manidae > Manis > Manis javanica. Next base: position 290,639 of record NC_133175.1, read on the forward strand.
ACTCTCTCACACGTGGTCACACACTCATATACATACCTACACCCTCTCCCACTCGCACACCTACACTCTGAGAAAGACTCTCACACACTTACACAGTCACACTCCCTCACCCTCTCACACACACACTCACACACCTTCAGACACAGATACGCCACTGAACTCACTGTCACCCATGAACACACACACTCACGAAGGATCACACACACTCACACACCTACATACACAGACACACATTCTCAGACATACAGGCACTCACACTCACCCGCGCTCACAAAGACACACTCACATACATGCACACAACAACAGGACACACACCATCACAGGGACACACACAAACACATACACATACAAACAAGTGCCCATATACACACTCAAGCACTTACTCCCACTCACTCACCTACACTCTCACAAGCACCCTCACATACACACACCCGGTCTCAAACACCCGCACCATCACACATTCACAAACTGACAGACACACACCTACACGCAGAGACACACTCCCACATTCACACGCACTCACACACACACAAACACTCGCATTCACACTCACACACTCGCTAAATGCCGCACAGGTACAGTCTCACAAACAACCTCAAAACCTCTCACCCATTCTCACAATCCATCACACTCTCACACATTCACACCATATCACACACACAGTCCACACTCACACACTCACAGACTGACGCTCACACACACTATCACACGATTTTATTAACGCTCACACAGTCTCACGCACACCGACTCTCTCACCAACACACTATCACGCTCAGTCACTCACACACCTACAGAGACAGACATGCTCACACACACTCACGAATGCTCACACTGTCACACACACAAACATTCACGAGCAGACACACCCACAGTCACACACACAGGTAAATGCACGGTCTCGCACGCACACTCTTAATCCAACTCATATGCACACACACACACACAGACACATACACTCTCAGTAGCTCACTCACACATTCACACCCACTGTCACACACTCACACAGTCACACTGTCATACACAAAAATACACCTTCACACACACACACACTCTAACAAAATCGCGCACACAGAATTTCTCAAAATTGTCTAGACACACATTCACTCCTTCAGTCAAATACACTCAGACACTTGCACACTCACCCTGCCTCACACAATGACACACACACCCTCACTCACTGTTACACTCAACACACCTACACACACTGAGACACTCATAGACACACGAAGACACACCTGCACACACATGCACACAAAATGTCACAGAAAGTTGCACAAGTACCCAGACCTGAACCCCCAGGGACATACTCACACACAACATCTCACACAATCTCTCACACACAAGCACACTTGTATGTGCACTCACACCCACACCTCCACTCACACACCCACACTCTCACTTACACACTCTCACACTCACACACATTATGACTCACCCTCACACTCACACTGACCGAAACACGTGCAGTCACACACACTCACTGAAAAGCAGCCTCTCCTGCACAAAATCACACACCCACTCCCACTCAGACCCCTGCACTCTCAGAAACATACACACTCACACACACTGTTGCACGCTATCACACACTGTCACACAGACTCATTCACACACAGGCAAAAGCCCGCACTCACAAGCCTATAGGCACTCAAACACATACACAGTGTCCCACACCCACAGTCACCTACACATGGAGACGCCCATGCAGTCAAGCTCAAAGACACACACAACGATGCACACTCACGCCTACACTTCGCACACTCTCACAGACACTCATGGGCTCACACCCACACATGTACACACACGTTGCCACACACAGTCATGCAGCTACACACACCAACACACCCACACACTCACAGCCTCTTATGCACTCACACAAGCTCTCACGCACACTCACTCCAACGGAGACGCACACACCCACACACTCACAGACACATGCACTCACACTCATACTCTCACACACACTGCCCATATACACACACAGTCACACAAGCACACGAACACGCAATCACACAATTGTGTACACACGCACACAATCCCACTCGAAGAAATTCGCTTTCACAAACACGCTCACACGCTCTCACACAGACCCACAGGAACACTGTCAGACCCCCATCGCACACTCACAGACGCACACACCTGAACTCACACACACCCACAAACTCACTAACACGTACTCACAGTGAAACACGCTCAACTCACACACAGTCTCACACTCGTTTACACTCTCATCATCACACACACACATGCACTTTCACACACTCTCACATGGACACACAGTCCCATTCACACCTAGTCACACCAAACACACTCTCACACGCTGACTCACATGCACTAACACACACACTCACATTGTTAAACACACTCACACAGCTACACTAACTCACACACACAAACTCACACACAATCTCACACCATCACACACAGTCATGTACCTACACACACCAACTCGTACACACCCCCACCTGCTCACACACACAAGTCTTCACAAACACACCCGCATATATCCATGTCAGTAGTACCCAATGTGCCACACGTTCACACACACACACAACCACGCACATTCGCAAAGTGTCGCAAACACTCCAACAGTGTCGTGAACACACACTCACACACAATCACACATGCACACAAAAATAGACGCATACACACTCACAATCCCTCTCTGACACATTCACACAAGGAAACACACCCAGTCACAGACACCGTAACACACCCTAACACAGTCACACACTCTCAAACACACTGTCACCCCTTCGCACAGTCACACACACTCTCAAGCACAATCTCACACGGGCAATTTTTGAAGAACTTCCACACACACACAGTCAATCACACTCTGCATCTACTATCTTACGTTGGCATGCACACACAGCCTCACACACTCACACAATCACACTCATTCCCACGCACAACAGACCTACATACAGGCACACTCTGACAGACACGCACATAAATACACACAGTCACACATAACGTCACACACACTCGCACGCATACACAGGCCTTAACACACAGAGAGGCACTCACACACGCCAACACACGCACTCACACCTGCACACTTGTATGCACACTCACACCCTCACTCCCTCTCACACACCTACACTCTCATACGCACACTGTCATACTCACACACATTATGACTCACCCTCAAACACAGTCTCACGGACACACTCACACTCTCTCACACGTGGTCACACACTCATATACATACCTACACCCTCTCCCACTCGCACACCTACACTCTGAGAAAGACTCTCACACACTTACACAGTCACACTCCCTCACCCTCTCACACACACACTCACACACCTTCAGACACAGATACGCCACTGAACTCACTGTCACCCATGAACACACACACTCACGAAGGATCACACACACTCACACACCTACATACACAGACACACATTCTCAGACATACAGGCACTCACACTCACCCGCGCTCACAAAGACACACTCACATACATGCACACAACAACAGGACACACACCATCACAGGGACACACACAAACACATACACATACAAACAAGTGCCCATATACACACTCAAGCACTTACTCCCACTCACTCACCTACACTCTCACAAGCACCCTCACATACACACACCCGGTCTCAAACACCCGCACCATCACACATTCACAAACTGACAGACACACACCTACACGCAGAGACACACTCCCACATTCACACGCACTCACACACACACAAACACTCGCATTCACACTCACACACTCGCTAAATGCCGCACAGGTACAGTCTCACAAACAACCTCAAAACCTCTCACCCATTCTCACAATCCATCACACTCTCACACATTCACACCATATCACACACACAGTCCACACTCACACACTCACAGACTGACGCTCACACACACTATCACACGATTTTATTAACGCTCACACAGTCTCACGCACACCGACTCTCTCACCAACACACTATCACGCTCAGTCACTCACACACCTACAGAGACAGACATGCTCACACACACTCACGAATGCTCACACTGTCACACACACAAACATTCACGAGCAGACACACCCACAGTCACACACACAGGTAAATGCACGGTCTCGCACGCACACTCTTAATCCAACTCATATGCACACACACACACACAGACACATACACTCTCAGTAGCTCACTCACACATTCACACCCACTGTCACACACTCACACAGTCACACTGTCATACACAAAAATACACCTTCACACACACACACTCTAACAAAATCGCGCACACAGAATTTCTCAAAATTGTCTAGACACACATTCACTCCTTCAGTCAAATACACTCAGACACTTGCACACTCACCCTGCCTCACACAACGACACACACACCCTCACTCACTGTTACACTCAACACACCTACACACACTGAGACACTCATAGACACACGAAGACACACCTGCACACACATGCACACAAAATGTCACAGAAAGTTGCACAAGTACCCAGACCTGAACCCCCAGGGACATACTCACACACAACATCACACACAATCTCTCACACACAAGCACACTTGTATGTGCACTCACACCCACACCTCCACTCACACACCCACACTCTCACTTACACACTCTCACACTCACACACATTATGACTCACCCTCACACTCACACTGACCGAAACACGTGCAGTCACACACACTCACTGAAAAGCAGCCTCTCCTGCACAAAATCACACACCCACTCCCACTCAGACCCCTGCACTCTCAGAAACATACACACTCACACACACTCTTGCACGCTATCACACACTGTCACACAGACTCATTCACACACAGGCAAAAGCCCGCACTCACAAGCCTATAGGCACTCAAACACATACACAGTGTCCCACACCCACAGTCACCTACACATGGAGACGCCCATGCACTCAAGCTCAAAGACACACACACTGATGCACACTCACGCCTACACTTCGCACACTCTCACAGACACTCATGGGCTCACACCCACACATGTACACACACGTTGCCACACACAGTCATGCAGCTACACACACCAACACACCCACACACTCACAGCCTCTTATGCACTCACACAAGCTCTCACGCACACTCACTCCAACAGAGACGCACACACCCACACACTCACAGACACATGCACTCACACTCATACTCTCACACACACTGCCCACATACACACACAGTCACACAAGCACACGAACACGCAATCACACAATTGTGTACACACGCACACAATCCCACTCGAAAAAATTCGCTTTCACAAACACGCTCACACGCTCTCACACAGACCCACAGGAACACTGTCAGACCCCCATCGCACACTCACAGACGCACACACCTGAACTCACACACACCCACAAACTCACTAACACGTACTCACAGTGAAACACGCTCAACTCACACACAGTCACACACTCGTTTACACTCTCATCATCACACACACACATGCACTTTCACACACTCTCACATGGACACACAGTCCCATTCACACCTAGTCACACCAAACACACTCTCACACGCTGACTCACATGCACTAACACACACACTCACATTGTTAAACACACTCACACAGCTACACTAACTCACACACACAAACTCACACACAATCTCACACCATCACACACAGTCATGTACCTACACACACCAACTCGTACACACCCCCACCTGCTCACACACACAAATCTTCACAAACACACCCACATATATCCATGGCAGTAGTACCCAATGTGACACACGTTCACACACACACACACAACCACGCACATTCGCAAAGTGTCGCAAACACTCCAACAGGGTCGTGAACACACACTCACACACAATCACACATGCACACAAAAATAGACGCATACACATTCACAATCCCTCTCTGACACATTCACACAAGGAAACACACCCAGTCACAGCCACCGTAACACACCCTAACACAGTCACACACTCTCAAACACACTGTCACCCCTTCACACAGTCACACACACTCTCAAGCACAATCTCACACGGGCAATTTTTGAAGAACTTCCACACACACACAATCACTCACACTCTGCATCTACTATCTTACATTGGCATGCACACACAGCCTCACACACTCACACAATCACACTCATTCCCACGCACAACAGACCTACATACAGGCACACTCTGACAGACACGCACATAAATACACACAGTCACACATAACGTCACACACACTCGCACGCATACACAGGCCTTAACACACAGAGAGGCACTCACACACGCCAACACACGCACTCACTCACACCTGCACACTTGTATGCACACTCACACCCTCACTCCCACTCACACACCTACACTCTCATACGCACACTGTCATACTCACACACATTATGACTCACCCTCAAACACAGTCTCACGGACACACTCACACTCTCTCACACGTGGTCACACACTCATATACATACCTACACCCTCTCCCACTCGCACACCTACACTCTGAGAAAGACTCTCACACACTTACACAGTCACACTCCCTCAGCCTCTCACACACACACTCACACACCTTCAGACACAGATACGCCACTGAACTCACTGTCACACATGAACACACACTCACGAAGGATCACACACACTCACACACCTACATACACAGACACACATTCTCAGACATACAGGCACTCACACTCACCCGCGCTCACAAAGACACACTCACATACATGCCCAGAACAACAGGTCACACACCATCACAGGGACACACACAAACACATACACATACAAACAAGTGCCCATATACACTCTCAAGCCCTTACTCCCACTCACTCACCTACACTCTCACAAGCACCCTCACATACACACACCCGGTCACAAACACCCGCACCATCACACATTCACAAACCGACAGACACACACCTACACGCAGAGACACACTCCCACATTCACACGCACTCACACACACACAAACACTCGCATTCACACTCACACACTCGCTAAATGCCGCACAGGTACAGTCTCTCAAACAACCTCAAAACCTCTCACCCATTCTCACACTCCATCACACTCTCACACATTCACACCATATCACACACACACAGTCCACACTCACACACTCACAGACTGACACTCACACACACTATCACTCGATTTTATTAACGCTCACACAGTCTCACGCACACCGACTCTCTCACCAACACACTATCTCGCTCAGTCAGTCACACACCTACAGAGACAGACATGCTCACACACACTCACGCATACTCACACTGTCACACACACAAACATTTACGAGCAGACACACCACAGTCACACACTCAGGTAAATGCACGGTCTCGAACACACACACTTAATCCAACTCATGCACACACACACACAGACACATACACTCTCCGTAGCTCACTCACACATTCACACCCGCTGTCACACACTCACACAGTGACACACTGTCATACACAACAATACACCTTCACACACACACTCGAACATAATCGCACACACAGAATTGCTCAAAATTGTGTAGACACACATTCACTCCTTCAGTCAAATACACTCAGACACTTGCACACTCACCCTGCCTCACACAACGACACACACCCTCACTCACTGTTACACTCAACACACCTACACACACTGAGACACTCATAGACACACGAAGACACACCTGCACACACATGCATACAAAATGACACAGAAATTTGCACAAGTACACAGACCTGAACCCCCAGGGACATACTCACACACAACATCACACAGAATCTCTCACACACAAGCACACTTGTATGTGCACTCACACCCACACGTCCACTCACACACCCACACTCTCACTTACACACTCTCACACTCACAGACTTTATGACTCACCCTCACACTCACACTGACCGAAACACGTGCAGTCACACACACTCACTGTAAAGCAGCCTCTCCTGCACAAAATCACACACCCACAACCACTCAGACAACTGCACTCTCAGAAACATACACACTCACACACACTCTCGCACTCTATCGCACACTGTCACACAGACTCATTCACACACAGGCAAAAGCCCGCACTCACAAGCCTATAGGCACTCAAACACATACACAGTGTCCCACACCCACAGTCACCTACACATGGAGACGCCCATGCACTCAAGCTCAAAGACACACACACCGATGCACACTCACGCCTACACTTGGCACACTCTCACAGACACTCATGGGCTCACACCCGCACATGTACACACACGTTGCCACACACACTCATGCAGTTACACACACCAACACACCCACACACTCACAGCCTCTTATGCACTCACACAAGCTCTCACGCACACTCACTCCAACAGAGACGCACACACCCACACACTCACAGACACATGCACTCACACTCATACTCTCACACACACTGCCCACATACACACACAGTCACACAACCACACGAACACGCAATCACACAATTGTGTACACACGCACACAATCCCACTCGAAAAAATTCGCTTTCACAAACACGCTCACACGCTCTCACACAGACCCACAGGAACACTGTCAGACCCCCATCGCACACTCACATACGCACACACCTGAACTCACACACAACCACAAACTCACTAACACGTACTCACAGTGAAACACGCTCAACTCACACACAGTCACACACTCGTTTACACTCTCATCATCACAAACACATGCACTTTCAAACACTCTCACATGGACACACAGTCCCATTCACACCTAGACACACCAAACACACTCTCACACGCTGACTCACATGCACTAACACACACACTCACATTGTTAAACACACTCACACAGCTACACAAACTCACACACACAAACTCAGACGCAATCTCACACCATCACACACAGTCATGTACCTACACACACCAACTCGTACACACCCCCACCTGCTCACACACAAATATTCACAAACACACCCACGTATATCCATGTCAGTAGTACCCAATGTGACACACGTTCACACACACACACACAACCACGCACATTCGCAAAGTGTCGCAAACACTCCAACAGTATCGTGAACACACACTCACACACAATCACACATGCACACAAAAATAGACGCATACACACTCACAATCCCTCTCTGACACATTCACTCAAGGAAACACACCCAGTCACAGCCACCGTAACACAACCTAACACAGTCACACACTCTCAAACACACTGTCACCCCTTCGCACAGTCACACACACTCTCAAGCACAATATCACACATGCAATTTTTGAAGAACTTACACACACAATCACTCACACTATGCATCTACTATCTTACATTGGCATGCACACACAGCCTCACACACTCACACAATCACACTCATTCCCACGCACAACAGACCTACATACAGGCACACTCTGACAGACACGCACATAAATACACACAGTCACACATAACGTCACACACACTCGCACGCATACACAGGCCTTAACATACAGAGAGGCACTCACACACGCCAACACACGCACTCACTCACACCTGCACACTTGTATGCACACTCACACCCTCACTCCCACTCACACACCTACACTCTCATACGCACACTGTCATACTCACACACATTATGACTCACCCTCAAACACAGTCTCACGGACACACTCACACTCTCTCACACGTGGTCACACACTCATATACATACCTACACCCTCTCCCACTCGCACACCTACACTCTGAGAAAGACTCTCACACACTTACACAGTCACACTCCCTCAGCCTCTCACACACACACTCACACATCTTCAGACACAGATACGCCACTGAACTCACTGTCACACATGAACACACACACTCACGAAGGATCACACACACTCACACACCTACATACACAGACACACATTCTCAGACATACAGGCACTCACACTCACCCGCGCTCACAAAGACACACTCACATACATGCACACAACAACAGGACACACACCATCACAGGGACACACACAAACACATACACATACAAACAAGTGCCCATATACACACTCAAGCCCTTACTCCCACTCACTCACCTACACTCTCACAAGCACCCTCACATACACACACCTGGTCTCAAACACCCGCACCATCACACATTCACAAACCGACAGACACACACCTACACGCAGAGACACACTCCCACATTCACACGCACTCACACACACACAAACACTCGCATTCACACTCACACACTCGCTAAATGCCGCACAGGTACAGTCTCACAAACAACCTCAAAACCTCTCACCCATTCTCACAATCCGTCACACTCTCACACATTCACACCATATCACACACACACAGTCCACACTCACACACTCACAGACTGACACTCACACACACTATCACTCGATTTTATTAATGCTCACACATTCTCACGCACACTGACTATCTCACCAACACACTATCACGCTCAGTCACTCACACACCTACAGAGACAGACATGCTCACACACACTCACGCATACTCACACTGTCACACACACACACATTCACGTGCAGACACACCCACAGTCACACACACAGGTAAATGCACGGTCTCGAACGCACACACTTAATCCAACTCATATGCACACACACACACAGACACATACACTCTCAGTAGCTCACTCACACATTCACACCCACTGTCACACACTCACACAGTCACACACTGTTATACACAAAAATACACCTTCACACACACACACTCTAAATAAATCGCGCACACAGAATTTCTCAAAATTGTCTAGACACACATTCACTCCTTCAGTCAAATACACTCAGACACTTGCACACTCACCCTGCCTCACACAACGACACACACACCCTCACTCACTGTTACACTCAACACACCTACACACACTGAGACACTCATAGACACACGAAGACACACCTGCACACACATGCACACAAAATGTCACAGAAATTTGCACAAGTACACAGACCTGAACCCCCAGGGACATACTCACACACAACATCACACACAATATCTCACACACAAGCACACTTGTATGTGCACTCACAGCCACACCTCCACTCACACACCTACACTCTCACTTACACACTCTCACACTCACACACATTATGACTCACCCTCACACTCACACTGACCGAAACACGTGCAGTCACACACACTCACTGAAAAGCAGCCTCTCCTGCACAAAATCACACACCCACTCCCACTCAGACCCCTGCACTCTCAGAAACATACACACTCACACACACTCTTGCACGCTATCGCACACTGTCACACAGACTCATTCACACACAGGCAAAAGCCCGCACTCACAAGCCTATAGGCACTCAAACACATACACAGTGTCCCACACCCACAGTCACCTACACATGGAGACGCCCATGCACTCAACCTCAAAGATACACACACAGATGCACACTCACGCCTACACTTCGCACACTCTCACAGACACTCATGGGCTCACACCCACACATGTACACACACGTTGCCACACACAGTCATGCTGCTACAGACACCAACACACCCACACACTCACAGCCTCTTATGCACTCACACAAGCTCTCACGCACACTCACTCTAACAGAGACGCACACACCCACAAACCCACAGACACATGCACTCACAGTCAGAATCTCACACACACTGCCCACAAACACACACAGTCACACAAGCACACGAACACGCAATCACACAATTGTGTACACACGCACACAATCCCACTCGAAAAAATTCGCTTTCACAAACACGCTCACACGCTCTCACACAGACCCACAGGAACACTGTCAGACCCCCATCGCACACTCACAGACGCACACCCCTGATCTCACACACACCCACAAACTCACTAACGCGTACTCACAGTGAATCACGCTCAACTCACACACAGTCACACACACGTTTACACTCTCATCATCACACACACACATGCACTTTCACACACTCTCACATGGACACACAGTCCCATTCACACCTAGTCACACCAAACACACTCTCACACGCTGACTCACATGCACTAACACACACACTCACATTGTTAAACACACTCACACAGCTACACTAACTCACACACACAAACTCACACACAATCTCACACCATCACACACAGTCATGTACCTACACACACCAACTCGTACACACCCCCACCTGCTCACACACACAAATCTTCACAAACACACCCACATATATCCATGGCAGTAGTACCCAATGTGACACACGTTCACACACACACACACAACCACGCACATTCGCAAAGTGTCGCAAACACTCCAACAGGGTCGTGAACACACACTCACACACAATCACACATGCACACAAAAATAGACGCATACACATTCACAATCCCTCTCTGACACATTCACACAAGGAAACACACCCAGTCACAGCCACCGTAACACACCCTAACACAGTCACACACTCTCAAACACACTGTCACCCCTTCACACAGTCACACACACTCTCAAGCACAATCTCACACGGGCAATTCTTGAAGAACTTCCACACACACACAGTCAATCACACTCTGCATCTACTATCTTACGTTGGCATGCACACACAGCCTCACACACTCACACAATCACACTCATTCCCACGCACAACAGACCTACATACAGGCACACTCTGACAGACACGCACATAAATACACACAGTCACACATAACGTCACACACACTCGCACGCATACACAGGCCTTAACACACAGAGAGGCACTCACACACGCCAACACACGCACTCACTCACACCTGCACACTTGTATGCACACTCACACCCTCACTCCCACTCACACACCTACACTCTCATACGCACACTGTCATACTCACACACATTATGACTCACCCTCAAACACAGTCTCACGGACACACTCACACTCTCTCACACGTGGTCACACACTCATATACATACCTACACCCTCTCCCACTCGCACACCTACACTCTGAGAAAGACTCTCACACACTTACACAGTCACACTCCCTCAGCCTCTCACACACACACTCACACACCTTCAGACACAGATACGCCACTGAACTCACTGTCACACATGAACACACACTCACGAAGGATCACACACACTCACACACCTACATACACAGACACACATTCTCAGACATACAGGCACTCACACTCACCCGCGCTCACAAAGACACACTCACATACATGCCCAGAACAACAGGTCACACACCATCACAGGGACACACACAAACACATACACATACAAACAAGTGCCCATATACACTCTCAAGCCCTTACTCCCACTCACTCACCTACACTCTCACAAGCACCCTCACATACACACACCCGGTCACAAACACCCGCACCATCACACATTCACAAACCGACAGACACACACCTACACGCAGAGACACACTCCCACATTCACACGCACTCACACACACACAAACACTCGCATTCACACTCACACACTCGCTAAATGCCGCACAGGTACAGTCTCTCAAACAACCTCAAAACCTCTCACCCATTCTCACACTCCATCACACTCTCACACATTCACACCATATCACACACACACAGTCCACACTCACACACTCACAGACTGACACTCACACACACTATCACTCGATTTTATTAACGCTCACACAGTCTCACGCACACCGACTCTCTCACCAACACACTATCACGCTCAGTCAGTCACACACCTACAGAGACAGACATGCTCACACACACTCACGCATACTCACACTGTCACACACACAAACATTTACGAGCAGACACACCACAGTCACACACTCAGGTAAATGCACGGTCTCGAACACACACACTTAATCCAACTCATGCACACACACACACAGACACATACACTCTCCGTAGCTCACTCACACATTCACACCCGCTGTCACACACTCACACAGTGACACACTGTCATACACAACAATACACCTTCACACACACACTCGAACATAATCGCACACACAGAATTGCTCAAAATTGTGTAGACACACATTCACTCCTTCAGTCAAATACACTCAGACACTTGCACACTCACCCTGCCTCACACAACGACACACACCCTCACTCACTGTTACACTCAACACACCTACACACACTGAGACACTCATAGACACACGAAGACACACCTGCACACACATGCATACAAAATGACACAGAAATTTGCACAAGTACACAGACCTGAACCCCCAGGGACATACTCACACACAACATCACACAGAATCTCTCACACACAAGCACACTTGTATGTGCACTCACACCCACACGTCCACTCACACACCCACACTCTCACTTACACACTCTCACACTCACAGACATTATGACTCACCCTCACACTCACACTGACCGAAACACGTGCAGTCACACACACTCACTGTAAAGCAGCCTCTCCTGCACAAAATCACACACCCACAACCACTCAGACAACTGCACTCTCAGAAACATACACACTCACACACACTCTCGCACTCTATCGCACACTGTCACACAGACTCATTCACACACAGGCAAAAGCCCGCACTCACAAGCCTATAGGCACTCAAACACATACACAGTGTCCCACACCCACAGTCACCTACACATGGAGACGCCCATGCACTCAAGCTCAAAGACACACACACCGATGCACACTCACGCCTACACTTGGCACACTCTCACAGACACTCATGGGCTCACACCCGCACATGTACACACACGTTGCCACACACACTCATGCAGTTACACACACCAACACACCCACACACTCACAGCCTCTTATGCACTCACACAAGCTCTCACGCACACTCACTCCAACAGAGACGCACACACCCACACACTCACAGACACATGCACTCACACTCATACTCTCACACACACTGCCCACATACACACACAGTCACACAACCACACGAACACGCAATCACACAATTGTGTACACACGCACACAATCCCACTCGAAAAAATTCGCTTTCACAAACACGCTCACACGCTCTCACACAGACCCACAGGAGCACTGTCAGACCACCATCGCACACTCACAGACGCACACACCTGAACTCACACACAACCACAAACTCACTAACACGTACTCACAGTGAAACACGCTCAACTCACACACAGTCACACACTCGTTTACACTCTCATCATCACACACACATGCACTTTCAAACACTCTCACATGGACACACAGTCCCATTCACACCTAGACACACCAAACACTCTCTCACACGCTGACTCACATGCACTAACACACACACTCACATTGTTAAACACACTCACACAGCTACACAAACTCACACACACAAACTCAGACGCAATCTCACACCATCACACACAGTCATGTACCTACACACACCAACTCGTACACACCCCCACCTGCTCACACACAAATATTCACAAACACACCCACGTATATCCATGTCAGTAGTACCCAATGTGACACACGTTCACACACACACACACAACCACGCACATTCGCAAAGTGTCGCAAACACTCCAACAGTATCGTGAACACACACTCACACACAATCACACATGCACACAAAAATAGACGCATACACACTCACAATCCCTCTCTGACACATTCACTCAAGGAAACACACCCAGTCACAGCCACCGTAACACAACCTAACACAGTCACACACTCTCAAACACACTGTCACCCCTTCGCACAGTCACACACACTCTCAAGCACAATATCACACATGCAATTTTTGAAGAACTTACACACACAATCACTCACACTATGCATCTACTATCTTACATTGGCATGCACACACAGCCTCACACACTCACACAATCACACTCATTCCCACGCACAACAGACCTACATACAGGCACACTCTGACAGACACGCACATAAATACACACAGTCACACATAACGTCACACACACTCGCACGCATACACAGGCCTTAACATACAGAGAGGCACTCACACACGCCAACACACGCACTCACTCACACCTGCACACTTGTATGCACACTCACACCCTCACTCCCACTCACACACCTACACTCTCATACGCACACTGTCATACTCACACACATTATGACTCACCCTCAAACACAGTCTCACGGACACACTCACACTCTCTCACACGTGGTCACACACTCATATACATACCTACACCCTCTCCCACTCGCACACCTACACTCTGAGAAAGACTCTCACACACTTACACAGTCACACTCCCTCAGCCTCTCACACACACACTCACACATCTTCAGACACAGATACGCCACTGAACTCACTGTCACACATGAACACACACACTCACGAAGGATCACACACACTCACACACCTACATACACAGACACACATTCTCAGACATACAGGCACTCACACTCACCCGCGCTCACAAAGACACACTCACATACATGCACACAACAACAGGACACACACCATCACAGGGACACACACAAACACATACACATACAAACAAGTGCCCATATACACACTCAAGCCCTTACTCCCACTCACTCACCTACACTCTCACAAGCACCCTCACATACACACACCTGGTCTCAAACACCCGCACCATCACACATTCACAAACCGACAGACACACACCTACACGCAGAGACACACTCCCACATTCACACGCACTCACACACACACAAACACTCGCATTCACACTCACACACTCGCTAAATGCCGCACAGGTACAGTCTCACAAACAACCTCAAAACCTCTCACCCATTCTCACAATCCGTCACACTCTCACACATTCACACCATATCACACACACACAGTCCACACTCACACACTCACAGACTGACACTCACACACACTATCACTCGATTTTATTAATGCTCACACTTTCTCACGCACACTGACTATCTCACCAACACACTATCACGCTCAGTCACTCACACACCTACAGAGACAGACATGCTCACACACACTCACGCATACTCACACTGTCACACACACACACATTCACGTGCAGACACACCCACAGTCACACACACAGGTAAATGCACGGTCTCGAACGCACACACTTAATCCAACTCATATGCACACACACACACACAGACACATACACTCTCAGTAGCTCACTCACACATTCACACCCACTGTCACACACTCACACAGTCACACACTGTTATACACAAAAATACACCTTCACACACACACACTCTAAATAAATCGCGCACACAGAATTTCTCAAAATTGTCTAGACACACATTCACTCCTTCAGTCAAATACACTCAGACACTTGCACACTCACCCTGCCTCACACAACGACACACACACCCTCACTCACTGTTACACTCAACACACCTACACACACTGAGACACTCATAGACACACGAAGACACACCTGCACACACATGCACACAAAATGTCACAGAAATTTGCACAAGTACACAGACCTGAACCCCCAGGGACATACTCACACACAACATCACACACAATATCTCACACACAAGCACACTTGTATGTGCACTCACAGCCACACCTCCACTCACACACCTACACTCTCACTTACACACTCTCACACTCACACACATTATGACTCACCCTCACACTCACACTGACCGAAACACGTGCAGTCACACACACTCACTGAAAAGCAGCCTCTCCTGCTCAAAATCACACACCCACTCCCACTCAGACCCCTGCACTCTCAGAAACATACACACTCACACACACTCTTGCACGCTATCGCACACTGTCACACAGACTCATTCACACACAGGCAAAAGCCCGCACTCACAAGCCTATAGGCACTCAAACACATACACAGTGTCCCACACCCACAGTCACCTACACATGGAGACGCCCATGCACTCAAGCTCAAAGACACACACACCGATGCACACTCACGCCTACACTTCGCACACTCTCACAGACACTCATGGGCTCACACCCACACATGTACACACACGTTGCCACACACAGTCATGCTGCTACAGACACCAACACACCCACAGACTCACAGCCTCTTATGCACTCACACAAGCTGTCACGCACACTCACTCTAACAGAGACGCACACACCCACAAACCCACAGACACATGCACTCACACTCAGAATCTCACACACACTGCCCACAAACACACACAGTCACACAAGCACACGAACACGCAATCACACAATTGTGTACACACGCACACAATCCCACTCGAAAAAATTCTCTTTCACAAACACGCTCACACGCTCTCACACAGACCCACAGGAACACTGTCAGACCCCCATCGCACACTCACAGACGCACACCCCTGATCTCACACACACCCACAAACTCACTAACGCGTACTCACAGTGAATCACGCTCAACTCACACACAGTCACACACACGTTTACACTCTCATCATCACACACACACATGCACTTTCACACACTCTCACATGGACACACAGTCCCATTCACACCTAGTCACACCAAACACACTCTCACACGCTGACTCACATGCACTAACACACACACTCACATTGTTAAACACACTCACACAGCTACACTAACTCACACACACAAACTCACACACAATCTCACACCATCACACACAGTCATGTACCTACACACACCAACTCGTACACACCCCCACCTGCTCACACACACAAATCTTCACAAACACACCCACATATATCCATGGCAGTAGTACCCAATGTGACACACGTTCACACACACACACACAACCACGCACATTCGCAAAGTGTCGCAAACACTCCAACAGGGTCGTGAACACACACTCACACACAATCACACATGCACACAAAAATAGACGCATACACATTCACAATCCCTCTCTGACACATTCACACAAGGAAACACACCCAGTCACAGCCACCGTAACACACCCTAACACAGTCACACACTCTCAAACACACTGTCACCCCTTCACACAGTCACACACACTCTCAAGCACAATCTCACACGGGCAATTCTTGAAGAACTTACACACACACACAGTCAATCACACTCTGCATCTACTATCTTACGTTGGCATGCACACACAGCCTCACACACTCACACAATCACACTCATTCCCACGCACAACAGACCTACATACAGGCACACTCTGACAGACACGCACATAAATACACACAGTCACACATAACGTCACACACACTCGCACGCATACACAGGCCTTAACACACAGAGAGGCACTCACACACGCCAACACACGCACTCACTCACACCTGCACACTTGTATGCACACTCACACCCTCACTCCCACTCACACACCTACACTCTCATACGCACACTGTCATACTCACACACATTATGACTCACCCTCAAACACAGTCTCACGGACACACTCACACTCTCTCACACGTGGTCACACACTCATATACATACCTACACCCTCTCCCACTCGCACACCTACACTCTGAGAAAGACTCTCACACACTTACACAGTCACACTCCCTCAGCCTCTCACACACACACTCACACACCTTCAGACACAGATACGCCACTGAACTCACTGTCACACATGAACACACACTCACGAAGGATCACACACACTCACACACCTACATACACAGACACACATTCTCAGACATACAGGCACTCACACTCACCCGCGCTCACAAAGACACACTCACATACATGCCCAGAACAACAGGTCACACACCATCACAGGGACACACACAAACACATACACATACAAACAAGTGCCCATATACACACTCAAGCCCTTACTCCCACTCACTCACCTACACTCTCACAAGCACCCTCACATACACACACCCGGTCTCAAACACCCGCACCATCACACATTCACAAACCGACAGACACACACCTACACGCAGAGACACACTCCCACATTCACAAGCACTCACACACACACAAACACTCGCATTCACACTCACACACTCGCTAAATGCCGCACAGGTACAGTCTCTCAAACAACCTCAAAACCTCTCACCCATTCTCACACTCCATCACACTCTCACACATTCACACCATATCACACACACACAGTCCACACTCACACACTCACAGACTGACACTCACACACACTATCACTCGATTTTATTAACGCTCACACAGTCTCACGCACACCGACTCTCTCACCAACACACTATCACGCTCAGTCAGTCACACACCTACAGAGACAGACATGCTCACACACACTCACGCATACTCACACTGTCACACACACAAACATTTACGAGCAGACACACCACAGTCACACACTCAGGTAAATGCACGGTCTCGAACACACACACTTAATCCAACTCATGCACACACACACACAGACACATACACTCTCCGTAGCTCACTCACACATTCACACCCGCTGTCACACACTCACACAGTGACACACTGTCATACACAACAATACACCTTCACACACACACTCGAACATAATCGCACACACAGAATTGCTCAAAATTGTGTAGACACACATTCACTCCTTCAGTCAAATACACTCAGACACTTGCACACTCACCCTGCCTCACACAACGACACACACCCTCACTCACTGTTACACTCAACACACCTACACACACTGAGACACTCATAGACACACGAAGACACACCTGCACACACATGCATACAAAATGACACAGAAATTTGCACAAGTACACAGACCTGAACCCCCAGGGACATACTCACACACAACATCACACAGAATCTCTCACACACAAGCACACTTGTATGTGCACTCACACCCACACGTCCACTCACACACCCACACTCTCACTTACACACTCTCACACTCACAGACATTATGACTCACCCTCACACTCACACTGACCGAAACACGTGCAGTCACACACACTCACTGTAAAGCAGCCTCTCCTGCACAAAATCACACACCCACAACCACTCAGACAACTGCACTCTCAGAAACATACACACTCACACACACTCTCGCACTCTATCGCACACTGTCACACAGACTCATTCACACACAGGCAAAAGCCCGCACTCACAAGCCTATAGGCACTCAAACACATACACAGTGTCCCACACCCACAGTCACCTACACATGGAGACGCCCATGCACTCAAGCTCAAAGACACACACACCGATGCACACTCACGCCTACACTTGGCACACTCTCACAGACACTCATGGGCTCACACCCGCACATGTACACACACGTTGCCACACACACTCATGCAGTTACACACACCAACACACCCACACACTCACAGCCTCTTATGCACTCACACAAGCTCTCACGCACACTCACTCCAACAGAGACGCACACACCCACACACTCACAGACACATGCACTCACACTCATACTCTCACACACACTGCCCACATACACACACAGTCACACAACCACACGAACACGCAATCACACAATTGTGTACACACGCACACAATCCCACTCGAAAAAATTCGCTTTCACAAACACGCTCACACGCTCTCACACAGACCCACAGGAGCACTGTCAGACCCCCATCGCACACTCACAGACGCACACACCTGAACTCACACACAACCACAAACTCACTAACACGTACTCACAGTGAAACACGCTCAACTCACACACAGTCACACACTCGTTTACACTCTCATCATCACACACACATGCACTTTCAAACACTCTCACATGGACACACAGTCCCATTCACACCTAGACACACCAAACACACTCTCACACGCTGACTCACATGCACTAACACACACACTCACATTGTTAAACACACTCACACAGCTACACAAACTCACACACACAAACTCAGACGCAATCTCACACCATCACACACAGTCATGTACCTACACACACCAACTCGTACACACCCCCACCTGCTCACACACAAATATTCACAAACACACCCACGTATATCCATGTCAGTAGTACCCAATGTGACACACGTTCACACACACACACACAACCACGCACATTCGCAAAGTGTCGCAAACACTCCAACAGTATCGTGAACACACACTCACACACAATCACACATGCACACAAAAATAGACGCATACACACTCACAATCCCTCTCTGACACATTCACTCAAGGAAACACACCCAGTCACAGCCACCGTAACACAACCTAACACAGTCACACACTCTCAAACACACTGTCACCCCTTCGCACAGTCACACACACTCTCAAGCACAATATCACACATGCAATTTTTGAAGAACTTACACACACAATCACTCACACTATGCATCTACTATCTTACATTGGCATGCACACACAGCCTCACACACTCACACAATCACACTCATTCCCACGCACAACAGACCTACATACAGGCACACTCTGACAGACACGCACATAAATACACACAGTCACACATAACGTCACACACACTCACACGCATACACAGGCCTTAACATACAGAGAGGCACTCACACACGCCAACACACGCACTCAATCACACCTGCACACTTGTATGCACACTCACACCCTCACTCCCACTCACACACCTACACTCTCATACGCACACTGTCATACTCACACACATTATGACTCACCCTCAAACACAGTCTCACGGACACACTCACACTCTCTCACACGTGGTCACACACTCATATACATACCTACACCCTCTCCCACTCGCACACCTACACTCTGAGAAAGACTCTCACACACTTACACAGTCACACTCCCTCAGCCTCTCACACACACACTCACACATCTTCAGACACAGATACGCCACTGAACTCACTGTCACACATGAACACACACACTCACGAAGGATCACACACACTCACACACCTACATACACAGACACACATTCTCAGACATACAGGCACTCACACTCACCCGCGCTCACAAAGACACACTCACATACATGCACACAACAACAGGACACACACCATCACAGGGACACACACAAACACATACACATACAAACAAGTGCCCATATACACACTCAAGCCCTTACTCCCACTCACTCACCTACACTCTCACAAGCACCCTCACATACACACACCTGGTCTCAAACACCCGCACCATCACACATTCACAAACCGACAGACACACACCTACACGCAGAGACACACTCCCACATTCACACGCACTCACACACACACAAACACTCGCATTCACACTCACACACTCGCTAAATGCCGCACAGGTACAGTCTCACAAACAACCTCAAAACCTCTCACCCATTCTCACAATCCGTCACACTCTCACACATTCACACCATATCACACACACACAGTCCACACTCACACACTCACAGACTGACACTCACACACACTATCACTCGATTTTATTAATGCTCACACATTCTCACGCACACTGACTATCTCACCAACACACTATCACGCTCAGTCACTCACACACCTACAGAGACAGACATGCTCACACACACTCACGCATACTCACACTGTCACACACACACACATTCACGTGCAGACACACCCACAGTCACACACACAGGTAAATGCACGGTCTCGAACGCACACACTTAATCCAACTCATATGCACACACACACTCACACAGACACATACACTCTCAGTAGCTCACTCACACATTCTCACACACTGTCACACACTCACACAGTCACACACTGTCATACACAAAAATACACCTTCACACACACACACTCTAACAAAATCGCGCACTCAGAATTTCTCAAAATTTTGTAGGCACATTCACTCCTTCAGTCAAATACACTCAGACACTTGCACACTCACCCTGCCTCACACAACGACACACACACCCTCACTCTCTGTTACACTCAACACACCTACACACACTGAGACACTCATAGACACACGAAGACACACCTGCACACACATGCACACAAAATGTCACAGAAATTTGCACAAGTACACAGACCTGAACCCCCAGGGACATACTCACACACAGCATCACACACAATCTCTCACACACAAGCACACTTGTATGTGCACTCACACCCACACCTCCACTCACACACCCACACTCTCACTTACACACTCTCACACTCACACACATTATGACTCACCCTCACACTCACACTGACCGAAACACTTGCATTAACACACACTCACTGAAAAGCAGGCTCTCCTGCACAAAATCACACACCCACTCCCACTCAGACCCCTGCACTCTCAGAAACATACACACTCACACACACTCTCGCACGCTATCACACACTGTCACACAGACTCATTCACACACAGGCAAAAGCCCGCACTCACAAGCCTATAGGCACTCAAACACATACACAGTGTCCCACACCCACAGTCACCTACACATGGAGACGCCCATGCACTCAAGCTCAAAGACACACACACCGATGCACACTCACGCCTACACTTCGCACACTCTCACAGACACTCATGGGCTCACACCCACACATGTACACACACGTTGCCACACACAGTCATGCAGCTACACACACCAACACACCCACACACTCACAGCCTCTTATGCACTCACACAGGCTCTCACGCACACTCACTCCAACAGAGACGCACACACCCACACACTCACAGACACATGCACTCACACTCATACTCTCACACACACTGCCCACATACACACACAGTCACACAAGCACACGAACACGCAATCACACAATTGTGTACACACGCACACAATCCCACTCGAAATATTTCGCTTTCACAAACACGCTCACACGCTCTCACACAGACCCACAGGAACACTGTCAGACCCCCATCGCACACTCACAGACGCACACACCTGAACTCACACACACCCACAAACTCACTAACACGTACTCACAGTGAAACACGCTCAACTCACACAGTCACACACTCGTTTACACTCTCATCATCACACACACACGTGCACTTTCACACACTCTCACATGGACACACAGTCCCATTCACACCTAGTCACACCAAACACACTCTCACACGCTGACTCACATGACTAACACACACACTCACATTGTTAAACACACTCACACAGCTACACTAACTCACACACACAAACTCACACACAATCTCACACCATCACACACAGTCATGTACCTACACACACCAACTCGTACACACCCCCACCTGCTCACACACACAAATCTTCACAAACACACCCACATATATCCATGTAAGTAGTATCCAATGTGACGCACGTTCACGCACACAAACACAGCCACGCACATTCGCAAAGTGTCGCAAACACTCCAACAGGGTCGTGAACACACACTCACACACAATCACACATGCACACAAAAATAGACGCATACACACTCACAATCCCTCTCTGACACATTCACACAAGGAAACACACCCAGTCACAGCCACCGTAACACACCCTAACACAGTCACACATTCTCAAACACACTGTCACCCCTTCGCACAGTCACACACACTCTCAAGCACAATCTCACACGGGCAATTTTTGAAGAACTTCCACACACACACAGTCAATCACACTCTGCATCTACTATCTTACGTTGGCATGCACACACAGCCTCACACACTCACAGAATCACACTCATTCCCACGCACAACAGAAATACATACAGGCACACTCTGACAGACACGCACATAAATACACACAGTCACACATAACGTCACACACACTCGCACGCATACACAGGCCTTAACACACAGAGAGGCACTCACACACGCCAACACACGCACTCACTCACACCTGCACACTTGTATGCACACTCACACCCTCACTCCCTCTCACACACCTACACTCTCATACGCACACTGTCATACTCACACACATTATGACTCACCCTCAAACACAGTCTCACGGACACACTCACACTCTCTCACACGTGGTCACACACTCATATACATACCTACACCCTCTCCCACTCGCACACCTACACTCTGAGAAAGACTCTCACACACTTACACAGTCACATTCACTCACCCTCTCACACACACACTCACACACCTTCAGACACAGACACGCCACTGAACTCACTGTCACACATGAACACACACTCACGAAGGATCACACACACTCACACACCTACATACACAGACACACATTCTCAGACATACAGGCACTCTCACTCCACCGCGCTGACAAAGACACACTCATATACATGCGCAGAACATCAGGTCACACTCCATCACAGGGACACACACAAACACATACACATACAAACAAGTGCCCATATACACACTCAAGCCCTTACTCCCACTCACTCACCTACACTCTCACAAGCACCCTCACATACACACACCCGGTCACAAACACCCGCACCATCACACATTCACAAACCGACAGACACACACCTACACGCAGAGACACACTCCCACATTCACACGCACTCACACACACACAAACACTCGCATTCACACTCACACACTCGCTAAATGCCGCACAGGTACAGTCTCTCAAACAACCTCAAAACCTCTCACCCATTCTCACACTCCATCACACTCTCACACATTCACACCATATCACACACACACAGTCCACACTCACACACTCACAGACTGACACTCACACAC
Source organism: Manis javanica (assembly GCF_040802235.1). Classification (NCBI taxonomy): domain Eukaryota; kingdom Metazoa; phylum Chordata; class Mammalia; order Pholidota; family Manidae; genus Manis; species Manis javanica. The sequence continues at coordinate 316,729 of NC_133175.1, forward strand.
ACTATCACTCGATTTTATTAACGCTCACACAGTCTCACGCACACCGACTCTCTCACCAACACACTATCACGCTCAGTCAGTCACACACCTACAGAGACAGACATGCTCACACACACTCACGCATACTCACACTGTCACACACACAAACATTTACGAGCAGACACACCACAGTCACACACTCAGGTAAATGCACGGTCTCGAACACACACACTTAATCCAACTCATGCACACACACACACAGACACATACACTCTCCGTAGCTCACTCACACATTCACACCCGCTGTCACACACTCACACAGTGACACACTGTCATACACAACAATACACCTTCACACACACACTCGAACATAATCGCACACACAGAATTGCTCAAAATTGTGTAGACACACATTCACTCCTTCAGTCAAATACACTCAGACACTTGCACACTCACCCTGCCTCACACAACGACACACACACCCTCACTCACTGTTACACTCAACACACCTACACACACTGAGACACTCATAGACACACGAAGACACACCTGCACACACATGCATACAAAATGACACAGAAATTTGCACAAGTACACAGACCTGAACCCCCAGGGACATACTCACACACAACATCACACAGAATCTCTCACACACAAGCACACTTGTATGTGCACTCACACCCACACGTCCACTCACACACCCACACTCTCACTTACACACTCTCACACTCACAGACATTATGACTCACCCTCACACTCACACTGACCGAAACACGTGCAGTCACACACACTCACTGTAAAGCAGCCTCTCCTGCACAAAATCACACACCCACAACCACTCAGACAACTGCACTCTCAGAAACATACACACTCACACACACTCTCGCACTCTATCGCACACTGTCACACAGACTCATTCACACACAGGCAAAAGCCCGCACTCACAAGCCTATAGGCACTCAAACACATACACAGTGTCCCACACCCACAGTCACCTACACATGGAGACGCCCATGCACTCAAGCTCAAAGACACACACACCGATGCACACTCACGCCTACACTTGGCACACTCTCACAGACACTCATGGGCTCACACCCGCACATGTACACACACGTTGCCACACACACTCATGCAGTTACACACACCAACACACCCACACACTCACAGCCTCTTATGCACTCACACAAGCTCTCACGCACACTCACTCCAACAGAGACGCACACACCCACACACTCACAGACACATGCACTCACACTCATACTCTCACACACACTGCCCACATACACACACAGTCACACAACCACACGAACACGCAATCACACAATTGTGTACACACGCACACAATCCCACTCGAAAAAATTCGCTTTCACAAACACGCTCACACGCTCTCACACAGACCCACAGGAGCACTGTCAGACCCCCATCGCACACTCACAGACGCACACACCTGAACTCACACACAACCACAAACTCACTAACACGTACTCACAGTGAAACACGCTCAACTCACACACAGTCACACACTCGTTTACACTCTCATCATCACACACACATGCACTTTCAAACACTCTCACATGGACACACAGTCCCATTCACACCTAGACACACCAAACACACTCTCACACGCTGACTCACATGCACTAACACACACACTCACATTGTTAAACACACTCACACAGCTACACAAACTCACACACACAAACTCAGACGCAATCTCACACCATCACACACAGTCATGTACCTACACACACCAACTCGTACACACCCCCACCTGCTCACACACAAATATTCACAAACACACCCACGTATATCCATGTCAGTAGTACCCAATGTGACACACGTTCACACACACACACACAACAACGCACATTCGCAAAGTGTCGCAAACACTCCAACAGTATCGTGAACACACACTCACACACAATCACACATGCACACAAAAATAGACGCATACACACTCACAATCTCTCTCTGACACATTCACTCAAGGAAACACACCCAGTCACAGCCACCGTAACACAACCTAACACAGTCACACACTCTCAAACACACTGTCACCCCTTCGCACAGTCACACACACTCTCAAGCACAATATCACACATGCTATTTTTGAAGAACTTACACACACAATCACTCACACTATGCATCTACTATCTTACATTGGCATGCACACACAGCCTCACACACTCACACAATCACACTCATTCCCACGCACAACAGACCTACATACAGGCACACTCTGACAGACACGCACATAAATACACACAGTCACACATAACGTCACACACACTCGCACGCATACACAGGCCTTAACATACAGAGAGGCACTCACACACGCCAACACACGCACTCACTCACACCTGCACACTTGTATGCACACTCACACCCTCACTCCCACTCACACACCTACACTCTCATACGCACACTGTCATACTCACACACATTATGACTCACCCTCAAACACAGTCTCACGGACACACTCACACTCTCTCACACGTGGTCACACACTCATATACATACCTACACCCTCTCCCACTCGCACACCTACACTCTGAGAAAGACTCTCACACACTTACACAGTCACACTCCCTCAGCCTCTCACACACACACTCACACATCTTCAGACACAGATACGCCACTGAACTCACTGTCACACATGAACACACACACTCACGAAGGATCACACACACTCACACACCTACATACACAGACACACATTCTCAGACATACAGGCACTCACACTCACCCGCGCTCACAAAGACACACTCACATACATGCACACAACAACAGGACACACACCATCACAGGGACACACACAAACACATACACATACAAACAAGTGCCCATATACACACTCAAGCCCTTACTCCCACTCACTCACCTACACTCTCACAAGCACCCTCACATACACACACCTGGTCTCAAACACCCGCACCATCACACATTCACAAACCGACAGACACACACCTACACGCAGAGACACACTCCCACATTCACACGCACTCACACACACACAAACACTCGCATTCACACTCACACACTCGCTAAATGCCGCACAGGTACAGTCTCACAAACAACCTCAAAACCTCTCACCCATTCTCACAATCCGTCACACTCTCACACATTCACACCATATCACACACACACAGTCCACACTCACACACTCACAGACTGACACTCACACACACTATCACTCGATTTTATTAATGCTCACACATTCTCACGCACACTGACTATCTCACCAACACACTATCACGCTCAGTCACTCACACACCTACAGAGACAGACATGCTCACACACACTCACGCATACTCACACTGTCACACACACACACATTCACGTGCAGACACACCCACAGTCACACACACAGGTAAATGCACGGTCTCGAACGCACACACTTAATCCAACTCATATGCACACACACACACACAGACACATACACTCTCAGTAGCTCACTCACACATTCACACCCACTGTCACACACTCACACAGTCACACACTGTTATACACAAAAATACACCTTCACACACACACACTCTAAATAAATCGCGCACACAGAATTTCTCAAAATTGTCTAGACACACATTCACTCCTTCAGTCAAATACACTCAGACACTTGCACACTCACCCTGCCTCACACAACGACACACACACCCTCACTCACTGTTACACTCAACACACCTACACACACTGAGACACTCATAGACACACGAAGACACACCTGCACACACATGCACACAAAATGTCACAGAAATTTGCACAAGTACACAGACCTGAACCCCCAGGGACATACTCACACACAACATCACACACAATATCTCACACACAAGCACACTTGTATGTGCACTCACAGCCACACCTCCACTCACACACCTACACTCTCACTTACACACTCTCACACTCACACACATTATGACTCACCCTCACACTCACACTGACCGAAACACGTGCAGTCACACACACTCACTGAAAAGCAGCCTCTCCTGCTCAAAATCACACACCCACTCCCACTCAGACCCCTGCACTCTCAGAAACATACACACTCACACACACTCTTGCACGCTATCGCACACTGTCACACAGACTCATTCACACACAGGCAAAAGCCCGCACTCACAAGCCTATAGGCACTCAAACACATACACAGTGTCCCACACCCACAGTCACCTACACATGGAGACGCCCATGCACTCAACCTCAAAGATACACACACAGATGCACACTCACGCCTACACTTCGCACACTCTCACAGACACTCATGGGCTCACACCCACACATGTACACACACGTTGCCACACACAGTCATGCTGCTACAGACACCAACACACCCACAGACTCACAGCCTCTTATGCACTCACACAAGCTGTCACGCACACTCACTCTAACAGAGACGCACACACCCACAAACCCACAGACACATGCACTCACACTCAGAATCTCACACACACTGCCCACAAACACACACAGTCACACAAGCACACGAACACGCAATCACACAATTGTGTACACACGCACACAATCCCACTCGAAAAAATTCTCTTTCACAAACACGCTCACACGCTCTCACACAGACCCACAGGAACACTGTCAGACCCCCATCGCACACTCACAGACGCACACCCCTGATCTCACACACACCCACAAACTCACTAACGCGTACTCACAGTGAATCACGCTCAACTCACACACAGTCACACACACGTTTACACTCTCATCATCACACACACACATGCACTTTCACACACTCTCACATGGACACACAGTCCCATTCACACCTAGTCACACCAAACACACTCTCACACGCTGACTCACATGCACTAACACACACACTCACATTGTTAAACACACTCACACAGCTACACTAACTCACACACACAAACTCACACACAATCTCACACCATCACACACAGTCATGTACCTACACACACCAACTCGTACACACCCCCACCTGCTCACACACACAAATCTTCACAAACACACCCACATATATCCATGGCAGTAGTACCCAATGTGACACACGTTCACACACACACACACAACCACGCACATTCGCAAAGTGTCGCAAACACTCCAACAGGGTCGTGAACACACACTCACACACAATCACACATGCACACAAAAATAGACGCATACACATTCACAATCCCTCTCTGACACATTCACACAAGGAAACACACCCAGTCACAGCCACCGTAACACACCCTAACACAGTCACACACTCTCAAACACACTGTCACCCCTTCACACAGTCACACACACTCTCAAGCACAATCTCACACGGGCAATTTTTGAAGAACTTCCACACACACACAATCACTCACACTCTGCATCTACTATCTTACATTGGCATGCACACACAGCCTCACACACTCACACAATCACACTCATTCCCACGCACAACAGACCTACATACAGGCACACTCTGACAGACACGCACATAAATACACACAGTCACACATAACGTCACACACACTCGCACGCATACACAGGCCTTAACACACAGAGAGGCACTCACACACGCCAACACACGCACTCACTCACACCTGCACACTTGTATGCACACTCACACCCTCACTCCCACTCACACACCTACACTCTCATACGCACACTGTCATACTCACACACATTATGACTCACCCTCAAACACAGTCTCACGGACACACTCACACTCTCTCACACGTGGTCACACACTCATATACATACCTACACCCTCTCCCACTCGCACACCTACACTCTGAGAAAGACTCTCACACACTTACACAGTCACACTCCCTCAGCCTCTCACACACACACTCACACACCTTCAGACACAGATACGCCACTGAACTCACTGTCACACATGAACACACACTCACGAAGGATCACACACACTCACACACCTACATACACAGACACACATTCTCAGACATACAGGCACTCACACTCACCCGCGCTCACAAAGACACACTCACATACATGCCCAGAACAACAGGTCACACACCATCACAGGGACACACACAAACACATACACATACAAACAAGTGCCCATATACACACTCAAGCCCTTACTCCCACTCACTCACCTACACTCTCACAAGCACCCTCACATACACACACCCGGTCACAAACACCCGCACCATCACACATTCACAAACCGACAGACACACACCTACACGCAGAGACACACTCCCACATTCACACGCACTCACACACACACAAACACTCGCATTCACACTCACACACTCGCTAAATGCCGCACAGGTACAGTCTCTCAAACAACCTCAAAACCTCTCACCCATTCTCACACTCCATCACACTCTCACACATTCACACCATATCACACACACACAGTCCACACTCACACACTCACAGACTGACACTCACACACACTATCACTCGATTTTATTAACGCTCACACAGTCTCACGCACACCGACTCTCTCACCAACACACTATCACGCTCAGTCAGTCACACACCTACAGAGACAGACATGCTCACACACACTCACGCATACTCACACTGTCACACACACAAACATTTACGAGCAGACACACCACAGTCACACACTCAGGTAAATGCACGGTCTCGAACACACACACTTAATCCAACTCATGCACACACACACACAGACACATACACTCTCCGTAGCTCACTCACACATTCACACCCGCTGTCACACACTCACACAGTGACACACTGTCATACACAACAATACACCTTCACACACACACTCGAACATAATCGCACACACAGAATTGCTCAAAATTGTGTAGACACACATTCACTCCTTCAGTCAAATACACTCAGACACTTGCACACTCACCCTGCCTCACACAACGACACACACACCCTCACTCACTGTTACACTCAACACACCTACACACACTGAGACACTCATAGACACACGAAGACACACCTGCACACACATGCATACAAAATGACACAGAAATTTGCACAAGTACACAGACCTGAACCCCCAGGGACATACTCACACACAACATCACACAGAATCTCTCACACACAAGCACACTTGTATGTGCACTCACACCCACACGTCCACTCACACACCCACACTCTCACTTACACACTCTCACACTCACAGACATTATGACTCACCCTCACACTCACACTGACCGAAACACGTGCAGTCACACACACTCACTGTAAAGCAGCCTCTCCTGCACAAAATCACACACCCACAACCACTCAGACAACTGCACTCTCAGAAACATACACACTCACACACACTCTCGCACTCTATCGCACACTGTCACACAGACTCATTCACACACAGGCAAAAGCCCGCACTCACAAGCCTATAGGCACTCAAACACATACACAGTGTCCCACACCCACAGTCACCTACACATGGAGACGCCCATGCACTCAAGCTCAAAGACACACACACCGATGCACACTCACGCCTACACTTGGCACACTCTCACAGACACTCATGGGCTCACACCCGCACATGTACACACACGTTGCCACACACACTCATGCAGTTACACACACCAACACACCCACACACTCACAGCCTCTTATGCACTCACACAAGCTCTCACGCACACTCACTCCAACAGAGACGCACACACCCACACACTCACAGACACATGCACTCACACTCATACTCTCACACACACTGCCCACATACACACACAGTCACACAACCACACGAACACGCAATCACACAATTGTGTACACACGCACACAATCCCACTCGAAAAAATTCGCTTTCACAAACACGCTCACACGCTCTCACACAGACCCACAGGAGCACTGTCAGACCCCCATCGCACACTCACAGACGCACACACCTGAACTCACACACAACCACAAACTCACTAACACGTACTCACAGTGAAACACGCTCAACTCACACACAGTCACACACTCGTTTACACTCTCATCATCACACACACATGCACTTTCAAACACTCTCACATGGACACACAGTCCCATTCACACCTAGACACACCAAACACACTCTCACACGCTGACTCACATGCACTAACACACACACTCACATTGTTAAACACACTCACACAGCTACACAAACTCACACACACAAACTCAGACGCAATCTCACACCATCACACACAGTCATGTACCTACACACACCAACTCGTACACACCCCCACCTGCTCACACACAAATATTCACAAACACACCCACGTATATCCATGTCAGTAGTACCCAATGTGACACACGTTCACACACACACACACAACCACGCACATTCGCAAAGTGTCGCAAACACTCCAACAGTATCGTGAACACACACTCACACACAATCACACATGCACACAAAAATAGACGCATACACACTCACAATCCCTCTCTGACACATTCACTCAAGGAAACACACCCAGTCACAGCCACCGTAACACAACCTAACACAGTCACACACTCTCAAACACACTGTCACCCCTTCGCACAGTCACACACACTCTCAAGCACAATATCACACATGCAATTTTTGAAGAACTTACACACACAATCACTCACACTATGCATCTACTATCTTACATTGGCATGCACACACAGCCTCACACACTCACACAATCACACTCATTCCCACGCACAACAGACCTACATACAGGCACACTCTGACAGACACGCACATAAATACACACAGTCACACATAACGTCACACACACTCGCACGCATACACAGGCCTTAACATACAGAGAGGCACTCACACACGCCAACACACGCACTCACTCACACCTGCACACTTGTATGCACACTCACACCCTCACTCCCACTCACACACCTACACTCTCATACGCACACTGTCATACTCACACACATTATGACTCACCCTCAAACACAGTCTCACGGACACACTCACACTCTCTCACACGTGGTCACACACTCATATACATACCTACACCCTCTCCCACTCGCACACCTACACTCTGAGAAAGACTCTCACACACTTACACAGTCACACTCCCTCAGCCTCTCACACACACACTCACACATCTTCAGACACAGATACGCCACTGAACTCACTGTCACACATGAACACACACACTCACGAAGGATCACACACACTCACACACCTACATACACAGACACACATTCTCAGACATACAGGCACTCACACTCACCCGCGCTCACAAAGACACACTCACATACATGCACACAACAACAGGACACACACCATCACAGGGACACACACAAACACATACACATACAAACAAGTGCCCATATACACACTCAAGCCCTTACTCCCACTCACTCACCTACACTCTCACAAGCACCCTCACATACACACACCTGGTCTCAAACACCCGCACCATCACACATTCACAAACCGACAGACACACACCTACACGCAGAGACACACTCCCACATTCACACGCACTCACACACACACAAACACTCGCATTCACACTCACACACTCGCTAAATGCCGCACAGGTACAGTCTCACAAACAACCTCAAAACCTCTCACCCATTCTCACAATCCGTCACACTCTCACACATTCACACCATATCACACACACACAGTCCACACTCACACACTCACAGACTGACACTCACACACACTATCACTCGATATTATTAATGCTCACACATTCTCACGCACACTGACTATCTCACCAACACACTATCACGCTCAGTCACTCACACACCTACAGAGACAGACATGCTCACACACACTCACGCATACTCACACTGTCACACACACACACATTCACGTGCAGACACACCCACAGTCACACACACAGGTAAATGCACGGTCTCGAACGCACACACTTAATCCAACTCATATGCACACACACACACACAGACACATACACTCTCAGTAGCTCACTCACACATTCACACCCACTGTCACACACTCACACAGTCACACACTGTTATACACAAAAATACACCTTCACACACACACACTCTAAATAAATCGCGCACACAGAATTTCTCAAAATTGTCTAGACACACATTCACTCCTTCAGTCAAATACACTCAGACACTTGCACACTCACCCTGCCTCACACAACGACACACACACCCTCACTCACTGTTACACTCAACACACCTACACACACTGAGACACTCATAGACACACGAAGACACACCTGCACACACATGCACACAAAATGTCACAGAAATTTGCACAAGTACACAGACCTGAACCCCCAGGGACATACTCACACACAACATCACACACAATATCTCACACACAAGCACACTTGTATGTGCACTCACAGCCACACCTCCACTCACACACCTACACTCTCACTTACACACTCTCACACTCACACACATTATGACTCACCCTCACACTCACACTGACCGAAACACGTGCAGTCACACACACTCACTGAAAAGCAGCCTCTCCTGCACAAAATCACACACCCACTCCCACTCAGACCCCTGCACTCTCAGAAACATACACACTCACACACACTCTTGCACGCTATCGCACACTGTCACACAGACTCATTCACACACAGGCAAAAGCCCGCACTCACAAGCCTATAGGCACTCAAACACATACACAGTGTCCCACACCCACAGTCACCTACACATGGAGACGCCCATGCACTCAACCTCAAAGATACACACACAGATGCACACTCACGCCTACACTTCGCACACTCTCACAGACACTCATGGGCTCACACCCACATATGTACACACACGTTGCCACACACAGTCATGCTGCTACAGACACCAACACACCCACACACTCACAGCCTCTTATGCACTCACACAAGCTCTCACGCACACTCACTCTAACAGAGACGCACACACCCACAAACCCACAGACACATGCACTCACACTCAGAATCTCACACACACTGCCCACAAACACACACAGTCACACAAGCACACGAACACGCAATCACACAATTGTGTACACACGCACACAATCCCACTCGAAAAAATTCTCTTTCGCAAACACGCTCACACGCTCTCACACAGACCCACAGGAACACTGTCAGACCCCCATCGCACACTCACAGACGCACACCCCTGATCTCACACACACCCACAAACTCACTAACGCGTACTCACAGTGAATCACGCTCAACTCACACACAGTCACACACACGTTTACACTCTCATCATCACACACACACATGCACTTTCACACACTCTCACATGGACACACAGTCCCATTCACACCTAGTCACACCAAACACACTCTCACACGCTGACTCACATGCACTAACACACACACTCACATTGTTAAACACACTCACACAGCTACACTAACTCACACACACAAACTCACACACAATCTCACACCATCACACACAGTCATGTACCTACACACACCAACTCGTACACACCCCCACCTGCTCACACACACAAATCTTCACAAACACACCCACATATATCCATGGCAGTAGTACCCAATGTGACACACGTTCACACACACACACACAACCACGCACATTCGCAAAGTGTCGCAAACACTCCAACAGGGTCGTGAACACACACTCACACACAATCACACATGCACACAAAAATAGACGCATACACATTCACAATCCCTCTCTGACACATTCACACAAGGAAACACACCCAGTCACAGCCACCGTAACACACCCTAACACAGTCACACACTCTCAAACACACTGTCACCCCTTCACACAGTCACACACACTCTCAAGCACAATCTCACACGGGCAATTTTTGAAGAACTTCCACACACACACAATCACTCACACTCTGCATCTACTATCTTACATTGGCATGCACACACAGCCTCACACACTCACACAATCACACTCATTCCCACGCACAACAGACCTACATACAGGCACACTCTGACAGACACGCACATAAATACACACAGTCACACATAACGTCACACACACTCGCACGCATACACAGGCCTTAACACACAGAGAGGCACTCACACACGCCAACACACGCACTCACTCACACCTGCACACTTGTATGCACACTCACACCCTCACTCCCACTCACACACCTACACTCTCATACGCACACTGTCATACTCACACACATTATGACTCACCCTCAAACACAGTCTCACGGACACACTCACACTCTCTCACACGTGGTCACACACTCATATACATACCTACACCCTCTCCCACTCGCACACCTACACTCTGAGAAAGACTCTCACACACTTACACAGTCACACTCCCTCAGCCTCTCACACACACACTCACACACCTTCAGACACAGATACGCCACTGAACTCACTGTCACACATGAACACACACTCACGAAGGATCACACACACTCACACACCTACATACACAGACACACATTCTCAGACATACAGGCACTCACACTCACCCGCGCTCACAAAGACACACTCACATACATGCCCAGAACAACAGGTCACACACCATCACAGGGACACACACAAACACATACACATACAAACAAGTGCCCATATACACACTCAAGCCCTTACTCCCACTCACTCACCTACACTCTCACAAGCACCCTCACATACACACACCCGGTCACAAACACCCGCACCATCACACATTCACAAACCGACAGACACACACCTACACGCAGAGACACACTCCCACATTCACACGCACTCACACACACACAAACACTCGCATTCACACTCACACACTCGCTAAATGCCGCACAGGTACAGTCTCTCAAACAACCTCAAAACCTCTCACCCATTCTCACACTCCATCACACTCTCACACATTCACACCATATCACACACACACAGTCCACACTCACACACTCACAGACTGACACTCACACACACTATCACTCGATTTTATTAACGCTCACACAGTCTCACGCACACCGACTCTCTCACCAACACACTATCACGCTCAGTCAGTCACACACCTACAGAGACAGACATGCTCACACACACTCACGCATACTCACACTGTCACACACACAAACATTTACGAGCAGACACACCACAGTCACACACTCAGGTAAATGCACGGTCTCGAACACACACACTTAATCCAACTCATGCACACACACACACAGACACATACACTCTCCGTAGCTCACTCACACATTCACACCCGCTGTCACACACTCACACAGTGACACACTGTCATACACAACAATACACCTTCACACACACACTCGAACATAATCGCACACACAGAATTGCTCAAAATTGTGTAGACACACATTCACTCCTTCAGTCAAATACACTCAGACACTTGCACACTCACCCTGCCTCACACAACGACACACACACCCTCACTCACTGTTACACTCAACACACCTACACACACTGAGACACTCATAGACACACGAAGACACACCTGCACACACATGCATACAAAATGACACAGAAATTTGCACAAGTACACAGACCTGAACCCCCAGGGACATACTCACACACAACATCACACAGAATCTCTCACACACAAGCACACTTCTATGTGCACTCACACCCACACGTCCACTCACACACCCACACTCTCACTTACACACTCTCACACTCACAGACATTATGACTCACCCTCACACTCACACTGACCGAAACACGTGCAGTCACACACACTCACTGTAAAGCAGCCTCTCCTGCACAAAATCACACACCCACAACCACTCAGACAACTGCACTCTCAGAAACATACACACTCACACACACTCTCGCACTCTATCGCACACTGTCACACAGACTCATTCACACACAGGCAAAAGCCCGCACTCACAAGCCTATAGGCACTCAAACACATACACAGTGTCCCACACCCACAGTCACCTACACATGGAGACGCCCATGCACTCAAGCTCAAAGACACACACACCGATGCACACTCACGCCTACACTTGGCACACTCTCACAGACACTCATGGGCTCACACCCGCACATGTACACACACGTTGCCACACACACTCATGCAGTTACACACACCAACACACCCACACACTCACAGCCTCTTATGCACTCACACAAGCTCTCACGCACACTCACTCCAACAGAGACGCACACACCCACACACTCACAGACACATGCACTCACACTCATACTCTCACACACACTGCCCACATACACACACAGTCACACAACCACACGAACACGCAATCACACAATTGTGTACACACGCACACAATCCCACTCGAAAAAATTCGCTTTCACAAACACGCTCACACGCTCTCACACAGACCCACAGGAGCACTGTCAGACCCCCATCGCACACTCACAGACGCACACACCTGAACTCACACACAACCACAAACTCACTAACACGTACTCACAGTGAAACACGCTCAACTCACACACAGTCACACACTCGTTTACACTCTCATCATCACACACACATGCACTTTCAAACACTCTCACATGGACACACAGTCCCATTCACACCTAGACACACCAAACACACTCTCACACGCTGACTCACATGCACTAACACACACACTCACATTGTTAAACACACTCACACAGCTACACAAACTCACACACACAAACTCAGACGCAATCTCACACCATCACACACAGTCATGTACCTACACACACCAACTCGTACACACCCCCACCTGCTCACACACAAATATTCACAAACACACCCACGTATATCCATGTCAGTAGTACCCAATGTGACACACGTTCACACACACACACACAACCACGCACATTCGCAAAGTGTCGCAAACACTCCAACAGTATCGTGAACACACACTCACACACAATCACACATGCACACAAAAATAGACGCATACACACTCACAATCCCTCTCTGACACATTCACTCAAGGAAACACACCCAGTCACAGCCACCGTAACACAACCTAACACAGTCACACACTCTCAAACACACTGTCACCCCTTCGCACAGTCACACACACTCTCAAGCACAATATCACACATGCAATTTTTGAAGAACTTACACACACAATCACTCACACTATGCATCTACTATCTTACGTTGGCATGCACACACAGCCTCACACACTCACACAATCACACTCATTCCCACGCACAACAGACCTACATACAGGCACACTCTGACAGACACGCACATAAATACACACAGTCACACATAACGTCACACACACTCGCACGCATACACAGGCCTTAACATACAGAGAGGCACTCACACACGCCAACACACGCACTCACTCACACCTGCACACTTGTATGCACACTCACACCCTCACTCCCACTCACACACCTACACTCTCATACGCACACTGTCATACTCACACACATTATGACTCACCCTCAAACACAGTCTCACGGACACACTCACACTCTCTCACACGTGGTCACACACTCATATACATACCTACACCCTCTCCCACTCGCACACCTACACTCTGAGAAAGACTCTCACACACTTACACAGTCACACTCCCTCAGCCTCTCACACACACACTCACACATCTTCAGACACAGATACGCCACTGAACTCACTGTCACACATGAACACACACACTCACGAAGGATCACACACACTCACACACCTACATACACAGACACACATTCTCAGACATACAGGCACTCACACTCACCCGCGCTCACAAAGACACACTCACATACATGCACACAACAACAGGACACACACCATCACAGGGACACACACAAACACATACACATACAAACAAGTGCCCATATACACACTCAAGCCCTTACTCCCACTCACTCACCTACACTCTCACAAGCACCCTCACATACACACACCTGGTCTCAAACACCCGCACCATCACACATTCACAAACCGACAGACACACACCTACACGCAGAGACACACTCCCACATTCACACGCACTCACACACACACAAACACTCGCATTCACACTCACACACTCGCTAAATGCCGCACAGGTACAGTCTCACAAACAACCTCAAAACCTCTCACCCATTCTCACAATCCGTCACACTCTCACACATTCACACCATATCACACACACACAGTCCACACTCACACACTCACAGACTGACACTCACACACACTATCACTCGATATTATTAATGCTCACACATTCTCACGCACACTGACTATCTCACCAACACACTATCACGCTCAGTCACTCACACACCTACAGAGACAGACATGCTCACACACACTCACGCATACTCACACTGTCACACACACACACATTCACGTGCAGACACACCCACAGTCACACACACAGGTAAATGCACGGTCTCGAACGCACACACTTAATCCAACTCATATGCACACACACACACACAGACACATACACTCTCAGTAGCTCACTCACACATTCACACCCACTGTCACACACTCACACAGTCACACACTGTTATACACAAAAATACACCTTCACACACACACACTCTAAATAAATCGCGCACACAGAATTTCTCAAAATTGTCTAGACACACATTCACTCCTTCAGTCAAATACACTCAGACACTTGCACACTCACCCTGCCTCACACAACGACACACACACCCTCACTCACTGTTACACTCAACACACCTACACACACTGAGACACTCATAGACACACGAAGACACACCTGCACACACATGCACACAAAATGTCACAGAAATTTGCACAAGTACACAGACCTGAACCCCCAGGGACATACTCACACACAACATCACACACAATATCTCACACACAAGCACACTTGTATGTGCACTCACAGCCACACCTCCACTCACACACCTACACTCTCACTTACACACTCTCACACTCACACACATTATGACTCACCCTCACACTCACACTGACCGAAACACGTGCAGTCACACACACTCACTGAAAAGCAGCCTCTCCTGCACAAAATCACACACCCACTCCCACTCAGACCCCTGCACTCTCAGAAACATACACACTCACACACACTCTTGCACGCTATCGCACACTGTCACACAGACTCATTCACACACAGGCAAAAGCCCGCACTCACAAGCCTATAGGCACTCAAACACATACACAGTGTCCCACACCCACAGTCACCTACACATGGAGACGCCCATGCACTCAACCTCAAAGATACACACACAGATGCACACTCACGCCTACACTTCGCACACTCTCACAGACACTCATGGGCTCACACCCACATATGTACACACACGTTGCCACACACAGTCATGCTGCTACAGACACCAACACACCCACACACTCACAGCCTCTTATGCACTCACACAAGCTCTCACGCACACTCACTCTAACAGAGACGCACACACCCACAAACCCACAGACACATGCACTCACACTCAGAATCTCACACACACTGCCCACAAACACACACAGTCACACAAGCACACGAACACGCAATCACACAATTGTGTACACACGCACACAATCCCACTCGAAAAAATTCTCTTTCGCAAACACGCTCACACGCTCTCACACAGACCCACAGGAACACTGTCAGACCCCCATCGCACACTCACAGACGCACACCCCTGATCTCACACACACCCACAAACTCACTAACGCGTACTCACAGTGAATCACGCTCAACTCACACACAGTCACACACACGTTTACACTCTCATCATCACACACACACATGCACTTTCACACACTCTCACATGGACACACAGTCCCATTCACACCTAGTCACACCAAACACACTCTCACACGCTGACTCACATGCACTAACACACACACTCACATTGTTAAACACACTCACACAGCTACACTAACTCACACACACAAACTCACACACAATCTCACACCATCACACACAGTCATGTACCTACACACACCAACTCGTACACACCCCCACCTGCTCACACACACAAATCTTCACAAACACACCCACATATATCCATGGCAGTAGTACCCAATGTGACACACGTTCACACACACACACACAACCACGCACATTCGCAAAGTGTCGCAAACACTCCAACAGGGTCGTGAACACACACTCACACACAATCACACATGCACACAAAAATAGACGCATACACATTCACAATCCCTCTCTGACACATTCACACAAGGAAACACACCCAGTCACAGCCACCGTAACACACCCTAACACAGTCACACACTCTCAAACACACTGTCACCCCTTCACACAGTCACACACACTCTCAAGCACAATCTCACACGGGCAATTCTTGAAGAACTTCCACACACACACAATCACTCACACTCTGCATCTACTATCTTACATTGGCATGCACACACAGCCTCACACACTCACACAATCACACTCATTCCCACGCACAACAGACCTACATACAGGCACACTCTGACAGACACGCACATAAATACACACAGTCACACATAACGTCACACACACTCGCACGCATACACAGGCCTTAACACACAGAGAGGCACTCACACACGCCAACACACGCACTCACTCACACCTGCACACTTGTATGCACACTCACACCCTCACTCCCACTCACACACCTACACTCTCATACGCACACTGTCATACTCACACACATTATGACTCACCCTCAAACACAGTCTCACGGACACACTCACACTCTCTCACACGTGGTCACACACTCATATACATACCTACACCCTCTCCCACTCGCACACCTACACTCTGAGAAAGACTCTCACACACTTACACAGTCACACTCCCTCAGCCTCTCACACACACACTCACACACCTTCAGACACAGATACGCCACTGAACTCACTGTCACACATGAACACACACTCACGAAGGATCACACACACTCACACACCTACATACACAGACACACATTCTCAGACATACAGGCACTCACACTCACCCGCGCTCACAAAGACACACTCACATACATGCCCAGAACAACAGGTCACACACCATCACAGGGACACACACAAACACATACACATACAAACAAGTGCCCATATACACACTCAAGCCCTTACTCCCACTCACTCACCTACACTCTCACAAGCACCCTCACATACACACACCCGGTCACAAACACCCGCACCATCACACATTCACAAACCGACAGACACACACCTACACGCAGAGACACACTCCCACATTCACACGCACTCACACACACACAAACACTCGCATTCACACTCACACACTCGCTAAATGCCGCACAGGTACAGTCTCTCAAACAACCTCAAAACCTCTCACCCATTCTCACACTCCATCACACTCTCACACATTCACACCATATCACACACACACAGTCCACACTCACACACTCACAGACTGACACTCACACACACTATCACTCGATTTTATTAACGCTCACACAGTCTCACGCACACCGACTCTCTCACCAACACACTATCACGCTCAGTCAGTCACACACCTACAGAGACAGACATGCTCACACACACTCACGCATACTCACACTGTCACACACACAAACATTTACGAGCAGACACACCACAGTCACACACTCAGGTAAATGCACGGTCTCGAACACACACACTTAATCCAACTCATGCACACACACACACAGACACATACACTCTCCGTAGCTCACTCACACATTCACACCCGCTGTCACACACTCACACAGTGACACACTGTCATACACAACAATACACCTTCACACACACACTCGAACATAATCGCACACACAGAATTGCTCAAAATTGTGTAGACACACATTCACTCCTTCAGTCAAATACACTCAGACACTTGCACACTCACCCTGCCTCACACAACGACACACACACCCTCACTCACTGTTACACTCAACACACCTACACACACTGAGACACTCATAGACACACGAAGACACACCTGCACACACATGCATACAAAATGACACAGAAATTTGCACAAGTACACAGACCTGAACCCCCAGGGACATACTCACACACAACATCACACAGAATCTCTCACACACAAGCACACTTCTATGTGCACTCACACCCACACGTCCACTCACACACCCACACTCTCACTTACACACTCTCACACTCACAGACATTATGACTCACCCTCACACTCACACTGACCGAAACACGTGCAGTCACACACACTCACTGTAAAGCAGCCTCTCCTGCACAAAATCACACACCCACAACCACTCAGACAACTGCACTCTCAGAAACATACACACTCACACACACTCTCGCACTCTATCGCACACTGTCACACAGACTCATTCACACACAGGCAAAAGCCCGCACTCACAAGCCTATAGGCACTCAAACACATACACAGTGTCCCACACCCACAGTCACCTACACATGGAGACGCCCATGCACTCAAGCTCAAAGACACACACACCGATGCACACTCACGCCTACACTTGGCACACTCTCACAGACACTCATGGGCTCACACCCGCACATGTACACACACGTTGCCACACACACTCATGCAGTTACACACACCAACACACCCACACACTCACAGCCTCTTATGCACTCACACAAGCTCTCACGCACACTCACTCCAACAGAGACGCACACACCCACACACTCACAGACACATGCACTCACACTCATACTCTCACACACACTGCCCACATACACACACAGTCACACAACCACACGAACACGCAATCACACAATTGTGTACACACGCACACAATCCCACTCGAAAAAATTCGCTTTCACAAACACGCTCACACGCTCTCACACAGACCCACAGGAGCACTGTCAGACCCCCATCGCACACTCACAGACGCACACACCTGAACTCACACACAACCACAAACTCACTAACACGTACTCACAGTGAAACACGCTCAACTCACACACAGTCACACACTCGTTTACACTCTCATCATCACACACACATGCACTTTCAAACACTCTCACATGGACACACAGTCCCATTCACACCTAGACACACCAAACACACTCTCACACGCTGACTCACATGCACTAACACACACACTCACATTGTTAAACACACTCACACAGCTACACAAACTCACACACACAAACTCAGACGCAATCTCACACCATCACACACAGTCATGTACCTACACACACCAACTCGTACACACCCCCACCTGCTCACACACAAATATTCACAAACACACCCACGTATATCCATGTCAGTAGTACCCAATGTGACACACGTTCACACACACACACACAACCACGCACATTCGCAAAGTGTCGCAAACACTCCAACAGTATCGTGAACACACACTCACACACAATCACACATGCACACAAAAATAGACGCATACACACTCACAATCCCTCTCTGACACATTCACTCAAGGAAACACACCCAGTCACAGCCACCGTAACACAACCTAACACAGTCACACACTCTCAAACACACTGTCACCCCTTCGCACAGTCACACACACTCTCAAGCACAATATCACACATGCAATTTTTGAAGAACTTACACACACAATCACTCACACTATGCATCTACTATCTTACGTTGGCATGCACACACAGCCTCACACACTCACACAATCACACTCATTCCCACGCACAACAGACCTACATACAGGCACACTCTGACAGACACGCACATAAATACACACAGTCACACATAACGTCACACACACTCGCACGCATACACAGGCCTTAACATACAGAGAGGCACTCACACACGCCAACACACGCACTCACTCACACCTGCACACTTGTATGCACACTCACACCCTCACTCCCACTCACACACCTACACTCTCATACGCACACTGTCATACTCACACACATTATGACTCACCCTCAAACACAGTCTCACGGACACACTCACACTCTCTCACACGTGGTCACACACTCATATACATACCTACACCCTCTCCCACTCGCACACCTACACTCTGAGAAAGACTCTCACACACTTACACAGTCACACTCCCTCAGCCTCTCACACACACACTCACACATCTTCAGACACAGATACGCCACTGAACTCACTGTCACACATGAACACACACACTCACGAAGGATCACACACACTCACACACCTACATACACAGACACACATTCTCAGACATACAGGCACTCACACTCACCCGCGCTCACAAAGACACACTCACATACATGCACACAACAACAGGACACACACCATCACAGGGACACACACAAACACATACACATACAAACAAGTGCCCATATACACACTCAAGCCCTTACTCCCACTCACTCACCTACACTCTCACAAGCACCCTCACATACACACACCTGGTCTCAAACACCCGCACCATCACACATTCACAAACCGACAGACACACACCTACACGCAGAGACACACTCCCACATTCACACGCACTCACACACACACAAACACTCGCATTCACACTCACACACTCGCTAAATGCCGCACAGGTACAGTCTCACAAACAACCTCAAAACCTCTCACCCATTCTCACAATCCGTCACACTCTCACACATTCACACCATATCACACACACACAGTCCACACTCACACACTCACAGACTGACACTCACAACACACTATCACTCGATATTATTAATGCTCACACATTCTCACGCACACTGACTATCTCACCAAGACACTATCACGCTCAGTCACTCACACACCTACAGAGACAGACATGCTCACACACACTCACGCATACTCACACTGTCACACACACACACATTCACGTGCAGACACACCCACAGTCACACACACAGGTAAATGCACGGTCTCGAACGCACACACTTAATCCAACTCATATGCACACACAACTCACACAGACACATACACTCTCAGTAGCTCACTCACACATTCTCACACACCTGTCACACACTCACACAGTCACACACTGTCATACACAAAAATACACCTTCACACACACACACTCTAACAAAATCGCGCACTCAGAATTTCTCAAAATTTTGTAGGCACACATTCACTCCTTCAGTCAAATACACTCAGACACTTGCACACTCACCCTGCCTCACACAACGACACACACACCCTCACTCACTGTTACACTCAACACACCTACACACACTGAGACACTCATAGACACACGAAGACACACCTGCACACACATGCACACAAAATGTCACAGAAATTTGCACAAGTACACAGACCTGAAACCCCAGGGACATACTCACACACAACATCACACACAATATCTCACACACAAGCACACTTGTATGTGCACTCACAGCCACACCTCCACTCACACACCTACACTCTCACTTACACACTCTCACACTCACACACATTATGACTCACCCTCACACTCACACTGACCGAAACACGTGCAGTCACACACACTCACTGAAAAGCAGCCTCTCCTGCTCAAAATCACACACCCACTCCCACTCAGACACCTGCACTCTCAGAAACATACACACTCACACACACTCTTGCACGCTATCGCACACTGTCACACAGACTCATTCACACACAGGCAAAAGCCCGCACTCACAAGCCTATAGGCACTCAAACACATACACAGTGTCCCACACCCACAGTCACCTACACATGGAGACGCCCATGCACTCAACCTCAAAGATACACACACAGATGCACACTCACGCCTACACTTCGCACACTCTCACAGACACTCATGGGCTCACACCCACACATGTACACACACGTTGCCACACACAGTCATGCTGCTACAGACACCAACACACCCACACACTCACAGCCTCTTATGCACTCACACAAGCTCTCACGCACACTCACTCTAACAGAGACGCACACACCCACAAACCCACAGACACATGCACTCACACTCAGAATCTCACACACACTGCCCACAAACACACACAGTCACACAAGCACACGAACACGCAATCACACAATTGTGTACACACGCACACAATCCCACTCGAAAAAATTCTCTTTCACAAACACGCTCACACGCTCTCACACAGACCCACAGGAACACTGTCAGACCCCCATCGCACACTCACAGACGCACACCCCTGATCTCACACACACCCACAAACTCACTAACGCGTACTCACAGTGAATCACGCTCAACTCACACACAGTCACACACACGTTTACACTCTCATCATCACACACACATGCACTTTCACACACTCTCACATGGACACAGTCCCATTCACACCTAGTCACACCAAACACACTCTCACACGCTGACTCACATGCACTAACACACACACTCACATTGTTAAACACACTCACACAGCTACACTAACTCACACACACAAACTCACACACAATCTCACACCATCACACACAGTCATGTACCTACACACACCAACTCGTACACACCCCCACCTGCTCACACACACAAATCTTCACAAACACACCCACATATATCCATGGCAGTAGTACCCAATGTGACACACGTTCACACACACACACACAACCACGCACATTCGCAAAGTGTCGCAAACACTCCAACAGGGTCGTGAACACACACTCACACACAATCACACATGCACACAAAAATAGACGCATACACATTCACAATCCCTCTCTGACACATTCACACAAGGAAACACACCCAGTCACAGCCACCGTAACACACCCTAACACAGTCACACACTCTCAAACACACTGTCACCCCTTCACACAGTCACACACACTCTCAAGCACAAGCTCACACGGGCAATTCTTGAAGAACTTACACACACACACAGTCAATCACACTCTGCATCTACTATCTTACGTTGGCATGCACACACAGCCTCACACACTCACACAATCACACTCATTCCCACGCACAACAGACCTACATACAGGCACACTCTGACAGACACGCACATAAATACACACAGTCACACATAACGTCACACACACTCGCACGCATACACAGGCCTTAACACACAGAGAGGCACTCACACACGCCAACACACGCACTCACTCACACCTGCACACTTGTATGCACACTCACACCCTCACTCCCACTCACACACCTACACTCTCATACGCACACTGTCATACTCACACACATTATGACTCACCCTCAAACACAGTCTCACGGACACACTCACACTCTCTCACACGTGGTCACACACTCATATACATACCTACACCCTCTCCCACTCGCACACCTACACTCTGAGAAAGACTCTCACACACTTACACAGTCACACTCCCTCAGCCTCTCACACACACACTCACACACCTTCAGACACAGATACGCCACTGAACTCACTGTCACACATGAACACACACTCACGAAGGATCACACACACTCACACACCTACATACACAGACACACATTCTCAGACATACAGGCACTCACACTCACCCGCGCTCACAAAGACACACTCACATACATGCCCAGAACAACAGGTCACACACCATCACAGGGACACACACAAACACATACACATACAAACAAGTGCCCATATACACACTCAAGCCCTTACTCCCACTCACTCACCTACACTCTCACAAGCACCCTCACATACACACACCCGGTCACAAACACCCGCACCATCACACATTCACAAACCGACAGACACACACCTACACGCAGAGACACACTCCCACATTCACACGCACTCACACACACACAAACACTCGCATTCACACTCACACACTCGCTAAATGCCGCACAGGTACAGTCTCTCAAACAACCTCAAAACCTCTCACCCATTCTCACACTCCATCACACTCTCACACATTCACACCATATCACACACACAGTCCACACTCACACACTCACAGACTGACACTCACACACACTATCACTCGATTTTATTAACGCTCACACAGTCTCACGCACACCGACTCTCTCACCAACACACTATCACGCTCAGTCAGTCACACACCTACAGAGACAGACATGCTCACACACACTCACGCATACTCACACTGTCACACACACAAACATTTACGAGCAGACACACCACAGTCACACACTCAGGTAAATGCACGGTCTCGAACACACACACTTAATCCAACTCATGCACACACACACACAGACACATACACTCTCCGTAGCTCACTCACACATTCACACCCGCTGTCACACACTCACACAGTGACACACTGTCATACACAACAATACACCTTCACACACACACTCGAACATAATCGCACACACAGAATTGCTCAAAATTGTGTAGACACACATTCACTCCTTCAGTCAAATACACTCAGACACTTGCACACTCACCCTGCCTCACACAACGACACACACCCTCACTCACTGTTACACTCAACACACCTACACACACTGAGACACTCATAGACACACGAAGACACACCTGCACACACATGCATACAAAATGACACAGAAATTTGCACAAGTACACAGACCTGAACCCCCAGGGACATACTCACACACAACATCACACAGAATCTCTCACACACAAGCACACTTGTATGTGCACTCACACCCACACGTCCACTCACACACCCACACTCTCACTTACACACTCTCACACTCACAGACATTATGACTCACCCTCACACTCACACTGACCGAAACACGTGCAGTCACACAAACTCACTGTAAAGCAGCATCTCCTGCACAAAATCACACACCCACAACCACTCAGACAACTGCACTCTCAGAAACATACACACTCACACACACTCTCGCACTCTATCGCACACTGTCACACAGACTCATTCACACACAGGCAAAAGCCCGCACTCACAAGCCTATAGGCACTCAAACACATACACAGTGTCCCACACCCACAGTCACCTACACATGGAGACGCCCATGCACTCAAGCTCAAAGACACACACACCGATGCACACTCACGCCTACACTTGGCACACTCTCACAGACACTCATGGGCTCACACCCGCACATGTACACACACGTTGCCACACACACTCATGCAGTTACACACACCAACACACCCACACACTCACAGCCTCTTATGCACTCACACAAGCTCTCACGCACACTCACAACAACAGAGACGCACACACCCACACACTCACAGACACATGCACTCACACTCATACTCTCACACACACTGCCCACATACACACACAGTCACACAACCACACGAACACGCAATCACACAATTGTGTACACACGCACACAATCCCACTCGAAAAAATTCGCTTTCACAAACACGCTCACACGCTCTCACACAGACCCACAGGAGCACTGTCAGACCCCCATCGCACACTCACAGACGCACACACCTGAACTCACACACAACCACAAACTCACTAACACGTACTCACAGTGAAACACGCTCAACTCACACACAGTCACACACTCGTTTACACTCTCATCATCACACACACATGCACTTTCAAACACTCTCACATGGACACACAGTCCCATTCACACCTAGACACACCAAACACACTCTCACACGCTGATTCACATGCACTAACACACACACTCACATTGTTAAACACACTCACACAGCTACACAAACTCACACACACAAACTCAGACGCAATCTCACACCATCACACACAGTCATGTACCTACACACACCAACTCGTACACACCCCCACCTGCTCACACACAAATATTCACAAACACACCCACGTATATCCATGTCAGTAGTACCCAATGTGACACACGTTCACACACACACACACAACCACGCACATTCGCAAAGTGTCGCAAACACTCCAACAGTATCGTGAACACACACTCACACACAATCACACATGCACACAAAAATAGACGCATACACACTCACAATCCCTCTCTGACACATTCACTCAAGGAAACACACCCAGTCACAGCCACCGTAACACAACCTAACACAGTCACACACTCTCAAACACACTGTCACCCCTTCGCACAGTCACACACACTCTCAAGCACAATATCACACATGCAATTTTTGAAGAACTTACACACACAATCACTCACACTATGCATCTACTATCTTACATTGGCATGCACACACAGCCTCACACACTCACACAATCACACTCATTCCCACGCACAACAGACCTACATACAGGGACACTCTGACAGACACGCACATAAATACACAAAATCACACATAACGTCACACACACTCGCACGCATACACAGGCCTTAACATACAGAGAGGCACTCACACACGCCAACACACGCACTCACTCACACCTGCCCCCTTGTATGCACACTCACACCCTCACTCCCGCTCACACACCTACACTCTCATACGCACACTGTCATACTCACACACATTATGACTCACCCTCAAACACAGTCTCACGGACACACTCACACTCTCTCACACGTGGTCACACACTCATATACATACCTACACCCTCTCCCACTCGCACACCTACACTCTGAGAAAGACTCTCACACACTTACACAGTCACACTCCCTCAGCCTCTCACACACACACTCACACATCTTCAGACACAGATACGCCACTGAACTCACTGTCACACATGAACACACACACTCACGAAGGATCACACACACTCACACACCTACATACACAGACACACATTCTCAGACATACAGGCACTCACACTCACCCGCGCTCACAAAGACACACTCACATACATGCACACAACAACAGGACACACACCATCACAGGGACACACACAAACACATACACATACAAACAAGTGCCCATATACACACTCAAGCCTTTACTCCCACTCACTCACCTACACTCTCACAAGCACCCTCACATACACACACCTGGTCTCAAACACCCGCACCATCACACATTCACAAACCGACAGACACACACCTACACGCAGAGACACACTCCCACATTCACACGCACTCACACACACACAAACACTCGCATTCACACTCACACACTCGCTAAATGCCGCACAGGTACAGTCTCACAAACAACCTCAAAACCTCTCACCCATTCTCACAATCCGTCACACTCTCACACATTCACACCATATCACACACACACAGTCCACACTCACACACTCACAGACTGACACTCACACACACTATCACTCGATTTTATTAATGCTCACACATTCTCACGCACACTGACTATCTCACCAACACACTATCACGCTCAGTCACTCACACACCTACAGAGACAGACATGCTCACACACACTCACGCATACTCACACTGTCACACACACACACATTCACGTGCAGACACACCCACAGTCACACACACAGGTAAATGCACGGTCTCGAACGCACACACTTAATCCAACTCATATGCACACACACACTCACACAGACACATACACTCTCAGTAGCTCACTCACACATTCACACCCACTGTCACACACTCACACAGTCACACACTGTCATACACAAAAATACACCTTCACACACACACACTCTAACAAAATCGCGCACACAGAATTTCTCAAAATTGTCTAGACACACATTCACTCCTTCAGTCAAATACACTCAGACACTTGCACACTCACCCTGCCTCACACAACGACACACACACCCTCACTCTCTGTTACACTCAACACACCTACACACACTGAGACACTCATAGACACACGAAGACACACCTGCACACACATGCACACAAAATGTCACAGAAATTTGCACAAGTACACAGACCTGAACCCCCAGGGACATACTCACACACAGCATCACACACAATCTCTCACACACAAGCACACTTGTATGTGCACTCACACCCACACCTCCACTCACACACCCACACTCTCACTTACACACTCTCACACTCACACACATTATGACTCACCCTCACACTCACACTGACCGAAACACGTTGCATTAACACACACTCACTGAAAAGCAGGCTCTCCTGCACAAAATCACACACCCACTCCCACTCAGACCCCTGCACTCTCAGAAACATACACACTCACACACACTCTCGCACGCTATCACACACTGTCACACAGACTCATTCACACACAGGCAAAAGCCCGCACTCACAAGCCTATAGGCACTCAAACACATACACAGTGTCCCACACCCACAGTCACCTACACATGGAGACGCCCATGCACTCAAGCTCAAAGACACACACACCGATGCACACTCACGCCTACACTTCGCACACTCTCACAGACACTCATGGGCTCACACCCACACATGTACACACACGTTGCCACACACAGTCATGCAGCTACACACACCAACACACCCACACACTCACAGCCTCTTATGCACTCACACAGGCTCTCACGCACACTCACTCCAACAGAGACGCACACACCCACACACTCACAGACACATGCACTCACACTCATACTCTCACACACACTGCCCACATACACACACAGTCACACAAGCACACGAACACGCAATCACACAATTGTGTACACACGCACACAATCCCACTCGAAATATTTCGCTTTCACAAACACGCTCACACGCTCTCACACAGACCCACAGGAACACTGTCAGACCCCCATCGCACACTCACAGACGCACACACCTGAACTCACACACACCCACAAACTCACTAACACGTACTCACAGTGAAACACGCTCAACTCACACAGTCACACACTCGTTTACACTCTCATCATCACACACACACGTGCACTTTCACACACTCTCACATGGACACACAGTCCCATTCACACCTAGTCACACCAAACACACTCTCACACGCTGACTCACATGACTAACACACACACTCACATTGTTAAACACACTCACACAGCTACACTAACTCACACACACAAACTCACACACAATCTCACACCATCACACACAGTCATGTACCTACACACACCAACTCGTACACACCCCCACCTGCTCACACACACAAATCTTCACAAACACACCCACATATATCCATGTCAGTAGTATCCAATGTGACACACGTTCACACACACACACAACCACGCACATTCGCAAAGTGTCGCAAACACTCCAACAGTGTCGTGAACACACACTCACACACAATCACACATGCACACAAAAATAGACGCATACACACTCACAATCCCTCTCTGACACATTCACACAAGGAAACACACCCAGTCACAGCCACCGTAACACACCCTAACACAGTCACACATTCTCAAACACACTGTCACCCCTTCGCACAGTCACACACACTCTCAAGCACAATCTCACACGGGCAATTTTTGAAGAACTTCCACACACACACAGTCAATCACACTCTGCATCTACTATCTTACGTTGGCATGCACACACAGCCTCACACACTCACAGAATCACACTCATTCCCACGCACAACAGAAATACATACAGGCACACTCTGACAGACACGCACATAAATACACACAGTCACACATAACGTCACACACACTCGCACGCATACACAGGCCTTAACACACAGAGAGGCACTCACACACGCCAACACACGCACTCACTCACACCTGCACACTTGTATGCACACTCACACCCTCACTCCCTTTCACACACCTACACTCTCATACGCACACTGTCATACTCACACACATTATGACTCACCCTCAAACACAGTCTCACGGACACACTCACACTCTCTCACACGTGGTCACACACTCATATACATACCTACACCCTCTCCCACTCGCACACCTACACTCTGAGAAAGACTCTCACACACTTACACAGTCACATTCACTCACCCTCTCACACACACACTCACACACCTTCAGACACAGATACGCCACTGAACTCACTGTAACACATGAACACACACACTCACGAAGTATCACACATACTCACACACCTACATACACAGACACACATTCTCAGACATACAGGCACTCACACTCACCCGCGCTCACAAAGACACACTCACATACATGCACACAACAACAGGACACACACCATCACAGGGACACACACAAACACATACACATGCAAACAAGTGCCCATATACACACTCAAGCCCTTACTCCCACTCACTCACCTACACTCTCACAAGCACCCACACATACACACAACCGGTCTCAAACACCCACACCATCACACATTCAAAAACTGACAGACACACACCTACACGCAGAGACACACTCCCACATTCACACGCAATCACACACACACAAACACTCGCATTCACACTCACACACCCGCTAAATGCCGCACAGGTACAGTCTCACAAACAACCTCAAAACCTCTCACCCATTCTCACAATCCATCACACTCTCACACATTCACACCATATCACACACACAGTCCACACTCACACACTCACAGACTGACGCTCACACACACTATCACACGATTTTATTAACGCTCACACAGTCTCACGCACACCGACTCTCTCACCAACACACTATCATGCTCAGTCACTCACACACCTACAGAGACAGACATGCTCACACACACTCACGAATGCTCACACTGTCACACACACAAACATTCACGAGCAGACACACCCACAGTCACACACACAGGTAAATGCACGGTCTCGCACGCACACTCTTAATCCAACACATATGCACACACACACACACAGACACATACACTCTCAGTAGCTCACTCACACATTCACACCCACTGTCACACACTCACACAGTCACACTGTCATACACAAAAATACACCTTGACACACACACACTCTAACAAAATCGCGCACACAGAATTTCTCAAAATTGTCTAGACACACATTCATTCCTTCAGTCAAATACACTCAGACACTTGCACACTCACCCTGCCTCACACAACGACACACACACCCTCACTCACTGTTACACTCAACACACCTACACACACTGAGACACTCATAGACACACGAAGACACACCTGCACACACATGCACACAAAATGTCACAGAAAGTTGCACAAGTACCCAGACCTGAACCCCCAGGGACATACTCACACACAACATCACACACAATCTCTCACACACAAGCACACTTGTATGTGCACTCACACCCACACGTCCACTCAAACACCCACACTCTCACTTACACACTCTCACACTCACACACATTATGACTCACCCTCACACTCACACTGACCGAAACACTTGCATTAACACACACTCACTGAAAAGCAGCCTCTCCTGCACAAAATCACACACCCACTCCCACTCAGACCCCTGCACTCTCAGAAACATACACACTCACACACACTCTCGCACGCTATCACACACTGTCACACAGACTCATTCACACACCGGCAAAAGCCCGCACTCACAAGCCTATAGGCACTCAAACACATACACAGTGTCCCACACCCACAGTCACCTACACATGGAGACGCCCATGCACTCAAGCTCAAAGACACACACACCGATGCACACTCACGCCTACACTTCGCACACTCTCACAGACACTCATGGGCTCACACCCACACATGTACACACACGTTGCCACACACAGTCATGCAGCTACACACACCAACACACCCACACACTCACAGCCTCTTATGCACTCACACAAGCTCTCTCGCACACTCACTCCAACAGAGACGCACACACCCACACACTCACAGACACATGCACTCACACTCATACACTCACACACACTGCCCACATACACACACAGTCACACAACCACACGAACACGCAATCACACAATTGTGTACACACGCACACAATCCCACTCGAAAAAATTCGCTTTCACAAACACGCTCACACGCTCTCACACAGACCCACAGGAACACTGTCAGACCCCCATCGCACACTCACAGACGCACACACCTGAACTCACACACACCCACAAACTCACTAAAACGTACTCACAGTGAAACACGCTCAACTCACACACAGTCACACACTCGTTTACACTCTCATCATCACACACACACGTGCACTTTCACACACTCTCACATGGACACACAGTCCCATTCACACCTAGTCACACCAAACACACTCTCACACGCTGACTCACATGCACTAACACACACACTCACATTGTTAAACACACTCACACAGCTACACTAACTCACACACACAAACTCACACACAATCTCACACCATCACACACAGTCAAGTACCTACACACACCAACTCGTACACACCCCCACCTGCTCACACACACAAATCTTCACAAACACACCCACATATATCCATGTCAGTAGTACCCAATGTGACACACGTTCACACACACACACAACCACGCACATTCGCAAAGTGTCGCAAACACTCCAACAGTGTCGTGAACACACACTCACACACAATCACACATGCACACAAAAATAGACGCATACACACTCACAATCCCTCTCTGACACATTCACACAAGGAAACACACCCAGTCACAGCCACCGTAACACACCCTAACACAGTCACACACTCTCAAACACACTGTCACCCCTTCGCACAGTCACACACACTCTCAAGCACAATCTCACACGGGCAATTTTTGAAGAACTTCCAAACACACACAGTCAATCACACTCTGCATCTACTATCTTACGTTGGCATGCACACACAGCCTCACACACTCACACAATCACACTCATTCCCACGCACAACAGACCTACATACAGGCACACTCTGACAGACACGCACATAAATACACACAGTCACACATAACGTCACACACACTCGCACGCATACACAGGCCTTAACACACAGAGAGGCACTCACACACGCCAACACACGCACTCACACCTGCACACTTGTATGCACACTCACACCCTCACTCCCTCTCACACACCTACACTCTCATACGCACACTGTCATACTCACACACATTATGACTCACCCTCAAACACAGTCTCACGGACACACTCACACTCTCTCACACGTGGTCACACACTCATATACATACCTACACCCTCTCCCACTCGCACACCTACACTCTGAGAAAGACTCTCACACACTTACACACACTCCCACACCCTCTCACACACACACTCACACACCTTCAGACACAGATACGCCACTGAACTCACTGTCACACATGAACACACACACTCACGAAGGATCACACACACTCACACACCTACATACACAGACACACATTCTCAGACATACAGGCACTCACACTCACCCGCGCTCACAAAGACACACTCACATACATGCACACAACAACAGGACACACACCATCACAGGGACACACACAAACACATACACATACAAACAAGTGCCCATATACACACTCAAGCACTTACTCCCACTCACTCACCTACACTCTCACAAGCACCCTCACATACACACACCCGGTCTCAAACACCCGCACCATCACACATTCACAAACTGACAGACACACACCTACACGCAGAGACACACTCCCAAATTCACACGCACTCACACACACACAAACACTCGCATTCACACTCACACACTCGCTAAATGCCGCACAGGTACAGTCTCACAAACAACCTCAAAACCTCTCACCCATTCTCACAATCCATCACACTCTCACACATTCACACCATATCACACACACAGTCCACACTCACACACTCACAGACTGACGCTCACACACACTATCACACGATTTTATTAACGCTCACACAGTCTCACGCACACCGACTCTCTCACCAACACACTATCACGCTCAGTCACTCACACACCTACAGAGACAGACATGCTCACACACACTCACGAATGCTCACACTGTCACACACACAAACATTCACGAGCAGACACACCCACAGTCACACACACAGGTAAATGCACGGTCTCGCACGCACACTCTTAATCCAACTCATATGCACACACACACACAGACACATACACTCTCAGTAGCTCACTCACACATTCACACCCACTGTCACACACTCACACAGTCACACTGTCATACACAAAAATACACCTTCACACACACACACTCTAACAAAATCGCGCACACAGAATTTCTCAAAATTGTCTAGACACACATTCACTCCTTCAGTCAAATACACTCAGACACTTGCACACTCACCCTGCCTCACACAACGACACACACACCCTCACTCACTGTTACACTCAACACACCTACACACACTGAGACTCTCATAGACACACGAAGACACACCTGCACACACATGCACACAAAATGTCACAGAAAGTTGCACAAGTACCCAGACCTGAACCCCCAGGGACATACTCACACACAACATCACACACAATCTCTCACACACAAGCACACTTGTATGTGCACTCACACCCACACCTCCACTCACACACCCACACTCTCACTTACACACTCTCACACTCACACACATTATGACTCACCCTCACACTCACACTGACCGAAACACTTGCATTAACACACACTCACTGAAAAGCAGCCTCTCCTGCACAAAATCACACACCCACTCCCACTCAGACCCTGCACTCTCAGAAACATACACACTCACACACACTCTCGCACGCTATCACACACTGTCACACAGACTCATTCACACACAGGCAAAAGCCCTCACTCACAAGCCTATAGGCACTCAAACACATACACAGTGTCCCACACCCACAGTCACCTACACATGGAGACGCCCATGCACTCAAGCTCAAAGACACACACACCGATGCACACTCACGCCTACACTTCGCACACTCTCACAGACACTCATGGGCTCACACCCACACATGTACACACACGTTGCCACACACAGTCATGCAGATACACACACCAACACACCCACACACTCACAGCCTCTTATGCACTCACACAGGCTCTCACGCACACTCACTCCAACAGAGACGCACACACCCACACACTCACAGACACATGCACTCACACTCATACTCTCACACACACTGCCCACATACACACACAGTCACACAAGCACACGAACACGCAATCACACAGTTGTGTACACACGCACACAATCCCACTCGAAAAAATTCGCTTTCACAAACACGCTCACACGCTCTCACACAGACCCACAGGAACACTGTCAGACCCCCATCGCACACTCACAGACGCACACACCTGAACTCACACACACCCACAAACTCACTAACACGTACTCACAGTGAAACACGCTCAACTCACACACAGTCACACCTCGTTTACACTCTCATCATCATACACACACATGCACTTTCACACACTCTCACATGGACACACAGTCCCATTCACACCTAGTCACACCAAACACACTCACACGCTGACTCACATGCACTAACACACACACTCACATTGTTAAACACACTCACACAGCTACACTAACTCACACACACAAACTCACACACAATCTCACACCATCACACACAGACATGTACCTACACACACCAATTCGTACACACCCCCACCTGCTCACACACACAAATCTTCACAAACACACCCACATATATCCATGTCAGTAGTACCCAATGTGACACACGTTCACACACACACACAACCACGCACATTCACAAAGTGTCGCAAACACTCCAACAGTGTCGTGAACACACACTCACACACAATCACAAATGCACACAAAAATAGACGCATACACACTCACAATCCCTCTCTGACACATTCACACAAGGAAACACACCCAGTCACAGCCACCGTAACACACCCTAACACAGTCACACACTCTCAAACACACTGTCACCCCTTCGCACAGTCA
Organism: Manis javanica; assembly: GCF_040802235.1. Taxonomy (NCBI): domain Eukaryota; kingdom Metazoa; phylum Chordata; class Mammalia; order Pholidota; family Manidae; genus Manis; species Manis javanica. The sequence continues at coordinate 353,692 of NC_133175.1, forward strand.
CACACACTATCAAGCACAATCTCACACGGGCAATTTTTGAAGAACTTCCACACACACACAGTCAATCACACTCTGCATCTACTATCTTACGTTGGCATGCATACACAGCCTCACACACTCACACAATCACACTCAATCCCACGCACAACAGACCTACATACAGGCACACTCTGACAGACACGCACATAAATACACACAGTCACACATAACGTCACACACACTCGCACGCCTACACAGGCCTTAACACACAGAGATGCACTCACACACGCCAACACACGCACTCACTCACACCTGCACACTTGTATGCACACTCACACCCTCACTCCCTCTCACACACCTACACTCTCATACGCACACTGTCATACTCACACACATTATGACTCACCCTCAAACACAGTCTCACGGACACACTCACACTCTCTCACACGTGGTCACACACTCATATACATACCTACACCCTCTCCCACTCGCACACCTACACTCTGAGAAAGACTCTCACACACTTACACAGTCACACTCCCTCACACTCTCACACACACACTCACACACCTTCAGACACAGATACGCCACTGAACTCACTGTCACACATGAACACACACACTCACGAAGGATCACACACACTCACACACCTACATACACAGACACACATTCTCAGACATACAGGCACTCACACTCACCCGCGCTCACAAAGACACACTCACATACATGCACACAACAACAGGACACACACCATCACAGGGACACACACAAACACATACACATACAAACAAGTGCCCATATACACACTCAAGCACTTACTCCCACTCACTCACCTACACTCTCACAAGCACCCTCACATACACACACCCGGTCTCAAACACCCGCACCATCACACATTCACAAACTGACAGACACACACCTACACGCAGAGACACACTCCCACATTCACACGCACTCACACACACAAACACTCGCATTCACACTCACACACCCGCTAAATGCCGCACAGGTACAGTCTCACAAACAACCTCAAAACCTCTCACCCATTCTCACAATCCATCACACTCTCACACATTCACACCATATCACACACACAGTCCACACTCACACACTCACAGACTGACGCTCACACACACTATCACACGATTTTATTAACGCTCACACAGTCTCACGCACACCGACTCTCTCACCAACACACTATCACGCTCAGTCACTCACACACCTACAGAGACAGACATGCTCACACACACTCACGAATGCTCACACTGTCACACACACAAACATTCACGAGCAGACACTCCCACAGTCACACACACATGTAAATGCACGGTCTCGCACGCACACACTTAATCCAACTCATATGCACACACACACACAGACACATACACTCTCAGTAGCTCACTCACACATTCACACCCACTGTCACACACTCACACAGTCACACTGTCATACACAAAAATACAACTTCACACACACACACTCTAACAAAATCGCGCACACAGAATTTCTCAAAATTGTCTAGACACACATTCACTCCTTCAGTCAAATACACTCAGACACTTGCACACTCACCCTGCCACACACAACGACACACACACCCTCACTCACTGTTACACTCAACACACCTACACACACTGAGACACTCATAGACACACGAAGACACACCTGCACACACATGCACACAAAATGTCACAGAAAGTTGCACAAGTACCCAGACCTGAACCCCCAGGGACATACTCACACACAACATCACACCCAATCTCTCACACACAAGCACACTTGTATGTGCACTCACTCCCACACCTCTACTCACACACCCACACTCTCACTTACACACTCTCACACTCACACACATTATGACTCACCCTCACACTCACACTGACCGAAACACTCGCATTAACACACACTCACTGAAAAGCAGCCTCTCCTGCACAAAATCACACACCCACTCCCACTCAGACCCTGCACTCTCAGAAACATACACACTCACACACACTCTCGCACGCTATCACACACTGTCACACAGACTCATTCACACACAGGCAAAAGCCCGCACTCACAAGCCTATAGGCACTCAAACACATACACAGTGTCCCACACCCACAGTCACCTACACATGGAGACGCCCATGCACTCAAGCTCAAAGACACACACACCGATGCACACTCACGCCTACACTTCGCACACTCTCACAGACACTCATGGGCTCACACCCACACATGTACACACACGTTGCCACACACAGTCATGCAGCTACACACACCAACACACCCACACACTCACAGCCTCTTATGCACTCACTCAAGCTCTCACGCACTCACTCCAACAGAGACGCACACACCCACACACTCACAGACACATGCACTCACACTTATACTCTCACACACACTGCCCACATACACACACAGTCACACAAGCACACGAACACGCAATCACACAGTTGTGTACACACGCACACAATCCCACTCGAAAAAATTCGCTTTCACAAACACGCTCACACGCTCTCACACAGACCCACAGGAACACTGTCAGACCCATATCGCACACTCACAGACGCACACACCTGAACTCACACACACCCACAAACTCACTAACACATACTCACAGTGAAACGCTCAACTCACACACAGTCACACACTCGTTTACACTCTGATCATCACACACACACATGCACTTTCACACACTCTCACATGGACACACAGTCCCATTCACACCTAGTCACACCAAACACACTTTCACACGCTGACTCACATGCACTAACACACACACTCACATTGTTAAACACACTCACACAGCTACACTAACTCACACACACAAACTCACACACAATCTCACACCATCACACACAGTCATGTACCTACACACACCAACTCGTACACACCCCCACCTGCTCACACACACAAATCTTCACAAACACACCCACATATATCCATGTCAGTAGTACCCAATGTGACACACGTTCACACACACACACAACCACGCACATTCGCAAAGTGTCGCAAACACTCCAACAGTGTCGTGAACACACACTCACACACAATCACACATGCACACAAAAATAGACGCATACACACTCACAATCCCTCTCTGACACATTCACACAAGGAAACACACCCAGTCACAGCCACCGTAACACACCCTAACACAGTCACACACTCTCAAACACACTGTCACCCCTTCGCACAGTCACACACACTCTCAAGCACAATCTCACACGGGCAATTTTTGAAGAACTTCCACACACACACAGTCAATCACACTCTGCATCTACTATCTTACGTTGGCATGCACACACAGCCTCACACACTCACACAATCACACTCATTCCCACGCACAACAGACCTACATACAGGCACACTCTGACAGACACGCACATAAATACACACAGTCACACATAACGTCACACACACTCGCAAGCATACACAGGCCTTAACACGCAGAGAGTCACTCACACACGCTAACACACGCACTCACTCACACCTGCACACTTGTATGCACACTCACACCCTCACTCCCTCTCACACACCTACACTCTCATACGCACACTGTCATACTCACACACATTATGACTCACCCTCAAACACAGTCTCACGGACACACTCACACTCTCTCACACGTGGTCACACACTCATATACATACCTACACCCTCTCCCACTCGCACACCTACACTCTGAGAAAGACTCTCACACACTTACACAGTCACACTCCCTCACCCTCTCACACACACACTCACACATCTTCAGACACAGATACGCCACTGAACTCACTGTCACACATGAACACACACACTCACGAAGGATCACACACACTCACACACCTACATACACAGACACACATTCTCAGACATACAGGCACTCACACTCACCCGCGCTCACAAAGACACACTCACGTACATGCACACAACAGGACACACACCATCACAGGGACACACACAAACACATACACATACAAACAAGTGCCCATATACACACTCAAGCACTTACTCCCACTCACTCACCTACACTCTCACAAGCACCCTCACATACACACACCCGGTCTAAAACACCCGCACCATCACACTTTCACAAACTGACAGACACACACCTACACGCAGAGACACACTCCCACATTCACAAGCACTCACGCACACACAAACACTCGCATTCACACTCACACACTCGCTAAATGCCGCACAGGTACAGTCTCACAAACATCCTCAAAACCTCTCACCCATTCTCACAATCCATCACACTCTCACACATTCACTCCATATCACACACACAGTCCACACTCACACACTCACAGACTGACGCTCACACACACTATCACACGATTTTATTAACGCTCACACAGTCTCACGCACACCGACTCTCTCACCAACACACTATCATGCTCAGTCACACACACACACTCAGAGACAGACATGCTCACACACACTCACGAATGCTCACACTGTCACACACACAAACATTCACGAGCAGACACACCCACAGTCACACACACAGGTAAATGCACGGTCTCGCACGCACACTCTTAATCCAACTCATATGCACACACAGACACACAGACACATACACTCTCAGTAGCTCACTTACACATTCACACCCACTGTCACACACTCACACAGTCACACTGTCATACACAAAAATACACCTTGACACACACACACTCTAACAAAATCGCGCACACAGAATTTCTCAAAATTGTCTAGACACACATTCATTCCTTCAGTCAAATACACTCAGACACTTGCACACTCACCCTGCCTCACACAACGACACACACACCCTCACTCACTGTTACACTCAACACACCTACACACACTGAGACACTCATAGACACACGAAGACACACCTGCACACACATGCACACAAAATGTCACAGAAAGTTGCACAAGTACCCAGACCTGAACCCCCAGGGACATACTCACACACAACATCACACACAATCTCTCACACACAAGCACACTTGTATGTGCACTCACACCCACACCTCCACTCACACACCCACACTCTCACTTACACACTCTCACACTCACACACATTATGACTCACCCTCTCACTCACACTGACCGAAACACTTGCATTAACACACACTCACTGAAAAGCAGCCTCTCCTGCACAAAATCACACACCCACTCCCACTCAGACCCCTGCACTCTCAGAAACATACACACTCACACACACTCTCGCACGCTATCACACACTGTCACACAGACTCATTCACACACCGGCAAAAGCCCGCACTCACAAGCCTATAGGCACTCAAACACATACACAGTGTCCCACACCCACAGTCACCTACACATGGAGACGCCCATGCACTCAAGCTCAAAGACACACACACCGATGCACACTCACGCCTACACTTCGCACACTCTCACAGACACTCATGGGCTCACACCCACACATGTACACACACGTTGCCACACACAGTCATGCAGCTACACACACCAACACACCCACACACTCACAGCCTCTTATGCACTCACAGAAGCTCTCACGCACACTCACTCCAACAGAGACGCACACACCCACACACTCACAGACACATGCACTCACACTCATACTCTCACACACACTGCCCACATACACACGCAGTCACAAAAGCACACGAACACGCAATCACACAATTGTGTACACACGCACACAATCCCACTCGAAAAAATTCGCTTTCACAAACACGCTCACACGCTCTCACACAGACCCACAGGAACACTGTCAGACCCCCATCGCACACTCACAGACGCACACACCTGAACTCACACACACCCACAAACTCACTAACACGTACTCACAGTGAAACACGCTCAACTCACACACAGTCACACAGTCGTTTACACTCTCATCATCACACACACACGTGCACTTTCACACACTCTCACATGGACACACAGTCCCATTCACACCTAGTCACACAAAACACACTCTCACACGCTGACTCACATGCACTAACACACACACTCACATTGTTAAACACACTCACACAGCTACACTAACTCACACACACAAACACACACAATCTCACACCATCACACACAGTCATGTACCTACACACACCAACTCGTACACACCCACCTGCTCACACACACAAATCTTCACAAACACACCCACATATATCCATGGCAGTAGTACCCAATGTGACACACGTTCACACACTCACACACAACCACGCACATTCGCAAAGTGTCGCAAACACTCCAACAGTGTCGTGAACACACACTCACACACAATCACACATGCACACAAAAATAGACGCATACACACTCACAATCCCTCTCTGACACATTCACACAAGGAAGCACACCCAGTCACAGCCACCGTAACACACCCTAACACAGTCACACACTCTCAAACACACTGTCACCCCTTCGCACAGTCACACACACTATCAAGCACAATCTCACACGGGCAATTTTTGAAGAACTTCCACACACACACAGTCAATCACACTCTGCATCTACTATCTTAAGTTGGCATGCACACACAGCCTCACACACTCACACAATCACACTCATTCCCACGCACAACAGACCTACATACAGGCACACTCTGACAGACACGCACATAAATACACACAGTCACACATAACGTCACACACACTCGCACGCATACACAGGCCTTAACACACAGAGAGGCACTCACACACGCCAACACACGCACTCACTCACACCTGCACACTTGTATGCACACTCACACCCTCACTCCCTCTCACACACCTACACTCTCATATGCACACTTTCATACTCACACACATTATGACTCACCCTCAAACACAGTCTCACGGACACACTCACACTCTCTCACACGTGGTCACACACTCATATACATACCTACACCCTCTCCCACTCGCACACCTACACTCTGAGAAAGACTCTCACACACTTACACAGTCACACTCCCTCACCCTCTCACACACACACTCACACACCTTCAGACACAGATACGCCACTGAACACACTGTCACACATGAACACACACACTCACGAAGGATCACACACACTCACAGACCTACATACACAGACACACATTCTCAGACGTACAGGCACTCACACTCACCCGCGCTCACAAAGACACACTCACGTACATGCACACAACAACAGGACACACACCATCACAGGGACACACACAAACACATACACATACAAACAAGTGCCCATATACACACTCAAGCACTTACTCCCACTCACTCACCTACACTCTCACAAGCACCCTCACATACACACACCTGGTATCAAACACCCGCACCATCACACATTCACAAACTGACAGACACACACCTACACGCAGAGACGCACTCCCACATTCACACGCACTCACACACACACAAACACTCGCATTCACACTCACACACTCGCTAAATGCCGCACAGGTACAGTCTCACAAACAACCTCAAAACCTCTCACCCATTCTCACAATCCATCACACTCTCACACATTCACACCATATCACACACACAGTCCACACTCACACACTCACAGACTGACGCTCACACACACTATCACACGATTTTATTAACGCTCACACAGTCTCACGGACACCGACTCTCTCACCAACACACTATCACGCTCAGTCACTCACACACCTACAGAGACAGACATGCTCAAACACACTCACGAATGCTCACACTGTCACACACAAACATTCACGAGCAGACACACCCACAGTCACACACACAGGTAAATGAACGGTCTCGCACGCACACTCTTAATCCAACTCATATGCACACACACACACAGACACATACACTCTCAGTAGCTCACTCACACATTCACACCCACTGTCACACACTCACACAGTCACACTGTCATACACAAAAATACACCTTCACACACACACACTCTAACAAAATCGCGCACACAGAATTTCTCAAAATTGTCTAGACACACATTCACTCCTTCAGTCAAATACACTCAGACACTTGCACACTCACCCTGCCTCACACAACGACACACACACCCTCACTCACTGTTACACTCAACACACCTACACACACTGAGACTCTCATAGACACACGAAGACACACCTGCACACACATGCACACAAAATGTCACAGAAAGTTGCACAAGTACCCAGACCTGAACCCCCAGGGACATACACAGAACATCGCACACAATCTCTCACACACAAGCACACTTGTATGTGCACTCACACCCACACCTCCACTCACACACCCACACTCTCACTTACACACTCTCACACTCACACACATTATGACTCACCCTCACACTCACACTGACCGAAACACGTGCAGTCACACACACTCACTGAAAAGCAGCCTCTCCTGCACAAAATCACACACCCACTCCCACTCAGACCCCTGCACTCTCAGAAACATACACACTCACACACACTCTCGCACGCTATCACACACTGTCACACAGACTCATTCACACACCGGCAAAAGCCCGCACTCACAAGCCTATAGGCACTCAAACACATACACAGTGTCCCACACCCACAGTCACCTACACATGGAGACGCCCATGCACTCAAGCTCAAAGACACACACACCGATGCACACTCACGCCTACACTTCGCACACTCTCACAGACACTCATGGGCTCACACCCACACATGTACACACACGTTGCCACACACAGTCATGCAGCTACACACACCAACACACCCACACACTCACAGCCTCTTATGCACTCACACAAGCTCTCACGCACACTCACTCCAACAGAGACGCACACACCCACACACTCACAGACACATGCACTCACACTCATACACTCACACACACTGCCCACATACACACACAGTCACACAACCACACGAACACGCAATCACACAATTGTGTACACACGCACACAATCCCACTCGAAAAAATTCGCTTTCACAAACACGCTCACACGCTCTCACACAGACCCACAGGAACACTGTCAGACCCCCATCGCACACTCACAGACGCACACACCTGAACTCACACACACCCACAAACTCACTAACACGTACTCACAGTGAAACACGCTCAACTCACACACAGTCACACACTCGTTTACACTCTCATCATCACACACACACGTGCACTTTCACACACTCTCACATGGACACACAGTCCCATTCACACCTAGTCACACCAAACACACTCTCACACGCTGACTCACATGCACTAACACACACACTCACATTGTTAAACACACTCACACAGCTACACTAACTCACACACACAAACACACACAATCTCACACCATCACACACAGTCATGTACCTACACACACCAACTCGTACACACCCCCACCTGCTCACACACACAAATCTTCACAAACACACCCACATATATCCATGTCAGTAGTACCCAATGTGACACACGTTCACACACACACACAACCACGCACATTCGCAAAGTGTCGCAAACACTCCAACAGTGTCGTGAACACACACTCACACACAATCACACATGCACACAAAAATAGACGCATACACACTCACAATCCCTCTCTGACACATTCACACAAGGAAACACACCCAGTCACAGCCACCGTAACACACCCTAACACAGTCACACACTCTCAAACACACTGTCTTAACTTCGCACAGTCACACACACTCTCAAGCACAATCTCACACGGGCAATTTTTGAAGAACTTCCACACACACACAGTCAATTACACTCTGCATCTACTATCTTACGTTGGCATGCACACACAGCCTCACACACTCACACAATCACACTCATTCCCACGCACAACAGACCTACATACAGGCACACTCTGACAGACACGCACATAAATACACACAGTCACACTTAACGTCACACACACTCGCACGCATACACAGGCCTTAACACACAGAGAGGCACTCACACACGCCAACACACGCACTCACACCTGCACACTTGTATGCACACTCACACCCACACTCCCTCTCACACACCTACTCTCTCATACGCACACTGTCATACTCACACACATTATGACTCACCCTCAAACACAGTCTCACGGACACACTCACACTCTCTCACACGTGGTCACACACTCATATACATACCTACACCCTCTCCCACTCGCACACCTACACTCTGAGAAAGACTCTCACACACTTACACAGTCACACTCCCTCACCCTCTCACACACACACTCACACACCTTCAGACACAGATACGCCACTGAACTCACTGTCACACATCAACACACACACTCACGAAGGATCACACACACTCACACACCTACATACACAGACACACATTCTCAGACATACAGGCACTCACACTCACCCACGCTCACAAAGACACACTCATATACATGCACACAACAACAGGACACACACCATCACAGGGACACACACAAACACATACACATACAAACAAGTGCCCATATACACACTCAAGCACTTACTCCCACTCACTCAACTACACTCTCACAAGCACCCTCACATACACACACCCGGTCTCAAACACCCGCACCATCACACATTCAAAAACTGACAGACACACACCTACACGCAGAGACACACTCCCACATTCACACGCAATCACACACACACAAACACTCGCATTCACACTCACACACCCGCTAAATGCCGCACAGGTACAGTCTCACAAACAACCTCAAAACCTCTCACCCATTCTCACAATCCATCACACTCTCACACATTCACACCATATCACACACACAGTCCACACTCACACACTCACAGACTGACGCTCACACACACTATCACACGATTTTATTAACGCTCACACAGTCTCACGCACACCGACTCTCTCACCAACACACTATCACGCTCAGTCACTCACACACCTACAGAGACAGACATGCTCACACACACTCACGAATGCTCACACTGTCACACACACAAACATTCACGAGCAGACACACCCACAGTCACACACACAGGTAAATACACGGTCTCGCACGCACACTCTTAATCCAACTCATATGCACACACACACACACAGACACATACACTCTCAGTAGCTCACTCACACATTCACACCCACTGTCACACACTCACACAGTCACACTGTCATACACAAAAATACACCTTGACACACACACACTCTAACAAAATCGCGCACACAGAATTTCTCAAAATTTTCTAGACACACATTCACTCCTTCAGTCAAATACACTCAGACACTTGCACACTCACCCTGCCTCACACAACGACACACACACCCTCACTCACTGTTACACTCAACACACCTACACACACTGAGACACTCATAGACACACGAAGACACACCTGCACACACATGCACACAAAATGTCACAGAAAGTTGCACAAGTACCCAGACCTGAACCCCCAGGGACATACTCACACACAACATCACACACAATCTCTCACACACAAGCACACTTGTATGTGCACTCACACCCACACCTCCACTCAAACACCCACACTCTCACTTACACACTCTCACACTCACACACATTATGACTCACCCTCTCACTCACACTGACCGAAACACTTGCATTAACACACACTCACTGAAAAGCAGCCTCTCCTGCACAAAATCACACACCCACTCCCACTCAGACCCCTGCACTCTCAGAAACATACACACTCACACACACTCTCGCACGCTATCACACACTGTCACACAGACTCATTCACACACCGGCAAAAGCCCGCACTCACAAGCCTATAGGCACTCAAACACATACACAGTGTCCCACACCCACAGTCACCTACACATGGAGACGCCCATGCACTCAAGCTCAAAGACACACACACCGATGCACACTCACGCCTACACTTCGCACACTCTCACAGACACTCATGGGCTCACACCCACACATGTACACACACGTTGCCACACACAGTCATGCAGCTACACACACCAACACACCCACACACTCACAGCCTCTTATGCACTCACACAAGCTCTCACGCACACTCACTCCAACAGAGACGCACACACCCACACACTCACAGACACATGCACTCACACTCATACACTCACACACACTGCCCACATACACACACAGTCACACAACCACACGAACACGCAATCACACAATTGTGTACACACGCACACAATCCCACTCGAAAAAATTCGCTTTCACAAACACGCTCACACGCTCTCACACAGACCCACAGGAACACTGTCAGACCCCCATCGCACACTCACAGACGCACACACCTGAACTCACACACACGCACAAACTCACTAACACGTACTCACAGTGAAACACGCTCAACTCACACACAGTCACACACTCGTTTACACTCTCATCATCACACACACACGTGCACTTTCACACACTCTCACATGGACACACAGTCCCATTCACACCTAGTCACACCAAACACACTCTCACACGCTGACTCACATGCACTAACACACACACTCACATTGTTAAACACACTCACACAGCTACACTAACTCACACACACAAACTCACACACAATCTCACACCATCACACACAGTCATGTACCTACACACACCAACTCGTACACACCCCCACCTGCTCACACACACAAATCTTCACAAACACACCCACATATATCCATGTCAGTAGTACCCAATGTGACACACGTTCACACACACACACAACCACGCACATTCGCAAAGTGTCGCAAACACTCCAACAGTGTCGTGAACACACACTCACACACAATCACACATGCACACAAAAATAGACGCATACACACTCACAATCCCTCTCTGACACATTCACACAAGGAAACACACCCAGTCACAGCCACCGTAACACACCCTAACACAGTCACACACTCTCAAACACACTGTCACCCCTTCGCACAGTCACACACACTCTCAAGCACAATCTCACACGGGCAATTTTTGAAGAACTTCCAAACACACACAGTCAATCACACTCTGCATCTACTATCTTACGTTGGCATGCACACACAGCCTCACACACTCACACAATCACACTCATTCCCACGCACAACAGACCTACATACAGGCACACTCTGACAGACACGCACATAAATACACACAGTCACACATAACGTCACACACACTCGCACGCATACACAGGCCTTAACACACAGAGAGGCACTCACACACGCCAACACACGCACTCACACCTGCACACTTGTATGCACACTCACACACTCACTCCCTCTCACACACCTACACTCTCATACGCACACTGTCATACTCACACACATTATGACTCACCCTCAAACACAGTCTCACGGACACACTCACACTCTCTCACACGTGGTCACACACTCATATACATACCTACACCCTCTCCCACTCGCACACCTACACTCTGAGAAAGACTCTCACACACTTACACAGTCACACTCCCACACCCTGTCACACACACACTCACACACCTTCAGACACAGATACGCCACTGAACTCACTGTCACACATGAACATACACACTCACGAAGGATCACACACACTCACACACCTACATACACAGACACAAATTCTCACACATACAGGCACTCACACTCACCCGCGCTCACAAAGACACACTCACATACATGCACACAACAACAGGACACACACCATCACAGGGACACACACAAACACATACACATACAAACAAGTGCCCATATACACACTCAAGCACTTACTCCCACTCACTCACCTACACTCTCACAAGCACCCTCACATACACACACCCGGTCTCAAACACCCGCACCATCACACATTCACAAACTGACAGACACACACCTACACGCAGAGACACACTCCCACATTCACACGCACTCACACACACACAAACACTCGCATTCACACTCACACACTCGCTAAATGCCGCACAGGTACAGTCTCACAAACAACCTCAAAACCTCTCACCCATTATCACAATCCATCACACTCTCACACATTCACACCATATCACACACACAGTCCACACTCACACACTCACAGACTGACGCTCACACACACTATCACACGATTTTATTAACGCTCACACAGTCTCACGCACACCGACTCTCTCACCAACACACTATCACGCTCAGTCACTCACACACCTACAGAGACAGACATGCTCACACACACTCACGAATGCTCACACTGTCACACACACAAACATTCACGAGCAGACACACCCACAGTCACACACACAGGTAAATGCACGGTCTCGCACGCACACTCTTAATCCAACTCATATGCACACACACACACACAGACACATACACTCTCAGTAGCTCACTCACACATTCACACCCACTGTCACACACTCACACAGTCACACTGTCATACACAAAAATACACCTTCACACACACACACTCTAACAAAATCGCGCACACAGAATTTCTCAAAATTGTCTAGACACACATTCACTCCTTCAGTCAAATACACTCAGACACTTGCACACTCACCCTGCCTCACACAACGACACACACACCCTCACTCACTGTTACACTCAACACACCTACACACACTGAGACACTCATAGACACACGAAGACACACCTGCACACACATGCACACAAAATGTCACAGAAAGTTGCACAAGTACCCAGACCTGAACCCCCAGGGACATACTCACACACAACATCACACACAATCTCTCACACACAAGCACACTTGTATGTGCACTCACACCCACACCTCCACTCACACACCCACACTCTCACTTACACACTCTCAGACTCACACACATTATGACTCACCCTCACACTCACACTGACCGAAACACTTGCATTAACACACACTCACTGAAAAGCAGCCTCTCCTGCACAAAATCACACACCCACTCCCACTCAGACCCTGCACTCTCAGAAACATACACACTCACACACACTCTCGCACGCTATCACACACTGTCACACAGACTCATTCACACACAGGCAAAAGCCCGCACTCACAAGCCTATAGGCACTCAAACACATACACAGTGTCCCACACCCACAGTCACCTACACATGGAGACGCCCATGCACTCAAGCTCAAAGACACACACACCGATGCACACTCACGCCTACACTTCGCACACTCTCACAGACACTCATGGGCTCACACCCACACATGTACACACACGTTGCCACACACAGTCATGCAGATACACACACCAACACACCCACACACTCACAGCCTCTTATGCACTCACACAAGCTCTCACGCACACTCACTCCAACAGAGACGCACACACCCACACACTCACAGACACATGCACTCACACTCATACTCTCACACACACTGCCCACATACACACACAGTCACACAAGCACACGAACACGCAATCACACAGTTGTGTACACACGCACACAATCCCACTCGAAAAAATTCGCTTTCACAAACACGCTCACACGCTCTCACACAGACCCACAGGAACACTGTCAGACCCCCATCGCACACTCACAGACGCACACACCTGAACTCACACACGCCCACAAACTCACTAACACGTACTCACAGTGAAACACGCTCAACTCACACACAGTCACACACTCGTTTACACTCTCATCATCACACACACACATGCACTTTCACACACTCTCACATGGACACACAGTCCCATTCACACCTAGTCACACCAAACACACTCACACGCTGTCTCACATGCACTAACACACACACTCACATTGTTAAACACACACAGCTTCACTAACTCACCCACACAAACTCACACACAATCTCACACCATCACACACAGTCATGTACCTACACACACCAACTCGTACACACCCCCACCTGCTCACACACACAAATCTTCACAAACACACCCACATATATCCATGTCAGTAGTACCCAATGTGACACACGTTCACACACACACACAACCACGCACATTCGCAAAGTGTCGCAAACACTCCAACAGTGTCGTGAACACACACTCACACACAATCACACATGCACACAAAAATAGACGCATACACACTCACAATCACTCTCTGACACATTCACACAAGGAAACACACCCAGTCACAGCCACCGTAACACACCCCAACACAGTCACACACTCCAAACACACTGTCACCCCTTCGCACAGTCACACACACTATCAAGCACAATCTCACACGGGCAATTTTTGAAGAACTTCCACACACACACAGTCAATCACACTCTGCATCTACTATCTTACGTTGGCATGCATACACAGCCTCACACACTCACACAATCACACTCAATCCCACGCACAACAGACCTACATACAGGCACACTCTGACAGACACGCACATAAATACACACAGTCACACATAACGTCACACACACTCGCACGCCTACACAGGTCTTAACACACAGAGATGCACTCACACACGCCAACACACGCACTCACTCACACCTGCACACTTGTATGCACACTCACACCCTCACTCCCTCTCACACACCTACACTCTCATACGCACACTGTCATACTCACACACATTATGACTCACCCTCAATCACAGTCTCACGGACACACTCACACTCTCTCACAAGTGGTCACACACTCATATACATTCCTACACCCTCTCCCACTCCCACACCTACACTCTGAGAAAGACTCTCACACACTTACACAGTCACACTCCCTCACCCTCTCACACACACACTCACATACCTTCAGACACAGATACGCCACTGAACTCACTGTCACACATGAACACACACACTCACGAAGGATCACACACACTCACACACCTACATACACAGACACACATTCTCAGACATACAGGCACTCACACTCACCCGCGCTCACAAAGACACACTCACATAC
Source organism: Manis javanica (assembly GCF_040802235.1). NCBI lineage: Eukaryota > Metazoa > Chordata > Mammalia > Pholidota > Manidae > Manis > Manis javanica. The sequence goes on from NC_133175.1 coordinate 370,242, forward strand.
ATGCACACAACAACAGGACACACACCATCACAGGGACACACACAAACACATACACATACAAACAAGTGCCCATATACACACTCAAGCACTTACTCCCACTCACTCACCTACACTCTCACAAGCACCCTCACATACACACACCCGGTCTCAAACACCCGCACCATCACACATTCACAAACTGACAGACACACACCTACACGCAGAGACACACTCCCACATTCACACGCACTCACACACACAAACACTCGCATTCACACTCACACACTCGCTAAATGCCGCACAGGTACAGTCTCACAAACAACCTCAAAACCTCTCACCCATTCTCACAATCCATCACACTCTCACACATTCACACCATATCACACACACAGTCCACACTCACACACTCACAGACTGACGCTCACACACACTATCACACGATTTTATTAACGCTCACACAGTCTCACGCACACCGACTCTCTCACCAACACACTATCACGCTCAGTCACTCACACACCTACAGAGACAGACATGCTCACACACACTCACGAATGCTCACACTGTCACACACACAAACATTCACGAGCAGACACACCCACAGTCACACACACAGGTAAATGCACGGTCTCGCACGCACACACTTAATCCAACTCATATGCACACACACACACAGACACATACACTCTCAGTAGCTCACTCACACATTCACACCCACTGTCACACACTCACACAGTCACACTGTCATACACAAAAATACACCTTCACACACACACACTCTAACAAAATCGCGCACACAGAATTTCTCAAAATTGTCTAGACACACATTCACTCCTTCAGTCAAATACACTCAGACACTTGCACACTCACCCTGCCTCACACAACGACACACACACCCTCACTCACTGTTACACTCAACACACCTACACACACTGAGACACTCATAGACACACGAAGACACACCTGCACACACATGCACACAAAATGTCACAGAAAGTTGCACAAGTACCCAGACCTGAACCCCCAGGGACATACTCACACACAACATCACACACAATCTCTCACACACAAGCACACTTGTATGTGCACTCACTCCCACACCTCTACTCACACACCCACACTCTCACTTACACACTCTCACACTCACACACATTATGACTCACCCTCACACTCACACTGACCGAAACACTTGCATTAACACACACTCACTGAAAAGCAGCCTCTCCTGCACAAAATCACACACCCACTCCCACTCAGACCCTGCACTCTCAGAAACATACACACTCACACACACTCTCGCACGCTATCACACACTGTCACACAGACTCATTCACACACAGGCAAAAGCCCGCACTCACAAGCCTATAGGCACTCAAACACATACACAGTGTCCCACACCCACAGTCACCTACACATGGAGACGCCCATGCACTCAAGCTCAAAGACACACACACCGATGCACACTCACGCCTACACTTCGCACACTCTCACAGACACTCATGGGCTCACACCCACACATGTACACACACGTTGCCACACACAGTCATGCAGCTACACACACCAACACACCCACACACTCACAGCCTCTTATGCACTCACTCAAGCTCTCACACACTGACTCCAACAGAGACGCACACACCCACACACTCACAGACACATGCACTCACACTCATACTCACACACACAGTCACACAAGCACACGAACACGCAAACACACAGTTGTGTACACACGCACACAATCCCACTCGAAAAAATTCGCTTTCACAAACACGCTCACACGCTCTCACACAGACCCACAGGAACACTGTCAGACCCATATCGCACACTCACAGACGCACACACCTGAACTCACACACACCCACAAACTCACTAACACATACTCACAGTGAAACGCTCAACTCACACACAGTCACACACTCGTTTACACTCTGATCATCACACACACACATGCACTTTCACACACTCTCACATGGACACACAGTCCCATTCACACCTAGTCACACCAAACACACTTTCACACGCTGACTCACATGCACTAACACACACACTCACATTGTTAAACACACTCACACAGCTACACTAACTCACACACACAAACTCACACACAATCTCACACCATCACACACAGTCATGTACCTACACACACCAACTCGTACACACCCCCACCTGCTCACACACACAAATCTTCACAAACACACCCACATATATCCATGTCAGTAGTACCCAATGTGACACACGTTCACACACACACACAACCACGCACATTCGCAAAGTGTCGCAAACACTCCAACAGTGTCGTGAACACACACTCACACACAATCACACATGCACACAAAAATAGACGCATACACACTCACAATCCCTCTCTGACACATTCACACAAGGAAACACACCCAGTCACAGCCACCGTAACACACCCTAACACAGTCACACACTCTCAAACACACTGTCACCCCTTCGCACAGTCACACACACTCTCAAGCACAATCTCACACGGGCAATTTTTGAAGAACTTCCACACACACACAGTCAATCACACTCTGCATCTACTATCTTACGTTGGCATGCACACACAGCCTCACACACTCACACAATCACACTCATTCCCACGCACAACAGACCTACATACAGGCACACTCTGACAGACACGCACATAAATACACACAGTCACACATAACGTCACACACACTCGAACGCATACACAGGCCTTAACACACAGAGAGGCACTCACACATGCCAACACACGCACTCACTCACACCTGCACACTTGTATGCACACTCACACCCTCACTCCCTCTCACACACCTACACTCTCATACGCACACTGTCATACTCACACACATTATGACTCACCCTCAAACACAGTCTCACGGACACACTCACACTCTCTCACACGTGGTCACACACTCATATACATACCTACAACCTCTCCCACTCGCACACCTACACTCTGAGAAAGACTCTCACACACTTACACAGTCACACTCCCTCACCCTCTCACACACACACTCACACACCTTCAGACACAGATACGCCACTGAACTCACTGTCACACATGAACACACACACTCACGAAGGATCACACACACTCACACACCTACATACACAGACACACATTCTCAGACATACAGGCACTCACACTCACCCGCGCTCACAAAGACACACTCACATACATGCACACAACAACAGGACACACACCATCACAGGGACACACACAAACACATACACATACAAACAAGTGCCCATATACACACTCAAGCACTTACTCCCACTCACTCACCTACACTCTCACAAGCACCCTCGCATACACACACCCGGTCTCAAACACCCGCACCATCACACATTCACAAACTGACAGACACACACCTACACTCAGAGACACACTCCCACATTCACACGCGCTCACACACACACAAACACTCGCATTCACACTCACACACTCGCTAAATGCCGCATAGCTACAGTCTCACAAACAACCTCAAAACCTCTCACCCATTCTCACAATCCATCACACTCTCACACATTCACACCATATCACACACACAGTCCACACTCACACACTCACAGACTGACGCTCACACACACTATCACACGATTTTATTAACGCTCACACAGTCTCACGCACACCGACTCTCTCACCAACACACTATCACGCTCAGTCACTCACACACCTACAGAGACAGACATGCTCACACACACTCACGAATGCTCACACTGTCACACACACAAACATTCACGAGCAGACACACCCACAGTCACACACACAGGTAAATGCACGGTCTCGCACGCACACACTTAATCCAACTCATATGCACACACACACACAGACACATACACTCTCAGTAGCTCACTCACACATTCACACCCACTGTCACACACTCACACAGTCACACTGTCATACACAAAAATACACCTTCACACACACACACTCTAACAAAATCGCGCACACAGAATTTCTCAAAATTGTCTAGACACACATTCACTCCTTCAGTCAAATACACTCAGACACTTGCACACTCACCCTGCCTCACACAACGACACACACACCCTCACTCACTGTTACACTCAACACACCTACACACACTGAGACACTCATAGACACACGAAGACACACCTGCACACACATGCACACAAAATGTCACAGAAAGTTGCACAAGTACCCAGACCTGAACCCCCAGGGACATACTCACACACAACATCACACACAATCTCTCACACACAAGCACACTTGTATGTGCACTCACACCCACACCTCCACTCACACACCCACACTCTCACTTACACACTCTCACACTCACACACATTATGACTCACCCTCACACTCACACTGACCGAAACACTTGCATTAACACACACTCACTGAAAAGCAGCCTCTCCTGCACAAAATCACACACCCACTCCCACTCAGACCCTGCACTCTCAGAAACATACACACTCACACACACTCTCGCACGCTATCACACACTGTCACACAGACTCATTCACACACAGGCAAAAGCCCGCACTCACAAGCCTATAGGCACTCAAACACATACACAGTGTCCCACACCCACAGTCACCTACACATGGAGACGCCCATGCACTCAAGCTCAAAGACACACACACCGATGCACACTCACGCCTACACTTCGCACACTCTCACAGACACTCATGGGCTCACACCCACACATATACACACACGTTGCCACACACAGTCATGCAGCTACACACACCAACACACCCACACACTCACAGCCTCTTATGCACTCACACAAGCTCTCACGCACACTCACTCCAACATAGACGCACACACCCACACACTCACAGACACATGCACTCACACTCATACACTCACACACACTGCCCACATACACACACAGTCACACAACCACACGAACACGCAATCACACAATTGTGTACACACGCACACAATCCCACTCGAAAATATTCGCTTTCACAAACACGCTCACACGCTCTCACAGAGACCCACAGGAACACAGTCAGACCCCCATCGCACACTCACAGACGCACACACCTGAACTCACACACACCCACAAACTCACTAACACGTACTCACAGTGAAACACGCTCAACTCACACACAGTCACACACTCGTTTACACTCTCATCATCACACACACACGTGCACTTTCACACACTCTCACATGGACACACAGTCCCATTCACACCTAGTCACACCAAACACACTCTCACACGCTGACTCACATGCACTAACACACACACTCACATTGTTAAACACACTCACACAGCTACACTAACTCACACACACAAACTCACACACAATCTCACACCATCACACACAGTCATGTACCTACACACACCAACTCGTACACACCCCCACCTGCTCACACACACAAATCTTCACAAACACACCCACATATATCCATGTCAGTAGTACCCAATGTGACACACGTTCACACACACACACAACCACGCACATTCGCAAAGTGTCGCAAACACTCCAACAGTGTCGTGAACACACACTCACACACAATCACACATGCACACAAAAATAGACGCATACACACTCACAATCCCTCTCTGACACATTCACACAAGGAAACACACCCAGTCACAGCCACCGTAACACACCCTAACACAGTCACACACTCTCAAACACACTGTCACCCCTTCGCACAGTCACACACACTCTCAAGCACAATCTCACACGGGCAATTTTTGAAGAACTTCCACACACACACAGTCAATCACACTCTGCATCTACTATCTTACGTTGGCATGCACACACAGCCTCACACACTCACACAATCACACTCATTCCCACGCACAACAGACCTACATACAGGCACACTCTGACAGACACGCACATAAATACACACAGTCACACATAACGTCACACACACTCGAACGCATACACAGGCCTTAACACACAGAGAGGCACTCACACATGCCAACACACGCACTCACTCACACCTGCACACTTGTATGCACACTCACACCCTCACTCCCTCTCACACACCTACACTCTCATACGCACACTGTCATACTCACACACATTATGACTCACCCTCAAACACAGTCTCACGGACACACTCACACTCTCTCACACGTGGTCACACACTCATATACATACCTACAACCTCTCCCACTCGCACACCTACACTCTGAGAAAGACTCTCACACACTTACACAGTCACACTCCCTCACCCTCTCACACACACACTCACACACCTTCAGACACAGATACGCCACTGAACTCACTGTCACACATGAACACACACACTCACGAAGGATCACACACACTCACACACCTACATACACAGACACACATTCTCAGACATACAGGCACTCACACTCACCCGCGCTCACAAAGACACACTCACATACATGCACACAACAACAGGACACACACCATCACAGGGACACACACAAACACATACACATACAAACAAGTGCCCATATACACACTCAAGCACTTACTCCCACTCACTCACCTACACTCTCACAAGCACCCTCGCATACACACACCCGGTCTCAAACACCCGCACCATCACACATTCACAAACTGACAGACACACACCTACACTCAGAGACACACTCCCACATTCACACGCGCTCACACACACACAAACACTCGCATTCACACTCACACACTCGCTAAATGCCGCACAGCTACAGTCTCACAAACAACCTCAAAACCTCTCACCCATTCTCACAATCCATCACACTCTCACACATTCACACCATATCACACACACAGTCCACACTCACACACTCACAGACTGACGCTCACACACACTATCACACGATTTTATTAACGCTCACACAGTCTCACGCACACCGACTCTCTCACCAACACACTATCACGCTCAGTCACTCACACACCTACAGAGACAGACATGCTCACACACACTCACGAATGCTCACACTGTCACACACACAAACATTCACGAGCAGACACACCCACAGTCACACACACAGGTAAATGCACGGTCTCGCACGCACACACTTAATCCAACTCATATGCACACACACACACAGACACATACACTCTCAGTAGCTCACTCACACATTCACACCCACTGTCACACACTCACACAGTCACACTGTCATACACAAAAATACACCTTCACACACACACACTCTAACAAAATCGCGCACACAGAATTTCTCAAAATTGTCTAGACACACATTCACTCCTTCAGTCAAATACACTCAGACACTTGCACACTCACCCTGCCTCACACAACGACACACACACCCTCACTCACTGTTACACTCAACACACCTACACACACTGAGACACTCATAGACACACGAAGACACACCTGCACACACATGCACACAAAATGTCACAGAAAGTTGCACAAGTACCCAGACCTGAACCCCCAGGGACATACTCACACACAACATCACACACAATCTCTCACACACAAGCACACTTGTATGTGCACTCACACCCACACCTCCACTCACACACCCACACTCTCACTTACACACTCTCACACTCACACACATTATGACTCACCCTCACACTCACACTGACCGAAACACTTGCATTAACACACACTCACTGAAAAGCAGCCTCTCCTGCACAAAATCACACACCCACTCCCACTCAGACCCCTGCACTCTCAGAAACATACACACTCACACACACTCTCGCACGCTATCACACACTGTCACACAGACTCATTCACACACAGGCAAAAGCCCGCACTCACAAGCCTATAGGCACTCAAACACATACACAGTGTCCCACACCCACAGTCACCTACACATGGAGACGCCCATGCACTCAAGCTCAAAGACACACACACCGATGCACACTCACGCCTACACTTCGCACACTCTCACAGACACTCATGGGCTCACACCCACACATGTACACACACGTTGCCACACACAGTCATGCAGCTACACACACCAACACACCCACACACTCACAGCCTCTTATGCACTCACACAAGCTCTCACGCACACTCACTCCAACAGAGACGCACACACCCACACACTCACAGACACATGCACTCACACTCATACACTCACACACACTGCCCACATACACACACAGTCACACAACCACACGAACACGCAATCACACAATTGTGTACACACGCACACAATCCCACTCGAAAATATTCGCTTTCACAAACACGCTCACACGCTCTCACACAGACCCACAGGAACACTGTCAGACCCCCATCGCACACTCACAGACGCACACACCTGAACTCACACACACCCACAAACTCACTAACACGTACTCACAGTGAAACACGCTCAACTCACACACAGTCACACACTCGTTTACACTCTCATCATCACACACACACGTGCACTTTCACACACTCTCACATGGACACACAGTCCCATTCACACCTAGTCACACCAAACACACTCTCACACGCTGACTCACATGCACTAACACACACACTCACATTGTTAAACACACTCACACAGCTACACTAACTCACACACACAAACTCACACACAATCTCACACCATCACACACAGTCATGTACCTACACACACCAACTCGTACACACCCCCACCTGCTCACACACACAAATCTTCACAAACACACCCACATATATCCATGTCAGTAGTACCCAATGTGACACACGTTCACACACACACACAACCACGCACATTCGCAAAGTGTCGCAAACACTCCAACAGTGTCGTGAACACACACTCACACACAATCACACATGCACACAAAAATAGACGCATACACACTCACAATCCCTCTCTGACACATTCACACAAGGAAACACACCCAGTCACAGCCACCGTAACACACCCTAACACAGTCACACACTCTCAAACACACTGTCACCCCTTCGCACAGTCACACACACTCTCAAGCACAATCTCACACGGGCAATTTTTGAAGAACTTCCACACACACACAGTCAATCACACTCTGCATCTACTATCTTACGTTGGCATGCACACACAGCCTCACACACTCACACAATCACACTCATTCCCACGCACAACAGACCTACATACAGGCACACTCTGACAGACACGCACATAAATACACACAGTCACACATAACGTCACACACACTCGAACGCATACACAGGCCTTAACACACAGAGAGGCACTCACACATGCCAACACACGCACTCACTCACACCTGCACACTTGTATGCACACTCACACCCTCACTCCCTCTCACACACCTACACTCTCATACGCACACTGTCATACTCACACACATTATGACTCACCCTCAAACACAGTCTCACGGACACACTCACACTCTCTCACACGTGGTCACACACTCATATACATACCTACAACCTCTCCCACTCGCACACCTACACTCTGAGAAAGACTCTCACACACTTACACAGTCACACTCCCTCACCCTCTCACACACACACTCACACACCTTCAGACACAGATACGCCACTGAACTCACTGTCACACATGAACACACACACTCACGAAGGATCACACACACTCACACACCTACATACACAGACACACATTCTCAGACATACAGGCACTCACACTCACCCGCGCTCACAAAGACACACTCACATACATGCACACAACAACAGGACACACACCATCACAGGGACACACACAAACACATACACATACAAACAAGTGCCCATATACACACTCAAGCACTTACTCCCACTCACTCACCTACACTCTCACAAGCACCCTCGCATACACACACCCGGTCTCAAACACCCGCACCATCACACATTCACAAACTGACAGACACACACCTACACTCAGAGACACACTCCCACATTCACACGCGCTCACACACACACAAACACTCGCATTCACACTCACACACTCGCTAAATGCCGCACAGCTACAGTCTCACAAACAACCTCAAAACCTCTCACCCATTCTCACAATCCATCACACTCTCACACATTCACACCATATCACACACACAGTCCACACTCACACACTCACAGACTGACGCTCACACACACTATCACACGATTTTATTAACGCTCACACAGTCTCACGCACACCGACTCTCTCACCAACACACTATCACGCTCAGTCACTCACACACCTACAGAGACAGACATGCTCACACACACTCACGAATGCTCACACTGTCACACACACAAACATTCACGAGCAGACACACCCACAGTCACACACACAGGTAAATGCACGGTCTCGCACGCACACACTTAATCCAACTCATATGCACACACACACACAGACACATACACTCTCAGTAGCTCACTCACACATTCACACCCACTGTCACACACTCACACAGTCACACTGTCATACACAAAAATACACCTTCACACACACACACTCTAACAAAATCGCGCACACAGAATTTCTCAAAATTGTCTAGACACACATTCACTCCTTCAGTCAAATACACTCAGACACTTGCACACTCACCCTGCCTCACACAACGACACACACACCCTCACTCACTGTTACACTCAACACACCTACACACACTGAGACACTCATAGACACACGAAGACACACCTGCACACACATGCACACAAAATGTCACAGAAAGTTGCACAAGTACCCAGACCTGAACCCCCAGGGACATACTCACACACAACATCACACACAATCTCTCACACACAAGCACACTTGTATGTGCACTCACACCCACACCTCCACTCACACACCCACACTCTCACTTACACACTCTCACACTCACACACATTATGACTCACCCTCACACTCACACTGACCGAAACACTTGCATTAACACACACTCACTGAAAAGCAGCCTCTCCTGCACAAAATCACACACCCACTCCCACTCAGACCCTGCACTCTCAGAAACATACACACTCACACACACTCTCGCACGCTATCACACACTGTCACACAGACTCATTCACACACAGGCAAAAGCCCGCACTCACAAGCCTATAGGCACTCAAACACATACACAGTGTCCCACATCCACAGTCACCTACACATGGAGACGCCCATGCACTCAAGCTCAAAGACACACACACCGATGCACACTCACGCCTACACTTCGCACACTCTCACAGACACTCATGGGCTCACACCCACACATGTACACACACGTTGCCACACACAGTCATGCAGCTACACACACCAACACACCCACACACTCACAGCCTCTTATGCACTCACACAAGCTCTCACGCACACTCACTCCAACATAGACGCACACACCCACACACTCACAGACACATGCACTCATACTCATACACTCACACACACTGCCCACATACACACACAGTCACACAACCACACGAACACGCAATCACACAATTGTGTACACACGCACACAATCCCACTCGAAAATATTCGCTTTCACAAACACGCTCACACGCTCTCACACAGACCCACAGGAACACTGTCAGACCCCCATCGCACACTCACAGACGCACACACCTGAACTCACACACACCCACAAACTCACTAACACGTACTCACAGTGAAACACGCTCAACTCACACACAGTCACACACTCGTTTACACTCTCATCATCACACACACACGTGCACTTTCACACACTCTCACATGGACACACAGTCCCATTCACACCTAGTCACACCAAACACACTCTCACACGCTGACTCACATGCACTAACACACACACTCACATTGTTAAACACACTCACACAGCTACACTAACTCACACACACAAACTCACACACAATCTCACACCATCACACACAGTCATGTACCTACACACACCAACTCGTACACACCCCCACCTGCTCACACACACAAATCTTCACAAACACACCCACATATATCCATGTCAGTAGTACCCAATGTGACACACGTTCACACACACACACAACCACGCACATTCGCAAAGTGTCGCAAACACTCCAACAGTGTCGTGAACACACACTCACACACAATCACACATGCACACAAAAATAGACGCATACACACTCACAATCCCTCTCTGACACATTCACACAAGGAAACACACCCAGTCACAGCCACCGTAACACACCCTAACACAGTCACACACTCTCAAACACACTGTCACCCCTTCGCACAGTCACACACACTCTCAAGCACAATCTCACACGGTCAATTTTTGAAGAACTTCCAAACACACACAGTCAATCACACTCTGCATCTACTATCTTACGTTGGCATGCACACACAGCCTCACACACTCACACAATCACACTCATTCCCACGCACAACAGACCTACATACAGGCACACTCTGACAGACACGCACATAAATACACACAGTCACACATAACGTCACACACACTCGCACGCATACACAGGCCTTAACACACAGAGAGGCACTCACACACGCCAACACACGCACTCACACCTGCACACTTGTATGCACACTCACACCCTCACTCCCTCTCACACACCTACACTCTCATACGCACACTGTCATACTCACACACATTATGACTCACCCTCAAACACAGTCTCACGGACACACTCACACTCTCTCACACGTGGTCACACACTCATATACATACCTACACCCTCTCCCACTCGCACACCTACACTCTGAGAAAGACTCTCACACACTTACACAGTCACACTCCCACACCCTCTCACACACACACTCACACACCTTCAGACACAGATACGCCACTGAACTCACTGTCACACATGAACACACACACTCACGAAGGATCACACACACTCACACACCTACATACACAGACACACATTCTCAGACATACAGGCACTCACACTCACCCGCGCTCACAAAGACACACTCACATACATGCACACAACAACAGGACACACACCATCACAGGGACACACACAAACACATACACATACAAACAAGTGCCCATATACACACTCAAGCACTTACTCCCACTCACTCACCTACACTCTCACAAGCACCCTCACATACACACACCCGGTCTCAAACACCCGCACCATCACACATTCACAAACTGACAGACACACACCTACACGCAGAGACACACTCCCACATTCACACGCACTCACACACACACAAACACTCGCATTCACACTCACACACTCGCTAAATGCCGCACAGGTACAGTCTCACAAACAACCTCAAAACCTCTCACCCATTCTCACAATCCATCACACTCTCACACATTCACACCATATCACACACACAGTCCACACTCACACACTCACAGACTGACGCTCACACACACTATCACACGATTTTATTAACGCTCACACAGTCTCACGCACACCGACTCTCTCACCAACACACTATCACGCTCAGTCACTCACACACCTACAGAGACAGACATGCTCACACACACTCACGAATGCTCACACTGTCACACACACAAACATTCACGAGCAGACACACCCACAGTCACACACACAGGTAAATGCACGGTCTCGCACGCACACTCTTAATCCAACTCATATGCACACACACACACACAGACACATACACTCTCAGTAGCTCACTCACACATTCACACCCACTGTCACACACTCACACAGTCACACTGTCATACACAAAAATACACCTTCACACACACACACTCTAACAAAATCGCGCACACAGAATTTCTCAAAATTGTCTAGACACACATTCACTCCTTCAGTCAAATACACTCAGACACTTGCACACTCACCCTGCCTCACACAACGACACACACACCCTCACTCACTGTTACACTCAACACACCTACACACACTGAGACACTCATAGACACACGAAGACACACCTGCACACACATGCACACAAAATGTCACAGAAAGTTGCACAAGTACCCAGACCTGAACCCCCAGGGACATACTCACACACAACATCACACACAATCTCTCACACACAAGCACACTTGTATGTGCACTCACACCCACACCTCCACTCACACACCCACACTCTCACTTACACACTCTCACACTCACACACATTATGACTCACCCTCACACTCACACTGACCGAAACACGTGCAGTCACACACACTCACTGAAAAGCAGCCTCTCCTGCACAAAATCACACACCCACTCCCACTCAGACCCCTGCACTCTCAGAAACATACACACTCACACACACTCTCGCACGCTATCACACACTGTCACACAGACTCATTCACACACAGGCAAAAGCCCGCACTCACAAGCCTATAGGCACTCAAACACATACACAGTGTCCCACACCCACAGTCACCTACACATGGAGACGCCCATGCACTCAAGCTCAAAGACACACACACCGATGCACACTCACGCCTACACTTCGCACACTCTCACAGACACTCATGGGCTCACACCCACACATGTACACACACGTTGCCACACACAGTCATGCAGCTACACACACCAACACACCCACACACTCACAGCCTCTTATGCACTCACACAAGCTCTCACGCACACTCACTCCAACAGAGACGCACACACCCACACACTCACAGACACATGCACTCACACTCATACTCTCACACACACTGCCCACATACACACACAGTCACACAAGCACACGAACACGCAATCACACAATTGTGTACACACGCACACAATCCCACTCGAAAAAATTCGCTTTCACAAACACGCTCACACGCTCTCACAGAGAACCACAGGAACACAGTCAGACCCCCATCGCACACTCACAGACGCACACACCTGAACTCACACACACCCACACACTCACTAACACGTACTCACAGTGAAACACGCTCAACTCACACACAGTCACACACTCGTTTACACTCTCATCATCACACACACACATGCACTTTCACACACTCTCACATGGACACACAGTCCCATTCACACCTAGTCACACCAAACACACTCTCACACGCTGACTCACATGCACTAACACACACACTCACATTGTTAAACACTCACACAGCTACACTAACTCACACACACAAACTCACACACAATCTCACACCATCACACACAGTCATGTACCTACACACACCAACTCGTACACACCCCCACCTGCTCACACACACAAATCTTCACAAACACACCCACATATATCCATGTCAGTAGTACCCAATGTGACACACGTTCACACACACACACAACCACGCACATTCGCAAAGTGTCGCAAACACTCCAACAGTGTCGTGAACACACACTCACACACAATCACACATGCACACAAAAATAGACGCATACACACTCACAATCCCTCTCTGACACATTCACACAAGGAAACACACCCAGTCACAGCCACCGTAACACACCCTAACACAGTCACACACTCTCAAACACACTGTCACACCTTCGCACAGTCACACACACTCTCAAGCACAATCTCACACGGGCAATTCTTGAAGAACTTACACACACACACAGTCAATCACACTCTGCATCTACTATCTTACGTTGGCATGCACACACAGCCTCACACACTCACACAATCACACTCATTCCCACGCACAACAGACCTACATACAGGCACACTCTGACAGACACGCACATAAATACACACAGTCACACATAACGTCACACACACTCGCACGCATACACAGGCCTTAACACACAGAGAGGCACTCACACACGCCAACACACGCACTCACTCACACCTGCACACTTGTATGCACACTCACACCCTCACTCCCTCTCACACACCTACACTCTCATACGCACACTGTCATACTCACACACATTATGACTCACCCTCAAACACAGTCTCACGGACACACTCACACTCTCTCACACGTGGTCACACACTCATATACATACCTACACCCTCTCCCACTCGCACACCTACACTCTGAGAAAGACTCTCACACACTTACACAGTCACACTCCCTCACCCTCTCACACACACACTCACACACCTTCAGACACAGATACGCCACTGAACTCACTGTCACACATGAACACACACACTCACGAAGGATCACACACACTCACACACCTACATACACAGACACACATTCTCAGACATACAGGCACTCACACTCACCCGCGCTCACAAAGACACACTCACATACATGCACACAACAACAGGACACACACCATCACAGGGACACACACAAACACATACACATACAAACAAGTGCCCATATACACACTCAAGCACTTACTCCCACTCACTCACCTACACTCTCACAAGCACCCTCACATACACACACCCGGTCTCAAACACCCGCACCATCACACATTCACAAACTGACAGACACACACCTACACGCAGAGACACACTCCCACATTCACACGCACTCACACACACACAAACACTCGCATTCACACTCACACACTCGCTAAATGCCGCACAGGTACAGTCTCACAAACAACCTCAAAACCTCTCACCCATTATCACAATCCATCACACTCTCACACATTCACACCATATCACACACACAGTCCACACTCACACACTCACAGACTGACGCTCACACACACTATCACACGATTTTATTAACGCTCACACAGTCTCACGGACACCGACTCTCTCACCAACACACTATCACGCTCAGTCACTCACACACCTACAGAGACAGACATGCTCACACACACTCACGAATGCTCACACTGTCACACACACAAACATTCACGAGCAGACACACCCACAGTCACACACACAGGTAAATGCACGGTCTCGCACGCACACTCTTAATCCAACTCATATGCACACACACACACACAGACACATACACTCTCAGTAGCTCACTCACACATTCACACCCACTGTCACACACTCACACAGTCACACTGTCATACACAAAAATACACCTTCACACACACACACTCTAACAAAATCGCGCACACAGAATTTCTCAAAATTGTCTAGACACACATTCACTCCTTCAGTCAAATACACTCAGACACTTGCACACTCACCCTGCCTCACACAACGACACACACACCCTCACTCACTGTTACACTCAACACACCTACACACACTGAGACACTCATAGACACACGAAGACACACCTGCACACACATGCACACAAAATGTCACAGAAAGTTGCACAAGTACCCAGACCTGAACCCCCAGGGACATACTCACACACAACATCACACACAATCTCTCACACACAAGCACACTTGTATGTGCACTCACACCCACACCTCCACTCACACACCCACACTCTCACTTACACACTCTCACACTCACACACATTATGACTCACCCTCACACTCACACTGACCGAAACACGTGCAGTCACACACACTCACTGAAAAGCAGCCTCTCCTGCACAAAATCACACACCCACTCCCACTCAGACCCCTGCACTCTCAGAAACATACACACTCACACACACTCTCGCACGCTATCACACACTGTCACACAGACTCATTCACACACAGGCAAAAGCCCGCACTCACAAGCCTATAGGCACTCAAACACATACACAGTGTCCCACACCCACAGTCACCTACACATGGAGACGCCCATGCACTCAAGCTCAAAGACACACACACCGATGCACACTCACGCCTACACTTCGCACACTCTCACAGACACTCATGGGCTCACACCCACACATGTACACACACGTTGCCACACACAGTCATGCAGCTACACACACCAACACACCCACACACTCACAGCCTCTTATGCACTCACACAAGCTCTCACGCACACTCACTCCAACAGAGACGCACACACCCAAACACTCACAGACACATGCACTCACACTCAGACTCTCACACACACTGCCCACATACACACACAGTCACACAAGCACACGAACACGCAATCACACAATTGTGTACACACGCACACAATCCCACTCGAAAAAATTCGCTTTCACAAACACGCTCACACGCTCTCACACAGACCCACAGGAACACTGTCAGACCCCCATCGCACACTCACAGACGCACACACCTGAACTCACACACACCCACAAACTCACTAACACGTACTCACAGTGAAACACGCTCAACTCACACACAGTCACACACTCGTTTACACTCTCATCATCACACACACACGTGCACTTTCACACACTCTCACATGGACACACAGTCCCATTCACACCTAGTCACACCAAACACACTCTCACACGCTGACTCACATGCACTAACACACACACTCACATTGTTAAACACACTCACACAGCTACACTAACTCACACACACAAACTCACACACAATCTCACACCATCACACACAGTCATGTACCTACACACACCAACTCGTACACACCCCCACCTGCTCACACACACAAATCTTCACAAACACACCCACATATATCCATGTCAGTAGTACCCAATGTGACACACGTTCACACACACACACAACCACGCACATTCGCAAAGTGTCGCAAACACTCCAACAGTGTCGTGAACACACACTCACACACAATCACACATGCACACAAAAATAGACGCATACACACTCACAATCCCTCTCTGACACATTCACACAAGGAAACACACCCAGTCACAGACACCGTAACACACCCTAACACAGTCACACACTCTCAAACACACTGTCACCCCTTCGCACAGTCACACACACTCTCAAGCACAATCTCACACGGGCAATTCTTGAAGAACTTACACACACACACAGTCAATCACACTCTGCATCTACTATCTTACGTTGGCATGCACACACAGCCTCACACACTCACACAATCACACTCATTCCCACGCACAACAGACCTACATACAGGCACACTCTGACAGACACGCACATAAATACACACAGTCACACATAACGTCACACACACTCGCACGCATACACAGGCCTTAACACACAGAGAGGCACTCACACACGCCAACACACGCACTCACTCACACCTGCACACTTGTATGCACACTCACACCCTCACTCCCTCTCACACACCTACACTCTCATACGCACACTGTCATACTCACACACATTATGACTCACCCTCAAACACAGTCTCACGGACACACTCACACTCTCTCACACGTGGTCACACACTCATATACATACCTACACCCTCTCCCACTCGCACACCTACACTCTGAGAAAGTCTCTCACACACTTACACAGTCACACTCCCTCACCCTCTCACACACACACTCACACACCTTCAGACACAGATACGCCACTGAACTCACTGTCACACATGAACACACACACTCACGAAGGATCACACACACTCACACACCTACATACACAGACACACATTCTCAGACATACAGGCACTCACACTCACCCGCGCTCACAAAGACACACTCACATACATGCACACAACAACAGGACACACACCATCACAGGGACACACACAAACACATACACATACAAACAAGTGCCCATATACACACTCAAGCACTTACTCCCACTCACTCACCTACACTCTCACAAGCACCCTCACATACACACACCCGGTCTCAAACACCCGCACCATCACACATTCACAAACTGACAGACACACACCTACACGCAGAGACACACTCCCACATTCACACGCACTCACACACACACAAACACTCGCATTCACACTCACACACTCGCTAAATGCCGCACAGGTACAGTCTCACAAACAACCTCAAAACCTCTCACCCATTCTCACAATCCATCACACTCTCACACATTCACACCATATCACACACACAGTCCACACTCACACACTCACAGACTGACGCTCACACACACTATCACACGATTTTATTAACGCTCACACAGTCTCACGCACACCGACTCTCTCACCAACACACTATCACGCTCAGTCACTCACACACCTACAGAGACAGACATGCTCACACACACTCACGAATGCTCACACTGTCACACACACAAACATTCACGAGCAGACACACCCACAGTCACACACACAGGTAAATGCACGGTCTCGCACGCACACTCTTAATCCAACTCATATGCACACACACACACACAGACACATACACTCTCAGTAGCTCACTCACACATTCACACCCACTGTCACACACTCACACAGTCACACTGTCATACACAAAAATACACCTTCACACACACACACTCTAACAAAATCGCGCACACAGAATTTCTCAAAATTGTCTAGACACACATTCACTCCTTCAGTCAAATACACTCAGACACTTGCACACTCACCCTGCCTCACACAACGACACACACACCCTCACTCACTGTTACACTCAACACACCTACACACACTGAGACACTCATAGACACACGAAGACACACCTGCACACACATGCACACAAAATGTCACAGAAAGTTGCACAAGTACCCAGACCTGAACCCCCAGGGACATACTCACACACAACATCACACACAATCTCTCACACACAAGCACACTTGTATGTGCACTCACACCCACACCTCCACTCACACACCCACACTCTCACTTACACACTCTCACACTCACACACATTATGACTCACCCTCACACTCACACTGACCGAAACACGTGCAGTCACACACACTCACTGAAAAGCAGCCTCTCCTGCACAAAATCACACACCCACTCCCACTCAGACCCCTGCACTCTCAGAAACATACACACTCACACACACTCTCGCACGCTATCACACACTGTCACACAGACTCATTCACACACAGGCAAAAGCCCGCACTCACAAGCCTATAGGCACTCAAACACATACACAGTGTCCCACACCCACAGTCACCTACACATGGAGACGCCCATGCACTCAAGCTCAAAGACACACACACCGATGCACACTCACGCCTACACTTCGCACACTCTCACAGACACTCATGGGCTCACACCCACACATGTACACACACGTTGCCACACACAGTCATGCAGCTACACACACCAACACACCCACACACTCACAGCCTCTTATGCACTCACACAAGCTCTCACGCACACTCACTCCAACAGAGACGCACACACCCACACACTCACAGACACATGCACTCACACTCAGACTCTCACACACACTGCCCACATACACACACAGTCACACAAGCACACGAACACGCAATCACACAATTGTGTACACACGCACACAATCCCACTCGAAAAAATTCGCTTTCACAAACACGCTCACACGCTCTCACACAGACCCACAGGAACACTGTCAGACCCCCATCGCACACTCACAGACGCACACACCTGAACTCACACACACCCACAAACTCACTAACACGTACTCACAGTGAAACACGCTCAACTCACACACAGTCACACACTCGTTTACACTCTCATCATCACACACACACGTGCACTTTCACACACTCTCACATGGACACACAGTCCCATTCACACCTAGTCACACCAAACACACTCTCACACGCTGACTCACATGCACTAACACACACACTCACATTGTTAAACACACTCACACAGCTACACTAACTCACACACACAAACTCACACACAATCTCACACCATCACACACAGTCATGTACCTACACACACCAACTCGTACACACCCCCACCTGCTCACACACACAAATCTTCACAAACACACCCACATATATCCATGTCAGTAGTACCCAATGTGACACACGTTCACACACACACACAACCACGCACATTCGCAAAGTGTCGCAAACACTCCAACAGTGTCGTGAACACACACTCACACACAATCACACATGCACACAAAAATAGACGCATACACACTCACAATCCCTCTCTGACACATTCACACAAGGAAACACACCCAGTCACAGCCACCGTAACACACCCTAACACAGTCACACACTCTCAAACACACTGTCACCCCTTCGCACAGTCACACACACTCTCAAGCACAATCTCACACGGGCAATTTTTGAAGAACTTCCACACACACACAGTCAATCACACTCTGCATCTACTATCTTACGTTGGCATGCACACACAGCCTCACACACTCACACAATCACACTCATTCCCACGCACAACAGACCTACATACAGGCACACTCTGACAGACACGCACATAAATACACACAGTCACACATAACGTCACACACACTCGCACGCATACACAGGCCTTAACACACAGAGAGGCACTCACACACGCCAACACACGCACTCACTCACACCTGCACACTTGTATGCACACTCACACCCTCACTCCCTCTCACACACCTACACTCTCATACGCACACTGTCATACTCACACACATTATGACTCACCCTCAAACACAGTCTCACGGACACACTCACACTCTCTCACACGTGGTCACACACTCATATACATACCTACACCCTCTCCCACTCGCACACCTACACTCTGAGAAAGACTCTCACACACTTACACAGTCACACTCCCTCACCCTCTCACACACACACTCACACACCTTCAGACACAGATACGCCACTGAACTCACTGTCACACATGAACACACACACTCACGAAGGATCACACACACTCACACACCTACATACACAGACACACATTCTCAGACATACAGGCACTCACACTCACCCGCGCTCACAAAGACACACTCACATACATGCACACAACAACAGGACACACACCATCACAGGGACACACACAAACACATACACATACAAACAAGTGCCCATATACACACTCAAGCACTTACTCCCACTCACTCACCTACACTCTCACAAGCACCCTCACATACACACACCCGGTCTCAAACACCCGCACCATCACACATTCACAAACTGACAGACACACACCTACACGCAGAGACACACTCCCACATTCACACGCACTCACACACACACAAACACTCGCATTCACACTCACACACTCGCTAAATGCCGCACAGGTACAGTCTCACAAACAACCTCAAAACCTCTCACCCATTCTCACAATCCATCACACTCTCACACATTCACACCATATCACACACACAGTCCACACTCACACACTCACAGACTGACGCTCACACACACTATCACACGATTTTATTAACGCTCACACAGTCTCACGCACACCGACTCTCTCACCAACACACTATCACGCTCAGTCACTCACACACCTACAGAGACAGACATGCTCACACACACTCACGAATGCTCACACTGTCACACACACAAACATTCACGAGCAGACACACCCACAGTCACACACACAGGTAAATGCACGGTCTCGCACGCACACTCTTAATCCAACTCATATGCACACACACACACACAGACACATACACTCTCAGTAGCTCACTCACACATTCACACCCACTGTCACACACTCACACAGTCACACTGTCATACACAAAAATACACCTTCACACACACACACTCTAACAAAATCGCGCACACAGAATTTCTCAAAATTGTCTAGACACACATTCACTCCTTCAGTCAAATACACTCAGACACTTGCACACTCACCCTGCCTCACACAACGACACACACACCCTCACTCACTGTTACACTCAACACACCTACACACACTGAGACACTCATAGACACACGAAGACACACCTGCACACACATGCACACAAAATGTCACAGAAAGTTGCACAAGTACCCAGACCTGAACCCCCAGGGACATACTCACACACAACATCACACACAATCTCTCACACACAAGCACACTTGTATGTGCACTCACACCCACACCTCCACTCACACACCCACACTCTCACTTACACACTCTCACACTCACACACATTATGACTCACCCTCACACTCACACTGACCGAAACAATTGCAGTCACACACACTCACTGAAAAGCAGCCTCTCCTGCACAAAATCACACACCCACTCCCACTCAGACCCCTGCACTCTCAGAAACATACACACTCACACACACTCTCGCACGCTATCACACACTGTCACACAGACTCATTCACACACAGGCAAAAGCCCGCACTCACAAGCCTATAGGCACTCAAACACATACACAGTGTCCCACACCCACAGTCACCTACACATGGAGACGCCCATGCACTCAAGCTCAAAGACACACACACCGATGCACACTCACGCCTACACTTCGCACACTCTCACAGACACTCATGGGCTCACACCCACACATGTACACACACGTTGCCACACACAGTCATGCAGCTACACACACCAACACACCCACACACTCACAGCCTCTTATGCACTCACACAAGCTCTCACGCACACTCACTCCAACAGAGACGCACACACCCACACACTCACAGACACATGCACTCACACTCATACTCTCACACACACTGCCCACATACACACACAGTCACACAAGCACACGAACACGCAATCACACAATTGTGTACACACGCACACAATCCCACTCGAAAAAATTCGCTTTCACAAACACGCTCACACGCTCTCACACAGACCCACAGGAACACTGTCAGACCCCCATCGCACACTCACAGACGCACACACCTGAACTCACACACACCCACAAACTCACTAACACGTACTCACAGTGAAACACGCTCAACTCACACACAGTCACACACTCGTTTACACTCTCATCATCACACACACACGTGCACTTTCACACACTCTCACATGGACACACAGTCCCATTCACACCTAGTCACACCAAACACACTCTCACACGCTGACTCACATGCACTAACACACACACTCACATTGTTAAACACACTCACACAGCTACACTAACTCACACACACAAACTCACACACAATCTCACACCATCACACACAGTCATGTACCTACACACACCAACTCGTACACACCCCCACCTGCTCACACACACAAATCTTCACAAACACACCCACATATATCCATGTCAGTAGTACCCAATGTGACACACGTTCACACACACACACAACCACGCACATTCGCAAAGTGTCGCAAACACTCCAACAGTGTCGTGAACACACACTCACACACAATCACACATGCACACAAAAATAGACGCATACACACTCACAATCCCTCTCTGACACATTCACACAAGGAAACACACCCAGTCACAGCCACCGTAACACACCCTAACACAGTCACACACTCTCAAACACACTGTCACCCCTTCGCACAGTCACACACACTCTCAAGCACAATCTCACACGGGCAATTTTTGAAGAACTTCCACACACACACAGTCAATCACACTCTGCATCTACTATCTTACGTTGGCATGCACACACAGCCTCACACACTCACACAATCACACTCATTCCCACGCACAACAGACCTACATACAGGCACACTCTGACAGACACGCACATAAATACACACAGTCACACATAACGTCACACACACTCGCACGCATACACAGGCCTTAACACACAGAGAGGCACTCACACACGCCAACACACGCACTCACTCACACCTGCACACTTGTATGCACACTCACACCCTCACTCCCTCTCACACACCTACACTCTCATACGCACACTGTCATACTCACACACATTATGACTCACCCTCAAACACAGTCTCACGGACACACTCACACTCTCTCACACGTGGTCACACACTCATATACATACCTACACCCTCTCCCACTCGCACACCTACACTCTGAGAAAGACTCTCACACACTTACACAGTCACACTCCCTCACCCTCTCACACACACACTCACACACCTTCAGACACAGATACGCCACTGAACTCACTGTCACACATGAACACACACACTCACGAAGGATCACACACACTCACACACCTACATACACAGACACACATTCTCAGACATACAGGCACTCACACTCACCCGCGCTCACAAAGACACACTCACATACATGCACACAACAACAGGACACACACCATCACAGGGACACACACAAACACATACACATACAAACAAGTGCCCATATACACACTCAAGCACTTACTCCCACTCACTCACCTACACTCTCACAAGCACCCTCACATACACACACCCGGTCTCAAACACCCGCACCATCACACATTCACAAACTGACAGACACACACCTACACGCAGAGACACACTCCCACATTCACACGCACTCACACACACACAAACACTCGCATTCACACTCACACACTCGCTAAATGCCGCACAGGTACAGTCTCACAAACAACCTCAAAACCTCTCACCCATTCTCACAATCCATCACACTCTCACACATTCACACCATATCACACACACAGTCCACACTCACACACTCACAGACTGACGCTCACACACACTATCACACGATTTTATTAACGCTCACACAGTCTCACGCACACCGACTCTCTCACCAACACACTATCACGCTCAGTCACTCACACACCTACAGAGACAGACATGCTCACACACACTCACGAATGCTCACACTGTCACACACACAAACATTCACGAGCAGACACACCCACAGTCACACACACAGGTAAATGCACGGTCTCGCACGCACACTCTTAATCCAACTCATATGCACACACACACACACAGACACATACACTCTCAGTAGCTCACTCACACATTCACACCCACTGTCACACACTCACACAGTCACACTGTCATACACAAAAATACACCTTCACACACACACACTCTAACAAAATCGCGCACACAGAATTTCTCAAAATTGTCTAGACACACATTCACTCCTTCAGTCAAATACACTCAGACACTTGCACACTCACCCTGCCTCACACAACGACACACACACCCTCACTCACTGTTACACTCAACACACCTACACACACTGAGACACTCATAGACACACGAAGACACACCTGCACACACATGCACACAAAATGTCACAGAAAGTTGCACAAGTACCCAGACCTGAACCCCCAGGGACATACTCACACACAACATCACACACAATCTCTCACACACAAGCACACTTGTATGTGCACTCACACCCACACCTCCACTCACACACCCACACTCTCACTTACACACTCTCACACTCACACACATTATGACTCACCCTCACACTCACACTGACCGAAACACGTGCAGTCACACACACTCACTGAAAAGCAGCCTCTCCTGCACAAAATCACACACCCACTCCCACTCAGACCCCTGCACTCTCAGAAACATACACACTCACACACACTCTCGCACGCTATCACACACTGTCACACAGACTCATTCACACACAGGCAAAAGCCCGCACTCACAAGCCTATAGGCACTCAAACACATACACAGTGTCCCACACCCACAGTCACCTACACATGGAGACGCCCATGCACTCAAGCTCAAAGACACACACACCGATGCACACTCACGCCTACACTTCGCACACTCTCACAGACACTCATGGGCTCACACCCACACATGTACACACACGTTGCCACACACAGTCATGCAGCTACACACACCAACACACCCACACACTCACAGCCTCTTATGCACTCACACAAGCTCTCACGCACACTCACTCCAACAGAGACGCACACACCCACACACTCACAGACACATGCACTCACACTCATACTCTCACACACACTGCCCACATACACACACAGTCACACAAGCACACGAACACGCAATCACACAATTGTGTACACACGCACACAATCCCACTCGAAAAAATTCGCTTTCACAAACACGCTCACACGCTCTCACACAGACCCACAGGAACACTGTCAGACCCCCATCGCACACTCACAGACGCACACACCTGAACTCACACACACCCACAAACTCACTAACACGTACTCACAGTGAAACACGCTCAACTCACACACAGTCACACACTCGTTTACACTCTCATCATCACACACACACATGCACTTTCACACACTCTCACATGGACACACAGTCCCATTCACACCTAGTCACACCAAACACACTCTCACACGCTGACTCACATGCACTAACACACACACTCACATTGTTAAACACACTCACACAGCTACACTAACTCACACACACAAACTCACACACAATCTCACACCATCACACACAGTCATGTACCTACACACACCAACTCGTACACACCCCCACCTGCTCACACACACAAATCTTCACAAACACACCCACATATATCCATGTCAGTAGTACCCAATGTGACACACGTTCACACACACACACAACCACGCACATTCGCAAAGTGTCGCAAACACTCCAACAGTGTCGTGAACACACACTCACACACAATCACACATGCACACAAAAATAGACGCATACACACTCACAATCCCTCTCTGACACATTCACACAAGGAAACACACCCAGTCACAGCCACCGTAACACACCCTAACACAGTCACACACTCTCAAACACACTGTCACCCCTTCGCACAGTCACACACACTCTCAAGCACAATCTCACACGGGCAATTTTTGAAGAACTTCCACACACACACAGTCAATCACACTCTGCATCTACTATCTTACGTTGGCATGCACACACAGCCTCACACACTCACACAATCACACTCATTCCCACGCACAACAGACCTACATACAGGCACACTCTGACAGACACGCACATAAATACACACAGTCACACATAACGTCACACACACTCGCACGCATACACAGGCCTTAACACACAGAGAGGCACTCACACACGCCAACACACGCACTCACTCACACCTGCACACTTGTATGCACACTCACACCCTCACTCCCTCTCACACACCTACACTCTCATACGCACACTGTCATACTCACACACATTATGACTCACCCTCAAACACAGTCTCACGGACACACTCACACTCTCTCACACGTGGTCACACACTCATATACATACCTACACCCTCTCCCACTCGCACACCTACACTCTGAGAAAGACTCTCACACACTTACACAGTCACACTCCCTCACCCTCTCACACACACACTCACACACCTTCAGACACAGATACGCCACTGAACTCACTGTCACACATGAACACACACACTCACGAAGGATCACACACACTCACACACCTACATACACAGACACACATTCTCAGACATACAGGCACTCACACTCACCCGCGCTCACAAAGACACACTCACATACATGCACACAACAACAGGACACACACCATCACAGGGACACACACAAACACATACACATACAAACAAGTGCCCATATACACACTCAAGCACTTACTCCCACTCACTCACCTACACTCTCACAAGCACCCTCACATACACACACCCGGTCTCAAACACCCGCACCATCACACATTCACAAACTGACAGACACACACCTACACGCAGAGACACACTCCCACATTCACACGCACTCACACACACACAAACACTCGCATTCACACTCACACACTCGCTAAATGCCGCACAGGTACAGTCTCACAAACAACCTCAAAACCTCTCACCCATTCTCACAATCCATCACACTCTCACACATTCACACCATATCACACACACAGTCCACACTCACACACTCACAGACTGACGCTCACACACACTATCACACGATTTTATTAACGCTCACACAGTCTCACGCACACCGACTCTCTCACCAACACACTATCACGCTCAGTCACTCACACACCTACAGAGACAGACATGCTCACACACACTCACGAATGCTCACACTGTCACACACACAAACATTCACGAGCAGACACACCCACAGTCACACACACAGGTAAATGCACGGTCTCGCACGCACACTCTTAATCCAACTCATATGCACACACACACACACAGACACATACACTCTCAGTAGCTCACTCACACATTCACACCCACTGTCACACACTCACACAGTCACACTGTCATACACAAAAATACACCTTCACACACACACACTCTAACAAAATCGCGCACACAGAATTTCTCAAAATTGTCTAGACACACATTCACTCCTTCAGTCAAATACACTCAGACACTTGCACACTCACCCTGCCTCACACAACGACACACACACCCTCACTCACTGTTACACTCAACACACCTACACACACTGAGACACTCATAGACACACGAAGACACACCTGCACACACATGCACACAAAATGTCACAGAAAGTTGCACAAGTACCCAGACCTGAACCCCCAGGGACATACTCACACACAACATCACACACAATCTCTCACACACAAGCACACTTGTATGTGCACTCACACCCACACCTCCACTCACACACCCACACTCTCACTTACACACTCTCACACTCACACACATTATGACTCACCCTCACACTCACACTGACCGAAACACGTGCATTAACACACACTCACTGAAAAGCAGCCTCTCCTGCACAAAATCACACACCCACTCCCACTCAGACCCCTGCACTCTCAGAAACATACACACTCACACACACTCTCGCACGCTATCACACACTGTCACACAGACTCATTCACACACAGGCAAAAGCCCGCACTCACAAGCCTATAGGCACTCAAACACATACACAGTGTCCCACACCCACAGTCACCTACACATGGAGACGCCCATGCACTCAAGCTCAAAGACACACACACCGATGCACACTCACGCCTACACTTCGCACACTCTCACAGACACTCATGGGCTCACACCCACACATGTACACACACGTTGCCACACACAGTCATGCAGCTACACACACCAACACACCCACACACTCACAGCCTCTTATGCACTCACACAAGCTCTCACGCACACTCACTCCAACAGAGACGCACACACCCACACACTCACAGACACATGCACTCACACTCAGACTCTCACACACACTGCCCACATACACACACAGTCACACAAGCACACGAACACGCAATCACACAATTGTGTACACACGCACACAATCCCACTCGAAAAAATTCGCTTTCACAAACACGCTCACACGCTCTCACACAGACCCACAGGAACACTGTCAGACCCCCATCGCACACTCACAGACGCACACACCTGAACTCACACACACCCACAAACTCACTAACACGTACTCACAGTGAAACACGCTCAACTCACACACAGTCACACACTCGTTTACACTCTCATCATCACACACACACGTGCACTTTCACACACTCTCACATGGACACACAGTCCCATTCACACCTAGTCACACCAAACACACTCTCACACGCTGACTCACATGCACTAACACACACACTCACATTGTTAAACACACTCACACAGCTACACTAACTCACACACACAAACTCACACACAATCTCACACCATCACACACAGTCATGTACCTACACACACCAACTCGTACACACCCCCACCTGCTCACACACACAAATCTTCACAAACACACCCACATATATCCATGTCAGTAGTACCCAATGTGACACACGTTCACACACACACACAACCACGCACATTCGCAAAGTGTCGCAAACACTCCAACAGTGTCGTGAACACACACTCACACACAATCACACATGCACACAAAAATAGACGCATACACACTCACAATCCCTCTCTGACACATTCACACAAGGAAACACACCCAGTCACAGCCACCGTAACACACCCTAACACAGTCACACACTCTCAAACACACTGTCACCCCTTCGCACAGTCACACACACTCTCAAGCACAATCTCACACGGGCAATTTTTGAAGAACTTCCACACACACACAGTCAATCACACTCTGCATCTACTATCTTACGTTGGCATGCACACACAGCCTCACACACTCACACAATCACACTCATTCCCACGCACAACAGACCTACATACAGGCACACTCTGACAGACACGCACATAAATACACACAGTCACACATAACGTCACACACACTCGCACGCATACACAGGCCTTAACACACAGAGAGGCACTCACACACGCCAACACACGCACTCACTCACACCTGCACACTTGTATGCACACTCACACCCTCACTCCCTCTCACACACCTACACTCTCATACGCACACTGTCATACTCACACACATTATGACTCACCCTCAAACACAGTCTCACGGACACACTCACACTCTCTCACACGTGGTCACACACTCATATACATACCTACACCCTCTCCCACTCGCACACCTACACTCTGAGAAAGACTCTCACACACTTACACAGTCACACTCCCTCACCCTCTCACACACACACTCACACACCTTCAGACACAGATACGCCACTGAACTCACTGTCACACATGAACACACACACTCACGAAGGATCACACACACTCACACACCTACATACACAGACACACATTCTCAGACATACAGGCACTCACACTCACCCGCGCTCACAAAGACACACTCACATACATGCACACAACAACAGGACACACACCATCACAGGGACACACACAAACACATACACATACAAACAAGTGCCCATATACACACTCAAGCACTTACTCCCACTCACTCACCTACACTCTCACAAGCACCCTCACATACACACACCCGGTCTCAAACACCCGCACCATCACACATTCACAAACTGACAGACACACACCTACACGCAGAGACACACTCCCACATTCACACGCACTCACACACACACAAACACTCGCATTCACACTCACACACTCGCTAAATGCCGCACAGGTACAGTCTCACAAACAACCTCAAAACCTCTCACCCATTCTCACAATCCATCACACTCTCACACATTCACACCATATCACACACACAGTCCACACTCACACACTCACAGACTGACGCTCACACACACTATCACACGATTTTATTAACGCTCACACAGTCTCACGCACACCGACTCTCTCACCAACACACTATCACGCTCAGTCACTCACACACCTACAGAGACAGACATGCTCACACACACTCACGAATGCTCACACTGTCACACACACAAACATTCACGAGCAGACACACCCACAGTCACACACACAGGTAAATGCACGGTCTCGCACGCACACTCTTAATCCAACTCATATGCACACACACACACACAGACACATACACTCTCAGTAGCTCACTCACACATTCACACCCACTGTCACACACTCACACAGTCACACTGTCATACACAAAAATACACCTTCACACACACACACTCTAACAAAATCGCGCACACAGAATTTCTCAAAATTGTCTAGACACACATTCACTCCTTCAGTCAAATACACTCAGACACTTGCACACTCACCCTGCCTCACACAACGACACACACACCCTCACTCACTGTTACACTCAACACACCTACACACACTGAGACACTCATAGACACACGAAGACACACCTGCACACACATGCACACAAAATGTCACAGAAAGTTGCACAAGTACCCAGACCTGAACCCCCAGGGACATACTCACACACAACATCACACACAATCTCTCACACACAAGCACACTTGTATGTGCACTCACACCCACACCTCCACTCACACACCCACACTCTCACTTACACACTCTCACACTCACACACATTATGACTCACCCTCACACTCACACTGACCGAAACACGTGCAGTCACACACACTCACTGAAAAGCAGCCTCTCCTGCACAAAATCACACACCCACTCCCACTCAGACCCCTGCACTCTCAGAAACATACACACTCACACACACTCTCGCACGCTATCACACACTGTCACACAGACTCATTCACACACAGGCAAAAGCCCGCACTCACAAGCCTATAGGCACTCAAACACATACACAGTGTCCCACACCCACAGTCACCTACACATGGAGACGCCCATGCACTCAAGCTCAAAGACACACACACCGATGCACACTCACGCCTACACTTCGCACACTCTCACAGACACTCATGGGCTCACACCCACACATGTACACACACGTTGCCACACACAGTCATGCAGCTACACACACCAACACACCCACACACTCACAGCCTCTTATGCACTCACACAAGCTCTCACGCACACTCACTCCAACAGAGACGCACACACCCACACACTCACAGACACATGCACTCACACTCAGACTCTCACACACACTGCCCACATACACACACAGTCACACAAGCACACGAACACGCAATCACACAATTGTGTACACACGCACACAATCCCACTCGAAAAAATTCGCTTTCACAAACACGCTCACACGCTCTCACACAGACCCACAGGAACACTGTCAGACCCCCATCGCACACTCACAGACGCACACACCTGAACTCACACACACCCACAAACTCACTAACACGTACTCACAGTGAAACACGCTCAACTCACACACAGTCACACACTCGTTTACACTCTCATCATCACACACACACATGCACTTTCACACACTCTCACATGGACACACAGTCCCATTCACACCTAGTCACACCAAACACACTCTCACACGCTGACTCACATGCACTAACACACACACTCACATTGTTAAACACACTCACACAGCTACACTAACTCACACACACAAACTCACACACAATCTCACACCATCACACACAGTCATGTACCTACACACACCAACTCGTACACACCCCCACCTGCTCACACACACAAATCTTCACAAACACACCCACATATATCCATGTCAGTAGTACCCAATGTGACACACGTTCACACACACACACAACCACGCACATTCGCAAAGTGTCGCAAACACTCCAACAGTGTCGTGAACACACACTCACACACAATCACACATGCACACAAAAATAGACGCATACACACTCACAATCCCTCTCTGACACATTCACACAAGGAAACACACCCAGTCACAGCCACCGTAACACACCCTAACACAGTCACACACTCTCAAACACACTGTCACCCCTTCGCACAGTCACACACACTCTCAAGCACAATCTCACACGGGCAATTTTTGAAGAACTTCCACACACACACAGTCAATCACACTCTGCATCTACTATCTTACGTTGGCATGCACACACAGCCTCACACACTCACACAATCACACTCATTCCCACGCACAACAGACCTACATACAGGCACACTCTGACAGACACGCACATAAATACACACAGTCACACATAACGTCACACACACTCGCACGCATACACAGGCCTTAACACACAGAGAGGCACTCACACACGCCAACACACGCACTCACTCACACCTGCACACTTGTATGCACACTCACACCCTCACTCCCTCTCACACACCTACACTCTCATACGCACACTGTCATACTCACACACATTATGACTCACCCTCAAACACAGTCTCACGGACACACTCACACTCTCTCACACGTGGTCACACACTCATATACATACCTACACCCTCTCCCACTCGCACACCTACACTCTGAGAAAGACTCTCACACACTTACACAGTCACACTCCCTCACCCTCTCACACACACACTCACACACCTTCAGACACAGATACGCCACTGAACTCACTGTCACACATGAACACACACACTCACGAAGGATCACACACACTCACACACCTACATACACAGACACACATTCTCAGACATACAGGCACTCACACTCACCCGCGCTCACAAAGACACACTCACATACATGCACACAACAACAGGACACACACCATCACAGGGACACACACAAACACATACACATACAAACAAGTGCCCATATACACACTCAAGCACTTACTCCCACTCACTCACCTACACTCTCACAAGCACCCTCACATACACACACCCGGTCTCAAACACCCGCACCATCACACATTCACAAACTGACAGACACACACCTACACGCAGAGACACACTCCCACATTCACACGCACTCACACACACACAAACACTCGCATTCACACTCACACACTCGCTAAATGCCGCACAGGTACAGTCTCACAAACAACCTCAAAACCTCTCACCCATTCTCACAATCCATCACACTCTCACACATTCACACCATATCACACACACAGTCCACACTCACACACTCACAGACTGACGCTCACACACACTATCACACGATTTTATTAACGCTCACACAGTCTCACGCACACCGACTCTCTCACCAACACACTATCACGCTCAGTCACTCACACACCTACAGAGACAGACATGCTCACACACACTCACGAATGCTCACACTGTCACACACACAAACATTCACGAGCAGACACACCCACAGTCACACACACAGGTAAATGCACGGTCTCGCACGCACACTCTTAATCCAACTCATATGCACACACACACACACAGACACATACACTCTCAGTAGCTCACTCACACATTCACACCCACTGTCACACACTCACACAGTCACACTGTCATACACAAAAATACACCTTCACACACACACACTCTAACAAAATCGCGCACACAGAATTTCTCAAAATTGTCTAGACACACATTCACTCCTTCAGTCAAATACACTCAGACACTTGCACACTCACCCTGCCTCACACAACGACACACACACCCTCACTCACTGTTACACTCAACACACCTACACACACTGAGACACTCATAGACACACGAAGACACACCTGCACACACATGCACACAAAATGTCACAGAAAGTTGCACAAGTACCCAGACCTGAACCCCCAGGGACATACTCACACACAACATCACACACAATCTCTCACACACAAGCACACTTGTATGTGCACTCACACCCACACCTCCACTCACACACCCACACTCTCACTTACACACTCTCACACTCACACACATTATGACTCACCCTCACACTCACACTGACCGAAACACGTGCAGTCACACACACTCACTGAAAAGCAGCCTCTCCTGCACAAAATCACACACCCACTCCCACTCAGACCCCTGCACTCTCAGAAACATACACACTCACACACACTCTCGCACGCTATCACACACTGTCACACAGACTCATTCACACACAGGCAAAAGCCCGCACTCACAAGCCTATAGGCACTCAAACACATACACAGTGTCCCACACCCACAGTCACCTACACATGGAGACGCCCATGCACTCAAGCTCAAAGACACACACACCGATGCACACTCACGCCTACACTTCGCACACTCTCACAGACACTCATGGGCTCACACCCACACATGTACACACACGTTGCCACACACAGTCATGCAGCTACACACACCAACACACCCACACACTCACAGCCTCTTATGCACTCACACAAGCTCTCACGCACACTCACTCCAACAGAGACGCACACACCCACACACTCACAGACACATGCACTCACACTCATACTCTCACACACACTGCCCACATACACACACAGTCACACAAGCACACGAACACGCAATCACACAATTGTGTACACACGCACACAATCCCACTCGAAAAAATTCGCTTTCACAAACACGCTCACACGCTCTCACACAGACCCACAGGAACACTGTCAGACCCCCATCGCACACTCACAGACGCACACACCTGAACTCACACACACCCACAAACTCACTAACACGTACTCACAGTGAAACACGCTCAACTCACACACAGTCACACACTCGTTTACACTCTCATCATCACACACACACATGCACTTTCACACACTCTCACATGGACACACAGTCCCATTCACACCTAGTCACACCAAACACACTCTCACACGCTGACTCACATGCACTAACACACACACTCACATTGTTAAACACACTCACACAGCTACACTAACTCACACACACAAACTCACACACAATCTCACACCATCACACACAGTCATGTACCTACACACACCAACTCGTACACACCCCCACCTGCTCACACACACAAATCTTCACAAACACACCCACATATATCCATGTCAGTAGTACCCAATGTGACACACGTTCACACACACACACAACCACGCACATTCGCAAAGTGTCGCAAACACTCCAACAGTGTCGTGAACACACACTCACACACAATCACACATGCACACAAAAATAGACGCATACACACTCACAATCCCTCTCTGACACATTCACACAAGGAAACACACCCAGTCACAGCCACCGTAACACACCCTAACACAGTCACACACTCTCAAACACACTGTCACCCCTTCGCACAGTCACACACACTCTCAAGCACAATCTCACACGGGCAATTTTTGAAGAACTTCCACACACACACAGTCAATCACACTCTGCATCTACTATCTTACGTTGGCATGCACACACAGCCTCACACACTCACACAATCACACTCATTCCCACGCACAACAGACCTACATACAGGCACACTCTGACAGACACGCACATAAATACACACAGTCACACATAACGTCACACACACTCGCACGCATACACAGGCCTTAACACACAGAGAGGCACTCACACACGCCAACACACGCACTCACTCACACCTGCACACTTGTATGCACACTCACACCCTCACTCCCTCTCACACACCTACACTCTCATACGCACACTGTCATACTCACACACATTATGACTCACCCTCAAACACAGTCTCACGGACACACTCACACTCTCTCACACGTGGTCACACACTCATATACATACCTACACCCTCTCCCACTCGCACACCTACACTCTGAGAAAGACTCTCACACACTTACACAGTCACACTCCCTCACCCTCTCACACACACACTCACACACCTTCAGACACAGATACGCCACTGAACTCACTGTCACACATGAACACACACACTCACGAAGGATCACACACACTCACACACCTACATACACAGACACACATTCTCAGACATACAGGCACTCACACTCACCCGCGCTCACAAAGACACACTCACATACATGCACACAACAACAGGACACACACCATCACAGGGACACACACAAACACATACACATACAAACAAGTGCCCATATACACACTCAAGCACTTACTCCCACTCACTCACCTACACTCTCACAAGCACCCTCACATACACACACCCGGTCTCAAACACCCGCACCATCACACATTCACAAACTGACAGACACACACCTACACGCAGAGACACACTCCCACATTCACACGCACTCACACACACACAAACACTCGCATTCACACTCACACACTCGCTAAATGCCGCACAGGTACAGTCTCACAAACAACCTCAAAACCTCTCACCCATTCTCACAATCCATCACACTCTCACACATTCACACCATATCACACACACAGTCCACACTCACACACTCACAGACTGACGCTCACACACACTATCACACGATTTTATTAACGCTCACACAGTCTCACGCACACCGACTCTCTCACCAACACACTATCACGCTCAGTCACTCACACACCTACAGAGACAGACATGCTCACACACACTCACGAATGCTCACACTGTCACACACACAAACATTCACGAGCAGACACACCCACAGTCACACACACAGGTAAATGCACGGTCTCGCACGCACACTCTTAATCCAACTCATATGCACACACACACACACAGACACATACACTCTCAGTAGCTCACTCACACATTCACACCCACTGTCACACACTCACACAGTCACACTGTCATACACAAAAATACACCTTCACACACACACACTCTAACAAAATCGCGCACACAGAATTTCTCAAAATTGTCTAGACACACATTCACTCCTTCAGTCAAATACACTCAGACACTTGCACACTCACCCTGCCTCACACAACGACACACACACCCTCACTCACTGTTACACTCAACACACCTACACACACTGAGACACTCATAGACACACGAAGACACACCTGCACACACATGCACACAAAATGTCACAGAAAGTTGCACAAGTACCCAGACCTGAACCCCCAGGGACATACTCACACACAACATCACACACAATCTCTCACACACAAGCACACTTGTATGTGCACTCACACCCACACCTCCACTCACACACCCACACTCTCACTTACACACTCTCACACTCACACACATTATGACTCACCCTCACACTCACACTGACCGAAACACGTGCAGTCACACACACTCACTGAAAAGCAGCCTCTCCTGCACAAAATCACACACCCACTCCCACTCAGACCCCTGCACTCTCAGAAACATACACACTCACACACACTCTCGCACGCTATCACACACTGTCACACAGACTCATTCACACACAGGCAAAAGCCCGCACTCACAAGCCTATAGGCACTCAAACACATACACAGTGTCCCACACCCACAGTCACCTACACATGGAGACGCCCATGCACTCAAGCTCAAAGACACACACACCGATGCACACTCACGCCTACACTTCGCACACTCTCACAGACACTCATGGGCTCACACCCACACATGTACACACACGTTGCCACACACAGTCATGCAGCTACACACACCAACACACCCACACACTCACAGCCTCTTATGCACTCACACAAGCTCTCACGCACACTCACTCCAACAGAGACGCACACACCCACACACTCACAGACACATGCACTCACACTCATACTCTCACACACACTGCCCACATACACACACAGTCACACAAGCACACGAACACGCAATCACACAATTGTGTACACACGCACACAATCCCACTCGAAAAAATTCGCTTTCACAAACACGCTCACACGCTCTCACACAGACCCACAGGAACACTGTCAGACCCCCATCGCACACTCACAGACGCACACACCTGAACTCACACACACCCACAAACTCACTAACACGTACTCACAGTGAAACACGCTCAACTCACACACAGTCACACACTCGTTTACACTCTCATCATCACACACACACATGCACTTTCACACACTCTCACATGGACACACAGTCCCATTCACACCTAGTCACACCAAACACACTCTCACACGCTGACTCACATGCACTAACACACACACTCACATTGTTAAACACACTCACACAGCTACACTAACTCACACACACAAACTCACACACAATCTCACACCATCACACACAGTCATGTACCTACACACACCAACTCGTACACACCCCCACCTGCTCACACACACAAATCTTCACAAACACACCCACATATATCCATGTCAGTAGTACCCAATGTGACACACGTTCACACACACACACAACCACGCACATTCGCAAAGTGTCGCAAACACTCCAACAGTGTCGTGAACACACACTCACACACAATCACACATGCACACAAAAATAGACGCATACACACTCACAATCCCTCTCTGACACATTCACACAAGGAAACACACCCAGTCACAGCCACCGTAACACACCCTAACACAGTCACACACTCTCAAACACACTGTCACCCCTTCGCACAGTCACACACACTCTCAAGCACAATCTCACACGGGCAATTTTTGAAGAACTTCCACACACACACAGTCAATCACACTCTGCATCTA
The DNA here is from genome assembly GCF_040802235.1 of Manis javanica. NCBI lineage: Eukaryota > Metazoa > Chordata > Mammalia > Pholidota > Manidae > Manis > Manis javanica. Next base: position 410,877 of record NC_133175.1, read on the forward strand.
CTATCTTACGTTGGCATGCACACACAGCCTCACACACTCACACAATCACACTCATTCCCACGCACAACAGACCTACATACAGGCACACTCTGACAGACACGCACATAAATACACACAGTCACACATAACGTCACACACACTCGCACGCATACACAGGCCTTAACACACAGAGAGGCACTCACACACGCCAACACACGCACTCACTCACACCTGCACACTTGTATGCACACTCACACCCTCACTCCCTCTCACACACCTACACTCTCATACGCACACTGTCATACTCACACACATTATGACTCACCCTCAAACACAGTCTCACGGACACACTCACACTCTCTCACACGTGGTCACACACTCATATACATACCTACACCCTCTCCCACTCGCACACCTACACTCTGAGAAAGACTCTCACACACTTACACAGTCACACTCCCTCACCCTCTCACACACACACTCACACACCTTCAGACACAGATACGCCACTGAACTCACTGTCACACATGAACACACACACTCACGAAGGATCACACACACTCACACACCTACATACACAGACACACATTCTCAGACATACAGGCACTCACACTCACCCGCGCTCACAAAGACACACTCACATACATGCACACAACAACAGGACACACACCATCACAGGGACACACACAAACACATACACATACAAACAAGTGCCCATATACACACTCAAGCACTTACTCCCACTCACTCACCTACACTCTCACAAGCACCCTCACATACACACACCCGGTCTCAAACACCCGCACCATCACACATTCACAAACTGACAGACACACACCTACACGCAGAGACACACTCCCACATTCACACGCACTCACACACACACAAACACTCGCATTCACACTCACACACTCGCTAAATGCCGCACAGGTACAGTCTCACAAACAACCTCAAAACCTCTCACCCATTCTCACAATCCATCACACTCTCACACATTCACACCATATCACACACACAGTCCACACTCACACACTCACAGACTGACGCTCACACACACTATCACACGATTTTATTAACGCTCACACAGTCTCACGCACACCGACTCTCTCACCAACACACTATCACGCTCAGTCACTCACACACCTACAGAGACAGACATGCTCACACACACTCACGAATGCTCACACTGTCACACACACAAACATTCACGAGCAGACACACCCACAGTCACACACACAGGTAAATGCACGGTCTCGCACGCACACTCTTAATCCAACTCATATGCACACACACACACACAGACACATACACTCTCAGTAGCTCACTCACACATTCACACCCACTGTCACACACTCACACAGTCACACTGTCATACACAAAAATACACCTTCACACACACACACTCTAACAAAATCGCGCACACAGAATTTCTCAAAATTGTCTAGACACACATTCACTCCTTCAGTCAAATACACTCAGACACTTGCACACTCACCCTGCCTCACACAACGACACACACACCCTCACTCACTGTTACACTCAACACACCTACACACACTGAGACACTCATAGACACACGAAGACACACCTGCACACACATGCACACAAAATGTCACAGAAAGTTGCACAAGTACCCAGACCTGAACCCCCAGGGACATACTCACACACAACATCACACACAATCTCTCACACACAAGCACACTTGTATGTGCACTCACACCCACACCTCCACTCACACACCCACACTCTCACTTACACACTCTCACACTCACACACATTATGACTCACCCTCACACTCACACTGACCGAAACACGTGCAGTCACACACACTCACTGAAAAGCAGCCTCTCCTGCACAAAATCACACACCCACTCCCACTCAGACCCCTGCACTCTCAGAAACATACACACTCACACACACTCTCGCACGCTATCACACACTGTCACACAGACTCATTCACACACAGGCAAAAGCCCGCACTCACAAGCCTATAGGCACTCAAACACATACACAGTGTCCCACACCCACAGTCACCTACACATGGAGACGCCCATGCACTCAAGCTCAAAGACACACACACCGATGCACACTCACGCCTACACTTCGCACACTCTCACAGACACTCATGGGCTCACACCCACACATGTACACACACGTTGCCACACACAGTCATGCAGCTACACACACCAACACACCCACACACTCACAGCCTCTTATGCACTCACACAAGCTCTCACGCACACTCACTCCAACAGAGACGCACACACCCACACACTCACAGACACATGCACTCACACTCATACTCTCACACACACTGCCCACATACACACACAGTCACACAAGCACACGAACACGCAATCACACAATTGTGTACACACGCACACAATCCCACTCGAAAAAATTCGCTTTCACAAACACGCTCACACGCTCTCACACAGACCCACAGGAACACTGTCAGACCCCCATCGCACACTCACAGACGCACACACCTGAACTCACACACACCCACAAACTCACTAACACGTACTCACAGTGAAACACGCTCAACTCACACACAGTCACACACTCGTTTACACTCTCATCATCACACACACACATGCACTTTCACACACTCTCACATGGACACACAGTCCCATTCACACCTAGTCACACCAAACACACTCTCACACGCTGACTCACATGCACTAACACACACACTCACATTGTTAAACACACTCACACAGCTACACTAACTCACACACACAAACTCACACACAATCTCACACCATCACACACAGTCATGTACCTACACACACCAACTCGTACACACCCCCACCTGCTCACACACACAAATCTTCACAAACACACCCACATATATCCATGTCAGTAGTACCCAATGTGACACACGTTCACACACACACACAACCACGCACATTCGCAAAGTGTCGCAAACACTCCAACAGTGTCGTGAACACACACTCACACACAATCACACATGCACACAAAAATAGACGCATACACACTCACAATCCCTCTCTGACACATTCACACAAGGAAACACACCCAGTCACAGCCACCGTAACACACCCTAACACAGTCACACACTCTCAAACACACTGTCACCCCTTCGCACAGTCACACACACTCTCAAGCACAATCTCACACGGGCAATTTTTGAAGAACTTCCACACACACACAGTCAATCACACTCTGCATCTACTATCTTACGTTGGCATGCACACACAGCCTCACACACTCACACAATCACACTCATTCCCACGCACAACAGACCTACATACAGGCACACTCTGACAGACACGCACATAAATACACACAGTCACACATAACGTCACACACACTCGCACGCATACACAGGCCTTAACACACAGAGAGGCACTCACACACGCCAACACACGCACTCACTCACACCTGCACACTTGTATGCACACTCACACCCTCACTCCCTCTCACACACCTACACTCTCATACGCACACTGTCATACTCACACACATTATGACTCACCCTCAAACACAGTCTCACGGACACACTCACACTCTCTCACACGTGGTCACACACTCATATACATACCTACACCCTCTCCCACTCGCACACCTACACTCTGAGAAAGACTCTCACACACTTACACAGTCACACTCCCTCACCCTCTCACACACACACTCACACACCTTCAGACACAGATACGCCACTGAACTCACTGTCACACATGAACACACACACTCACGAAGGATCACACACACTCACACACCTACATACACAGACACACATTCTCAGACATACAGGCACTCACACTCACCCGCGCTCACAAAGACACACTCACATACATGCACACAACAACAGGACACACACCATCACAGGGACACACACAAACACATACACATACAAACAAGTGCCCATATACACACTCAAGCACTTACTCCCACTCACTCACCTACACTCTCACAAGCACCCTCACATACACACACCCGGTCTCAAACACCCGCACCATCACACATTCACAAACTGACAGACACACACCTACACGCAGAGACACACTCCCACATTCACACGCACTCACACACACACAAACACTCGCATTCACACTCACACACTCGCTAAATGCCGCACAGGTACAGTCTCACAAACAACCTCAAAACCTCTCACCCATTCTCACAATCCATCACACTCTCACACATTCACACCATATCACACACACAGTCCACACTCACACACTCACAGACTGACGCTCACACACACTATCACACGATTTTATTAACGCTCACACAGTCTCACGCACACCGACTCTCTCACCAACACACTATCACGCTCAGTCACTCACACACCTACAGAGACAGACATGCTCACACACACTCACGAATGCTCACACTGTCACACACACAAACATTCACGAGCAGACACACCCACAGTCACACACACAGGTAAATGCACGGTCTCGCACGCACACTCTTAATCCAACTCATATGCACACACACACACACAGACACATACACTCTCAGTAGCTCACTCACACATTCACACCCACTGTCACACACTCACACAGTCACACTGTCATACACAAAAATACACCTTCACACACACACACTCTAACAAAATCGCGCACACAGAATTTCTCAAAATTGTCTAGACACACATTCACTCCTTCAGTCAAATACACTCAGACACTTGCACACTCACCCTGCCTCACACAACGACACACACACCCTCACTCACTGTTACACTCAACACACCTACACACACTGAGACACTCATAGACACACGAAGACACACCTGCACACACATGCACACAAAATGTCACAGAAAGTTGCACAAGTACCCAGACCTGAACCCCCAGGGACATACTCACACACAACATCACACACAATCTCTCACACACAAGCACACTTGTATGTGCACTCACACCCACACCTCCACTCACACACCCACACTCTCACTTACACACTCTCACACTCACACACATTATGACTCACCCTCACACTCACACTGACCGAAACACGTGCAGTCACACACACTCACTGAAAAGCAGCCTCTCCTGCACAAAATCACACACCCACTCCCACTCAGACCCCTGCACTCTCAGAAACATACACACTCACACACACTCTCGCACGCTATCACACACTGTCACACAGACTCATTCACACACAGGCAAAAGCCCGCACTCACAAGCCTATAGGCACTCAAACACATACACAGTGTCCCACACCCACAGTCACCTACACATGGAGACGCCCATGCACTCAAGCTCAAAGACACACACACCGATGCACACTCACGCCTACACTTCGCACACTCTCACAGACACTCATGGGCTCACACCCACACATGTACACACACGTTGCCACACACAGTCATGCAGCTACACACACCAACACACCCACACACTCACAGCCTCTTATGCACTCACACAAGCTCTCACGCACACTCACTCCAACAGAGACGCACACACCCACACACTCACAGACACATGCACTCACACTCATACTCTCACACACACTGCCCACATACACACACAGTCACACAAGCACACGAACACGCAATCACACAATTGTGTACACACGCACACAATCCCACTCGAAAAAATTCGCTTTCACAAACACGCTCACACGCTCTCACACAGACCCACAGGAACACTGTCAGACCCCCATCGCACACTCACAGACGCACACACCTGAACTCACACACACCCACAAACTCACTAACACGTACTCACAGTGAAACACGCTCAACTCACACACAGTCACACACTCGTTTACACTCTCATCATCACACACACACATGCACTTTCACACACTCTCACATGGACACACAGTCCCATTCACACCTAGTCACACCAAACACACTCTCACACGCTGACTCACATGCACTAACACACACACTCACATTGTTAAACACACTCACACAGCTACACTAACTCACACACACAAACTCACACACAATCTCACACCATCACACACAGTCATGTACCTACACACACCAACTCGTACACACCCCCACCTGCTCACACACACAAATCTTCACAAACACACCCACATATATCCATGTCAGTAGTACCCAATGTGACACACGTTCACACACACACACAACCACGCACATTCGCAAAGTGTCGCAAACACTCCAACAGTGTCGTGAACACACACTCACACACAATCACACATGCACACAAAAATAGACGCATACACACTCACAATCCCTCTCTGACACATTCACACAAGGAAACACACCCAGTCACAGCCACCGTAACACACCCTAACACAGTCACACACTCTCAAACACACTGTCACCCCTTCGCACAGTCACACACACTCTCAAGCACAATCTCACACGGGCAATTTTTGAAGAACTTCCACACACACACAGTCAATCACACTCTGCATCTACTATCTTACGTTGGCATGCACACACAGCCTCACACACTCACACAATCACACTCATTCCCACGCACAACAGACCTACATACAGGCACACTCTGACAGACACGCACATAAATACACACAGTCACACATAACGTCACACACACTCGCACGCATACACAGGCCTTAACACACAGAGAGGCACTCACACACGCCAACACACGCACTCACTCACACCTGCACACTTGTATGCACACTCACACCCTCACTCCCTCTCACACACCTACACTCTCATACGCACACTGTCATACTCACACACATTATGACTCACCCTCAAACACAGTCTCACGGACACACTCACACTCTCTCACACGTGGTCACACACTCATATACATACCTACACCCTCTCCCACTCGCACACCTACACTCTGAGAAAGACTCTCACACACTTACACAGTCACACTCCCTCACCCTCTCACACACACACTCACACACCTTCAGACACAGATACGCCACTGAACTCACTGTCACACATGAACACACACACTCACGAAGGATCACACACACTCACACACCTACATACACAGACACACATTCTCAGACATACAGGCACTCACACTCACCCGCGCTCACAAAGACACACTCACATACATGCACACAACAACAGGACACACACCATCACAGGGACACACACAAACACATACACATACAAACAAGTGCCCATATACACACTCAAGCACTTACTCCCACTCACTCACCTACACTCTCACAAGCACCCTCACATACACACACCCGGTCTCAAACACCCGCACCATCACACATTCACAAACTGACAGACACACACCTACACGCAGAGACACACTCCCACATTCACACGCACTCACACACACACAAACACTCGCATTCACACTCACACACTCGCTAAATGCCGCACAGGTACAGTCTCACAAACAACCTCAAAACCTCTCACCCATTCTCACAATCCATCACACTCTCACACATTCACACCATATCACACACACAGTCCACACTCACACACTCACAGACTGACGCTCACACACACTATCACACGATTTTATTAACGCTCACACAGTCTCACGCACACCGACTCTCTCACCAACACACTATCACGCTCAGTCACTCACACACCTACAGAGACAGACATGCTCACACACACTCACGAATGCTCACACTGTCACACACACAAACATTCACGAGCAGACACACCCACAGTCACACACACAGGTAAATGCACGGTCTCGCACGCACACTCTTAATCCAACTCATATGCACACACACACACACAGACACATACACTCTCAGTAGCTCACTCACACATTCACACCCACTGTCACACACTCACACAGTCACACTGTCATACACAAAAATACACCTTCACACACACACACTCTAACAAAATCGCGCACACAGAATTTCTCAAAATTGTCTAGACACACATTCACTCCTTCAGTCAAATACACTCAGACACTTGCACACTCACCCTGCCTCACACAACGACACACACACCCTCACTCACTGTTACACTCAACACACCTACACACACTGAGACACTCATAGACACACGAAGACACACCTGCACACACATGCACACAAAATGTCACAGAAAGTTGCACAAGTACCCAGACCTGAACCCCCAGGGACATACTCACACACAACATCACACACAATCTCTCACACACAAGCACACTTGTATGTGCACTCACACCCACACCTCCACTCACACACCCACACTCTCACTTACACACTCTCACACTCACACACATTATGACTCACCCTCACACTCACACTGACCGAAACACGTGCAGTCACACACACTCACTGAAAAGCAGCCTCTCCTGCACAAAATCACACACCCACTCCCACTCAGACCCCTGCACTCTCAGAAACATACACACTCACACACACTCTCGCACGCTATCACACACTGTCACACAGACTCATTCACACACAGGCAAAAGCCCGCACTCACAAGCCTATAGGCACTCAAACACATACACAGTGTCCCACACCCACAGTCACCTACACATGGAGACGCCCATGCACTCAAGCTCAAAGACACACACACCGATGCACACTCACGCCTACACTTCGCACACTCTCACAGACACTCATGGGCTCACACCCACACATGTACACACACGTTGCCACACACAGTCATGCAGCTACACACACCAACACACCCACACACTCACAGCCTCTTATGCACTCACACAAGCTCTCACGCACACTCACTCCAACAGAGACGCACACACCCACACACTCACAGACACATGCACTCACACTCATACTCTCACACACACTGCCCACATACACACACAGTCACACAAGCACACGAACACGCAATCACACAATTGTGTACACACGCACACAATCCCACTCGAAAAAATTCGCTTTCACAAACACGCTCACACGCTCTCACACAGACCCACAGGAACACTGTCAGACCCCCATCGCACACTCACAGACGCACACACCTGAACTCACACACACCCACAAACTCACTAACACGTACTCACAGTGAAACACGCTCAACTCACACACAGTCACACACTCGTTTACACTCTCATCATCACACACACACATGCACTTTCACACACTCTCACATGGACACACAGTCCCATTCACACCTAGTCACACCAAACACACTCTCACACGCTGACTCACATGCACTAACACACACACTCACATTGTTAAACACACTCACACAGCTACACTAACTCACACACACAAACTCACACACAATCTCACACCATCACACACAGTCATGTACCTACACACACCAACTCGTACACACCCCCACCTGCTCACACACACAAATCTTCACAAACACACCCACATATATCCATGTCAGTAGTACCCAATGTGACACACGTTCACACACACACACAACCACGCACATTCGCAAAGTGTCGCAAACACTCCAACAGTGTCGTGAACACACACTCACACACAATCACACATGCACACAAAAATAGACGCATACACACTCACAATCCCTCTCTGACACATTCACACAAGGAAACACACCCAGTCACAGCCACCGTAACACACCCTAACACAGTCACACACTCTCAAACACACTGTCACCCCTTCGCACAGTCACACACACTCTCAAGCACAATCTCACACGGGCAATTTTTGAAGAACTTCCACACACACACAGTCAATCACACTCTGCATCTACTATCTTACGTTGGCATGCACACACAGCCTCACACACTCACACAATCACACTCATTCCCACGCACAACAGACCTACATACAGGCACACTCTGACAGACACGCACATAAATACACACAGTCACACATAACGTCACACACACTCGCACGCATACACAGGCCTTAACACACAGAGAGGCACTCACACACGCCAACACACGCACTCACTCACACCTGCACACTTGTATGCACACTCACACCCTCACTCCCTCTCACACACCTACACTCTCATACGCACACTGTCATACTCACACACATTATGACTCACCCTCAAACACAGTCTCACGGACACACTCACACTCTCTCACACGTGGTCACACACTCATATACATACCTACACCCTCTCCCACTCGCACACCTACACTCTGAGAAAGACTCTCACACACTTACACAGTCACACTCCCTCACCCTCTCACACACACACTCACACACCTTCAGACACAGATACGCCACTGAACTCACTGTCACACATGAACACACACACTCACGAAGGATCACACACACTCACACACCTACATACACAGACACACATTCTCAGACATACAGGCACTCACACTCACCCGCGCTCACAAAGACACACTCACATACATGCACACAACAACAGGACACACACCATCACAGGGACACACACAAACACATACACATACAAACAAGTGCCCATATACACACTCAAGCACTTACTCCCACTCACTCACCTACACTCTCACAAGCACCCTCACATACACACACCCGGTCTCAAACACCCGCACCATCACACATTCACAAACTGACAGACACACACCTACACGCAGAGACACACTCCCACATTCACACGCACTCACACACACACAAACACTCGCATTCACACTCACACACTCGCTAAATGCCGCACAGGTACAGTCTCACAAACAACCTCAAAACCTCTCACCCATTCTCACAATCCATCACACTCTCACACATTCACACCATATCACACACACAGTCCACACTCACACACTCACAGACTGACGCTCACACACACTATCACACGATTTTATTAACGCTCACACAGTCTCACGCACACCGACTCTCTCACCAACACACTATCACGCTCAGTCACTCACACACCTACAGAGACAGACATGCTCACACACACTCACGAATGCTCACACTGTCACACACACAAACATTCACGAGCAGACACACCCACAGTCACACACACAGGTAAATGCACGGTCTCGCACGCACACTCTTAATCCAACTCATATGCACACACACACACACAGACACATACACTCTCAGTAGCTCACTCACACATTCACACCCACTGTCACACACTCACACAGTCACACTGTCATACACAAAAATACACCTTCACACACACACACTCTAACAAAATCGCGCACACAGAATTTCTCAAAATTGTCTAGACACACATTCACTCCTTCAGTCAAATACACTCAGACACTTGCACACTCACCCTGCCTCACACAACGACACACACACCCTCACTCACTGTTACACTCAACACACCTACACACACTGAGACACTCATAGACACACGAAGACACACCTGCACACACATGCACACAAAATGTCACAGAAAGTTGCACAAGTACCCAGACCTGAACCCCCAGGGACATACTCACACACAACATCACACACAATCTCTCACACACAAGCACACTTGTATGTGCACTCACACCCACACCTCCACTCACACACCCACACTCTCACTTACACACTCTCACACTCACACACATTATGACTCACCCTCACACTCACACTGACCGAAACACGTGCAGTCACACACACTCACTGAAAAGCAGCCTCTCCTGCACAAAATCACACACCCACTCCCACTCAGACCCCTGCACTCTCAGAAACATACACACTCACACACACTCTCGCACGCTATCACACACTGTCACACAGACTCATTCACACACAGGCAAAAGCCCGCACTCACAAGCCTATAGGCACTCAAACACATACACAGTGTCCCACACCCACAGTCACCTACACATGGAGACGCCCATGCACTCAAGCTCAAAGACACACACACCGATGCACACTCACGCCTACACTTCGCACACTCTCACAGACACTCATGGGCTCACACCCACACATGTACACACACGTTGCCACACACAGTCATGCAGCTACACACACCAACACACCCACACACTCACAGCCTCTTATGCACTCACACAAGCTCTCACGCACACTCACTCCAACAGAGACGCACACACCCACACACTCACAGACACATGCACTCACACTCATACTCTCACACACACTGCCCACATACACACACAGTCACACAAGCACACGAACACGCAATCACACAATTGTGTACACACGCACACAATCCCACTCGAAAAAATTCGCTTTCACAAACACGCTCACACGCTCTCACACAGACCCACAGGAACACTGTCAGACCCCCATCGCACACTCACAGACGCACACACCTGAACTCACACACACCCACAAACTCACTAACACGTACTCACAGTGAAACACGCTCAACTCACACACAGTCACACACTCGTTTACACTCTCATCATCACACACACACATGCACTTTCACACACTCTCACATGGACACACAGTCCCATTCACACCTAGTCACACCAAACACACTCTCACACGCTGACTCACATGCACTAACACACACACTCACATTGTTAAACACACTCACACAGCTACACTAACTCACACACACAAACTCACACACAATCTCACACCATCACACACAGTCATGTACCTACACACACCAACTCGTACACACCCCCACCTGCTCACACACACAAATCTTCACAAACACACCCACATATATCCATGTCAGTAGTACCCAATGTGACACACGTTCACACACACACACAACCACGCACATTCGCAAAGTGTCGCAAACACTCCAACAGTGTCGTGAACACACACTCACACACAATCACACATGCACACAAAAATAGACGCATACACACTCACAATCCCTCTCTGACACATTCACACAAGGAAACACACCCAGTCACAGCCACCGTAACACACCCTAACACAGTCACACACTCTCAAACACACTGTCACCCCTTCGCACAGTCACACACACTCTCAAGCACAATCTCACACGGGCAATTTTTGAAGAACTTCCACACACACACAGTCAATCACACTCTGCATCTACTATCTTACGTTGGCATGCACACACAGCCTCACACACTCACACAATCACACTCATTCCCACGCACAACAGACCTACATACAGGCACACTCTGACAGACACGCACATAAATACACACAGTCACACATAACGTCACACACACTCGCACGCATACACAGGCCTTAACACACAGAGAGGCACTCACACACGCCAACACACGCACTCACTCACACCTGCACACTTGTATGCACACTCACACCCTCACTCCCTCTCACACACCTACACTCTCATACGCACACTGTCATACTCACACACATTATGACTCACCCTCAAACACAGTCTCACGGACACACTCACACTCTCTCACACGTGGTCACACACTCATATACATACCTACACCCTCTCCCACTCGCACACCTACACTCTGAGAAAGACTCTCACACACTTACACAGTCACACTCCCTCACCCTCTCACACACACACTCACACACCTTCAGACACAGATACGCCACTGAACTCACTGTCACACATGAACACACACACTCACGAAGGATCACACACACTCACACACCTACATACACAGACACACATTCTCAGACATACAGGCACTCACACTCACCCGCGCTCACAAAGACACACTCACATACATGCACACAACAACAGGACACACACCATCACAGGGACACACACAAACACATACACATACAAACAAGTGCCCATATACACACTCAAGCACTTACTCCCACTCACTCACCTACACTCTCACAAGCACCCTCACATACACACACCCGGTCTCAAACACCCGCACCATCACACATTCACAAACTGACAGACACACACCTACACGCAGAGACACACTCCCACATTCACACGCACTCACACACACACAAACACTCGCATTCACACTCACACACTCGCTAAATGCCGCACAGGTACAGTCTCACAAACAACCTCAAAACCTCTCACCCATTCTCACAATCCATCACACTCTCACACATTCACACCATATCACACACACAGTCCACACTCACACACTCACAGACTGACGCTCACACACACTATCACACGATTTTATTAACGCTCACACAGTCTCACGCACACCGACTCTCTCACCAACACACTATCACGCTCAGTCACTCACACACCTACAGAGACAGACATGCTCACACACACTCACGAATGCTCACACTGTCACACACACAAACATTCACGAGCAGACACACCCACAGTCACACACACAGGTAAATGCACGGTCTCGCACGCACACTCTTAATCCAACTCATATGCACACACACACACACAGACACATACACTCTCAGTAGCTCACTCACACATTCACACCCACTGTCACACACTCACACAGTCACACTGTCATACACAAAAATACACCTTCACACACACACACTCTAACAAAATCGCGCACACAGAATTTCTCAAAATTGTCTAGACACACATTCACTCCTTCAGTCAAATACACTCAGACACTTGCACACTCACCCTGCCTCACACAACGACACACACACCCTCACTCACTGTTACACTCAACACACCTACACACACTGAGACACTCATAGACACACGAAGACACACCTGCACACACATGCACACAAAATGTCACAGAAAGTTGCACAAGTACCCAGACCTGAACCCCCAGGGACATACTCACACACAACATCACACACAATCTCTCACACACAAGCACACTTGTATGTGCACTCACACCCACACCTCCACTCACACACCCACACTCTCACTTACACACTCTCACACTCACACACATTATGACTCACCCTCACACTCACACTGACCGAAACACGTGCAGTCACACACACTCACTGAAAAGCAGCCTCTCCTGCACAAAATCACACACCCACTCCCACTCAGACCCCTGCACTCTCAGAAACATACACACTCACACACACTCTCGCACGCTATCACACACTGTCACACAGACTCATTCACACACAGGCAAAAGCCCGCACTCACAAGCCTATAGGCACTCAAACACATACACAGTGTCCCACACCCACAGTCACCTACACATGGAGACGCCCATGCACTCAAGCTCAAAGACACACACACCGATGCACACTCACGCCTACACTTCGCACACTCTCACAGACACTCATGGGCTCACACCCACACATGTACACACACGTTGCCACACACAGTCATGCAGCTACACACACCAACACACCCACACACTCACAGCCTCTTATGCACTCACACAAGCTCTCACGCACACTCACTCCAACAGAGACGCACACACCCACACACTCACAGACACATGCACTCACACTCATACTCTCACACACACTGCCCACATACACACACAGTCACACAAGCACACGAACACGCAATCACACAATTGTGTACACACGCACACAATCCCACTCGAAAAAATTCGCTTTCACAAACACGCTCACACGCTCTCACACAGACCCACAGGAACACTGTCAGACCCCCATCGCACACTCACAGACGCACACACCTGAACTCACACACACCCACAAACTCACTAACACGTACTCACAGTGAAACACGCTCAACTCACACACAGTCACACACTCGTTTACACTCTCATCATCACACACACACATGCACTTTCACACACTCTCACATGGACACACAGTCCCATTCACACCTAGTCACACCAAACACACTCTCACACGCTGACTCACATGCACTAACACACACACTCACATTGTTAAACACACTCACACAGCTACACTAACTCACACACACAAACTCACACACAATCTCACACCATCACACACAGTCATGTACCTACACACACCAACTCGTACACACCCCCACCTGCTCACACACACAAATCTTCACAAACACACCCACATATATCCATGTCAGTAGTACCCAATGTGACACACGTTCACACACACACACAACCACGCACATTCGCAAAGTGTCGCAAACACTCCAACAGTGTCGTGAACACACACTCACACACAATCACACATGCACACAAAAATAGACGCATACACACTCACAATCCCTCTCTGACACATTCACACAAGGAAACACACCCAGTCACAGCCACCGTAACACACCCTAACACAGTCACACACTCTCAAACACACTGTCACCCCTTCGCACAGTCACACACACTCTCAAGCACAATCTCACACGGGCAATTTTTGAAGAACTTCCACACACACACAGTCAATCACACTCTGCATCTACTATCTTACGTTGGCATGCACACACAGCCTCACACACTCACACAATCACACTCATTCCCACGCACAACAGACCTACATACAGGCACACTCTGACAGACACGCACATAAATACACACAGTCACACATAACGTCACACACACTCGCACGCATACACAGGCCTTAACACACAGAGAGGCACTCACACACGCCAACACACGCACTCACTCACACCTGCACACTTGTATGCACACTCACACCCTCACTCCCTCTCACACACCTACACTCTCATACGCACACTGTCATACTCACACACATTATGACTCACCCTCAAACACAGTCTCACGGACACACTCACACTCTCTCACACGTGGTCACACACTCATATACATACCTACACCCTCTCCCACTCGCACACCTACACTCTGAGAAAGACTCTCACACACTTACACAGTCACACTCCCTCACCCTCTCACACACACACTCACACACCTTCAGACACAGATACGCCACTGAACTCACTGTCACACATGAACACACACACTCACGAAGGATCACACACACTCACACACCTACATACACAGACACACATTCTCAGACATACAGGCACTCACACTCACCCGCGCTCACAAAGACACACTCACATACATGCACACAACAACAGGACACACACCATCACAGGGACACACACAAACACATACACATACAAACAAGTGCCCATATACACACTCAAGCACTTACTCCCACTCACTCACCTACACTCTCACAAGCACCCTCACATACACACACCCGGTCTCAAACACCCGCACCATCACACATTCACAAACTGACAGACACACACCTACACGCAGAGACACACTCCCACATTCACACGCACTCACACACACACAAACACTCGCATTCACACTCACACACTCGCTAAATGCCGCACAGGTACAGTCTCACAAACAACCTCAAAACCTCTCACCCATTCTCACAATCCATCACACTCTCACACATTCACACCATATCACACACACAGTCCACACTCACACACTCACAGACTGACGCTCACACACACTATCACACGATTTTATTAACGCTCACACAGTCTCACGCACACCGACTCTCTCACCAACACACTATCACGCTCAGTCACTCACACACCTACAGAGACAGACATGCTCACACACACTCACGAATGCTCACACTGTCACACACACAAACATTCACGAGCAGACACACCCACAGTCACACACACAGGTAAATGCACGGTCTCGCACGCACACTCTTAATCCAACTCATATGCACACACACACACACAGACACATACACTCTCAGTAGCTCACTCACACATTCACACCCACTGTCACACACTCACACAGTCACACTGTCATACACAAAAATACACCTTCACACACACACACTCTAACAAAATCGCGCACACAGAATTTCTCAAAATTGTCTAGACACACATTCACTCCTTCAGTCAAATACACTCAGACACTTGCACACTCACCCTGCCTCACACAACGACACACACACCCTCACTCACTGTTACACTCAACACACCTACACACACTGAGACACTCATAGACACACGAAGACACACCTGCACACACATGCACACAAAATGTCACAGAAAGTTGCACAAGTACCCAGACCTGAACCCCCAGGGACATACTCACACACAACATCACACACAATCTCTCACACACAAGCACACTTGTATGTGCACTCACACCCACACCTCCACTCACACACCCACACTCTCACTTACACACTCTCACACTCACACACATTATGACTCACCCTCACACTCACACTGACCGAAACACGTGCAGTCACACACACTCACTGAAAAGCAGCCTCTCCTGCACAAAATCACACACCCACTCCCACTCAGACCCCTGCACTCTCAGAAACATACACACTCACACACACTCTCGCACGCTATCACACACTGTCACACAGACTCATTCACACACAGGCAAAAGCCCGCACTCACAAGCCTATAGGCACTCAAACACATACACAGTGTCCCACACCCACAGTCACCTACACATGGAGACGCCCATGCACTCAAGCTCAAAGACACACACACCGATGCACACTCACGCCTACACTTCGCACACTCTCACAGACACTCATGGGCTCACACCCACACATGTACACACACGTTGCCACACACAGTCATGCAGCTACACACACCAACACACCCACACACTCACAGCCTCTTATGCACTCACACAAGCTCTCACGCACACTCACTCCAACAGAGACGCACACACCCACACACTCACAGACACATGCACTCACACTCAGACTCTCACACACACTGCCCACATACACACACAGTCACACAAGCACACGAACACGCAATCACACAATTGTGTACACACGCACACAATCCCACTCGAAAAAATTCGCTTTCACAAACACGCTCACACGCTCTCACACAGACCCACAGGAACACTGTCAGACCCCCATCGCACACTCACAGACGCACACACCTGAACTCACACACACCCACAAACTCACTAACACGTACTCACAGTGAAACACGCTCAACTCACACACAGTCACACACTCGTTTACACTCTCATCATCACACACACACATGCACTTTCACACACTCTCACATGGACACACAGTCCCATTCACACCTAGTCACACCAAACACACTCTCACACGCTGACTCACATGCACTAACACACACACTCACATTGTTAAACACACTCACACAGCTACACTAACTCACACACACAAACTCACACACAATCTCACACCATCACACACAGTCATGTACCTACACACACCAACTCGTACACACCCCCACCTGCTCACACACACAAATCTTCACAAACACACCCACATATATCCATGTCAGTAGTACCCAATGTGACACACGTTCACACACACACACAACCACGCACATTCGCAAAGTGTCGCAAACACTCCAACAGTGTCGTGAACACACACTCACACACAATCACACATGCACACAAAAATAGACGCATACACACTCACAATCCCTCTCTGACACATTCACACAAGGAAACACACCCAGTCACAGCCACCGTAACACACCCTAACACAGTCACACACTCTCAAACACACTGTCACCCCTTCGCACAGTCACACACACTCTCAAGCACAATCTCACACGGGCAATTTTTGAAGAACTTCCACACACACACAGTCAATCACACTCTGCATCTACTATCTTACGTTGGCATGCACACACAGCCTCACACACTCACACAATCACACTCATTCCCACGCACAACAGACCTACATACAGGCACACTCTGACAGACACGCACATAAATACACACAGTCACACATAACGTCACACACACTCGCACGCATACACAGGCCTTAACACACAGAGAGGCACTCACACACGCCAACACACGCACTCACTCACACCTGCACACTTGTATGCACACTCACACCCTCACTCCCTCTCACACACCTACACTCTCATACGCACACTGTCATACTCACACACATTATGACTCACCCTCAAACACAGTCTCACGGACACACTCACACTCTCTCACACGTGGTCACACACTCATATACATACCTACACCCTCTCCCACTCGCACACCTACACTCTGAGAAAGACTCTCACACACTTACACAGTCACACTCCCTCACCCTCTCACACACACACTCACACACCTTCAGACACAGATACGCCACTGAACTCACTGTCACACATGAACACACACACTCACGAAGGATCACACACACTCACACACCTACATACACAGACACACATTCTCAGACATACAGGCACTCACACTCACCCGCGCTCACAAAGACACACTCACATACATGCACACAACAACAGGACACACACCATCACAGGGACACACACAAACACATACACATACAAACAAGTGCCCATATACACACTCAAGCACTTACTCCCACTCACTCACCTACACTCTCACAAGCACCCTCACATACACACACCCGGTCTCAAACACCCGCACCATCACACATTCACAAACTGACAGACACACACCTACACGCAGAGACACACTCCCACATTCACACGCACTCACACACACACAAACACTCGCATTCACACTCACACACTCGCTAAATGCCGCACAGGTACAGTCTCACAAACAACCTCAAAACCTCTCACCCATTCTCACAATCCATCACACTCTCACACATTCACACCATATCACACACACAGTCCACACTCACACACTCACAGACTGACGCTCACACACACTATCACACGATTTTATTAACGCTCACACAGTCTCACGCACACCGACTCTCTCACCAACACACTATCACGCTCAGTCACTCACACACCTACAGAGACAGACATGCTCACACACACTCACGAATGCTCACACTGTCACACACACAAACATTCACGAGCAGACACACCCACAGTCACACACACAGGTAAATGCACGGTCTCGCACGCACACTCTTAATCCAACTCATATGCACACACACACACACAGACACATACACTCTCAGTAGCTCACTCACACATTCACACCCACTGTCACACACTCACACAGTCACACTGTCATACACAAAAATACACCTTCACACACACACACTCTAACAAAATCGCGCACACAGAATTTCTCAAAATTGTCTAGACACACATTCACTCCTTCAGTCAAATACACTCAGACACTTGCACACTCACCCTGCCTCACACAACGACACACACACCCTCACTCACTGTTACACTCAACACACCTACACACACTGAGACACTCATAGACACACGAAGACACACCTGCACACACATGCACACAAAATGTCACAGAAAGTTGCACAAGTACCCAGACCTGAACCCCCAGGGACATACTCACACACAACATCACACACAATCTCTCACACACAAGCACACTTGTATGTGCACTCACACCCACACCTCCACTCACACACCCACACTCTCACTTACACACTCTCACACTCACACACATTATGACTCACCCTCACACTCACACTGACCGAAACACGTGCATTAACACACACTCACTGAAAAGCAGCCTCTCCTGCACAAAATCACACACCCACTCCCACTCAGACCCCTGCACTCTCAGAAACATACACACTCACACACACTCTCGCACGCTATCACACACTGTCACACAGACTCATTCACACACAGGCAAAAGCCCGCACTCACAAGCCTATAGGCACTCAAACACATACACAGTGTCCCACACCCACAGTCACCTACACATGGAGACGCCCATGCACTCAAGCTCAAAGACACACACACCGATGCACACTCACGCCTACACTTCGCACACTCTCACAGACACTCATGGGCTCACACCCACACATGTACACACACGTTGCCACACACAGTCATGCAGCTACACACACCAACACACCCACACACTCACAGCCTCTTATGCACTCACACAAGCTCTCACGCACACTCACTCCAACAGAGACGCACACACCCACACACTCACAGACACATGCACTCACACTCATACTCTCACACACACTGCCCACATACACACACAGTCACACAAGCACACGAACACGCAATCACACAATTGTGTACACACGCACACAATCCCACTCGAAAAAATTCGCTTTCACAAACACGCTCACACGCTCTCACACAGACCCACAGGAACACTGTCAGACCCCCATCGCACACTCACAGACGCACACACCTGAACTCACACACACCCACAAACTCACTAACACGTACTCACAGTGAAACACGCTCAACTCACACACAGTCACACACTCGTTTACACTCTCATCATCACACACACACATGCACTTTCACACACTCTCACATGGACACACAGTCCCATTCACACCTAGTCACACCAAACACACTCTCACACGCTGACTCACATGCACTAACACACACACTCACATTGTTAAACACACTCACACAGCTACACTAACTCACACACACAAACTCACACACAATCTCACACCATCACACACAGTCATGTACCTACACACACCAACTCGTACACACCCCCACCTGCTCACACACACAAATCTTCACAAACACACCCACATATATCCATGTCAGTAGTACCCAATGTGACACACGTTCACACACACACACACAACCACGCACATTCGCAAAGTGTCGCAAACACTCCAACAGTGTCGTGAACACACACTCACACACAATCACACATGCACACAAAAATAGACGCATACACACTCACAATCCCTCTCTGACACATTCACACAAGGAAACACACCCAGTCACAGCCACCGTAACACACCCTAACACAGTCACACACTCTCAAACACACTGTCACCCCTTCGCACAGTCACACACACTCTCAAGCACAATCTCACACGGGCAATTTTTGAAGAACTTCCACACACACACAGTCAATCACACTCTGCATCTACTATCTTACGTTGGCATGCACACACAGCCTCACACACTCACACAATCACACTCATTCCCACGCACAACAGACCTACATACAGGCACACTCTGACAGACACGCACATAAATACACACAGTCACACATAACGTCACACACACTCGCACGCATACACAGGCCTTAACACACAGAGAGGCACTCACACACGCCAACACACGCACTCACTCACACCTGCACACTTGTATGCACACTCACACCCTCACTCCCTCTCACACACCTACACTCTCATACGCACACTGTCATACTCACACACATTATGACTCACCCTCAAACACAGTCTCACGGACACACTCACACTCTCTCACACGTGGTCACACACTCATATACATACCTACACCCTCTCCCACTCGCACACCTACACTCTGAGAAAGACTCTCACACACTTACACAGTCACACTCCCTCACCCTCTCACACACACACTCACACACCTTCAGACACAGATACGCCACTGAACTCACTGTCACACATGAACACACACACTCACGAAGGATCACACACACTCACACACCTACATACACAGACACACATTCTCAGACATACAGGCACTCACACTCACCCGCGCTCACAAAGACACACTCACATACATGCACACAACAACAGGACACACACCATCACAGGGACACACACAAACACATACACATACAAACAAGTGCCCATATACACACTCAAGCACTTACTCCCACTCACTCACCTACACTCTCACAAGCACCCTCACATACACACACCCGGTCTCAAACACCCGCACCATCACACATTCACAAACTGACAGACACACACCTACACGCAGAGACACACTCCCACATTCACACGCACTCACACACACACAAACACTCGCATTCACACTCACACACTCGCTAAATGCCGCACAGGTACAGTCTCACAAACAACCTCAAAACCTCTCACCCATTCTCACAATCCATCACACTCTCACACATTCACACCATATCACACACACAGTCCACACTCACACACTCACAGACTGACGCTCACACACACTATCACACGATTTTATTAACGCTCACACAGTCTCACGCACACCGACTCTCTCACCAACACACTATCACGCTCAGTCACTCACACACCTACAGAGACAGACATGCTCACACACACTCACGAATGCTCACACTGTCACACACACAAACATTCACGAGCAGACACACCCACAGTCACACACACAGGTAAATGCACGGTCTCGCACGCACACTCTTAATCCAACTCATATGCACACACACACACACAGACACATACACTCTCAGTAGCTCACTCACACATTCACACCCACTGTCACACACTCACACAGTCACACTGTCATACACAAAAATACACCTTCACACACACACACTCTAACAAAATCGCGCACACAGAATTTCTCAAAATTGTCTAGACACACATTCACTCCTTCAGTCAAATACACTCAGACACTTGCACACTCACCCTGCCTCACACAACGACACACACACCCTCACTCACTGTTACACTCAACACACCTACACACACTGAGACACTCATAGACACACGAAGACACACCTGCACACACATGCACACAAAATGTCACAGAAAGTTGCACAAGTACCCAGACCTGAACCCCCAGGGACATACTCACACACAACATCACACACAATCTCTCACACACAAGCACACTTGTATGTGCACTCACACCCACACCTCCACTCACACACCCACACTCTCACTTACACACTCTCACACTCACACACATTATGACTCACCCTCACACTCACACTGACCGAAACACGTGCATTAACACACACTCACTGAAAAGCAGCCTCTCCTGCACAAAATCACACACCCACTCCCACTCAGACCCCTGCACTCTCAGAAACATACACACTCACACACACTCTCGCACGCTATCACACACTGTCACACAGACTCATTCACACACAGGCAAAAGCCCGCACTCACAAGCCTATAGGCACTCAAACACATACACAGTGTCCCACACCCACAGTCACCTACACATGGAGACGCCCATGCACTCAAGCTCAAAGACACACACACCGATGCACACTCACGCCTACACTTCGCACACTCTCACAGACACTCATGGGCTCACACCCACACATGTACACACACGTTGCCACACACAGTCATGCAGCTACACACACCAACACACCCACACACTCACAGCCTCTTATGCACTCACACAAGCTCTCACGCACACTCACTCCAACAGAGACGCACACACCCACACACTCACAGACACATGCACTCACACTCAGACTCTCACACACACTGCCCACATACACACACAGTCACACAAGCACACGAACACGCAATCACACAATTGTGTACACACGCACACAATCCCACTCGAAAAAATTCGCTTTCACAAACACGCTCACACGCTCTCACACAGACCCACAGGAACACTGTCAGACCCCCATCGCACACTCACAGACGCACACACCTGAACTCACACACACCCACAAACTCACTAACACGTACTCACAGTGAAACACGCTCAACTCACACACAGTCACACACTCGTTTACACTCTCATCATCACACACACACATGCACTTTCACACACTCTCACATGGACACACAGTCCCATTCACACCTAGTCACACCAAACACACTCTCACACGCTGACTCACATGCACTAACACACACACTCACATTGTTAAACACACTCACACAGCTACACTAACTCACACACACAAACACACACAATCTCACACCATCACACACAGTCATGTACCTACACACACCAACTCGTACACACCCACCTGCTCACACACACAAATCTTCACAAACACACCCACATATATCCATGTCAGTAGTACCCAATGTGACACACGTTCACACACACACACACAACCACGCACATTCGCAAAGTGTCGCAAACACTCCAACAGTGTCGTGAACACACACTCACACACAATCACACATGCACACAAAAATAGACGCATACACACTCACAATCCCTCTCTGACACATTCACACAAGGAAACACACCCAGTCACAGCCACCGTAACACACCCTAACACAGTCACACACTCTCAAACACACTGTCACCCCTTCGCACAGTCACACACACTCTCAAGCACAATCTCACACGGGCAATTTTTGAAGAACTTCCACACACACACAGTCAATCACACTCTGCATCTACTATCTTACGTTGGCATGCACACACAGCCTCACACACTCACACAATCACACTCATTCCCACGCACAACAGACCTACATACAGGCACACTCTGACAGACACGCACATAAATACACACAGTCACACATAACGTCACACACACTCGCACGCATACACAGGCCTTAACACACAGAGAGGCACTCACACACGCCAACACACGCACTCACTCACACCTGCACACTTGTATGCACACTCACACCCTCACTCCCTCTCACACACCTACACTCTCATACGCACACTGTCATACTCACACACATTATGACTCACCCTCAAACACAGTCTCACGGACACACTCACACTCTCTCACACGTGGTCACACACTCATATACATACCTACACCCTCTCCCACTCGCACACCTACACTCTGAGAAAGACTCTCACACACTTACACAGTCACACTCCCTCACCCTCTCACACACACACTCACACACCTTCAGACACAGATACGCCACTGAACTCACTGTCACACATGAACACACACACTCACGAAGGATCACACACACTCACACACCTACATACACAGACACACATTCTCAGACATACAGGCACTCACACTCACCCGCGCTCACAAAGACACACTCACATACATGCACACAACAACAGGACACACACCATCACAGGGACACACACAAACACATACACATACAAACAAGTGCCCATATACACACTCAAGCACTTACTCCCACTCACTCACCTACACTCTCACAAGCACCCTCACATACACACACCCGGTCTCAAACACCCGCACCATCACACATTCACAAACTGACAGACACACACCTACACGCAGAGACACACTCCCACATTCACACGCACTCACACACACACAAACACTCGCATTCACACTCACACACTCGCTAAATGCCGCACAGGTACAGTCTCACAAACAACCTCAAAACCTCTCACCCATTCTCACAATCCATCACACTCTCACACATTCACACCATATCACACACACAGTCCACACTCACACACTCACAGACTGACGCTCACACACACTATCACACGATTTTATTAACGCTCACACAGTCTCACGCACACCGACTCTCTCACCAACACACTATCACGCTCAGTCACTCACACACCTACAGAGACAGACATGCTCACACACACTCACGAATGCTCACACTGTCACACACACAAACATTCACGAGCAGACACACCCACAGTCACACACACAGGTAAATGCACGGTCTCGCACGCACACTCTTAATCCAACTCATATGCACACACACACACAGACACATACACTCTCAGTAGCTCACTCACACATTCACACCCACTGTCACACACTCACACAGTCACACTGTCATACACAAAAATACACCTTCACACACACACACTCTAACAAAATCGCGCACACAGAATTTCTCAAAATTGTCTAGACACACATTCACTCCTTCAGTCAAATACACTCAGACACTTGCACACTCACCCTGCCTCACACAACGACACACACACCCTCACTCACTGTTACACTCAACACACCTACACACACTGAGACACTCATAGACACACGAAGACACACCTGCACACACATGCACACAAAATGTCACAGAAAGTTGCACAAGTACCCAGACCTGAACCCCCAGGGACATACTCACACACAACATCACACACAATCTCTCACACACAAGCACACTTGTATGTGCACTCACACCCACACCTCCACTCACACACCCACACTCTCACTTACACACTCTCACACTCACACACATTATGACTCACCCTCACACTCACACTGACCGAAACACTTGCATTAACACACACTCACTGAAAAGCAGCCTCTCCTGCACAAAATCACACACCCACTCCCACTCAGACCCCTGCACTCTCAGAAACATACACACTCACACACACTCTCGCACGCTATCACACACTGTCACACAGACTCATTCACACACAGGCAAAAGCCCGCACTCACAAGCCTATAGGCACTCAAACACATACACAGTGTCCCACACCCACAGTCACCTACACATGGAGACGCCCATGCACTCAAGCTCAAAGACACACACACCGATGCACACTCACGCCTACACTTCGCACACTCTCACAGACACTCATGGGCTCACACCCACACATGTACACACACGTTGCCACACACAGTCATGCAGCTACACACACCAACACACCCACACACTCACAGCCTCTTATGCACTCACACAAGCTCTCACGCACACTCACTCCAACAGAGACGCACACACCCACACACTCACAGACACATGCACTCACACTCATACACTCACACACACTGCCCACATACACACACAGTCACACAACCACACGAACACGCAATCACACAATTGTGTACACACGCACACAATCCCACTCGAAAAAATTCGCTTTCACAAACACGCTCACACGCTCTCACACAGACCCACAGGAACACTGTCAGACCCCCATCGCACACTCACAGACGCACACACCTGAACTCACACACACCCACAAACTCACTAACACGTACTCACAGTGAAACACGCTCAACTCACACACAGTCACACACTCGTTTACACTCTCATCATCACACACACACGTGCACTTTCACACACTCTCACATGGACACACAGTCCCATTCACACCTAGTCACACCAAACACACTCTCACACGCTGACTCACATGCACTAACACACACACTCACATTGTTAAACACACTCACACAGCTACACTAACTCACACACACAAACTCACACACAATCTCACACCATCACACACAGTCATGTACCTACACACACCAACTCGTACACACCCCCACCTGCTCACACACACAAATCTTCACAAACACACCCACATATATCCATGTCAGTAGTACCCAATGTGACACACGTTCACACACACACACAACCACGCACATTCGCAAAGTGTCGCAAACACTCCAACAGTGTCGTGAACACACACTCACACACAATCACACATGCACACAAAAATAGACGCATACACACTCACAATCCCTCTCTGACACATTCACACAAGGAAACACACCCAGTCACAGCCACCGTAACACACCCTAACACAGTCACACACTCTCAAACACACTGTCACCCCTTCGCACAGTCACACACACTCTCAAGCACAATCTCACACGGGCAATTTTTGAAGAACTTCCACACACACACAGTCAATCACACTCTGCATCTACTATCTTACGTTGGCATGCACACACAGCCTCACACACTCACACAATCACACTCATTCCCACGCACAACAGACCTACATACAGGCACACTCTGACAGACACGCACATAAATACACACAGTCACACATAACGTCACACACACTCGAACGCATACACAGGCCTTAACACACAGAGAGGCACTCACACATGCCAACACACGCACTCACTCACACCTGCACACTTGTATGCACACTCACACCCTCACTCCCTCTCACACACCTACACTCTCATACGCACACTGTCATACTCACACACATTATGACTCACCCTCAAACACAGTCTCACGGACACACTCACACTCTCTCACACGTGGTCACACACTCATATACATACCTACAACCTCTCCCACTCGCACACCTACACTCTGAGAAAGACTCTCACACACTTACACAGTCACACTCCCTCACCCTCTCACACACACACTCACACACCTTCAGACACAGATACGCCACTGAACTCACTGTCACACATGAACACACACACTCACGAAGGATCACACACACTCACACACCTACATACACAGACACACATTCTCAGACATACAGGCACTCACACTCACCCGCGCTCACAAAGACACACTCACATACATGCACACAACAACAGGACACACACCATCACAGGGACACACACAAACACATACACATACAAACAAGTGCCCATATACACACTCAAGCACTTACTCCCACTCACTCACCTACACTCTCACAAGCACCCTCGCATACACACACCCGGTCTCAAACACCCGCACCATCACACATTCACAAACTGACAGACACACACCTACACTCAGAGACACACTCCCACATTCACACGCGCTCACACACACACAAACACTCGCATTCACACTCACACACTCGCTAAATGCCGCACAGCTACAGTCTCACAAACAACCTCAAAACCTCTCACCCATTCTCACAATCCATCACACTCTCACACATTCACACCATATCACACACACACAGTCCACACTCACACACTCACAGACTGACGCTCACACACACTATCACACGATTTTATTAACGCTCACACAGTCTCACGCACACCGACTCTCTCACCAACACACTATCACGCTCAGTCACTCACACACCTACAGAGACAGACATGCTCACACACACTCACGAATGCTCACACTGTCACACACACAAACATTCACGAGCAGACACACCCACAGTCACACACACAGGTAAATGCACGGTCTCGCACGCACACACTTAATCCAACTCATATGCACACACACACACAGACACATACACTCTCAGTAGCTCACTCACACATTCACACCCACTGTCACACACTCACACAGTCACACTGTCATACACAAAAATACACCTTCACACACACACACTCTAACAAAATCGCGCACACAGAATTTCTCAAAATTGTCTAGACACACATTCACTCCTTCAGTCAAATACACTCAGACACTTGCACACTCACCCTGCCTCACACAACGACACACACACCCTCACTCACTGTTACACTCAACACACCTACACACACTGAGACACTCATAGACACACGAAGACACACCTGCACACACATGCACACAAAATGTCACAGAAATTTGCACAAGTACACAGACCTGAACCCCCAGGGACATACTCACACACAACATCACACACAATATCTCACACACAAGCACACTTGTATGTGCACTCACAGCCACACCTCCACTCACACACCTACACTCTCACTTACACACTCTCACACTCACACACATTATGACTCACCCTCACACTCACACTGACCGAAACACGTGCAGTCACACACACTCACTGAAAAGCAGCCTCTCCTGCACAAAATCAAACACCCACTCCCACTCACACCCCTGCACTCTCACAAACATACACACTCACACACACTCTTGCACGCTATCGCACACTGTCACACAGACTCATTCACACACAGGCAAAAGCCCGCACTCACAAGCCTATAGGCACTCAAACACATACACAGTGTCCCACACCCACAGTCACCTACACATGGAGACGCCCATGCACTCAACCTCAAAGATACACACACAGATGCACACTCACCGCCTACACTTCGCACACTCTCACAGACACTCATGGGCTCACACCCACATATGTACACACACGTTGCCACACACAGTCATGCTGCTACAGACACCAACACACCCACACACTCACAGCCTCTTATGCACTCACACAAGCTCTCACGCACACTCACTCTAACAGAGACGCACACACCCACAAACCCACAGACACATGCACTCACACTCAGAATCTCACACACACTGCCCACAAACACACACAGTCACACAAGCACACGAACACGCAATCACACAATTGTGTACACACGCACACAATCCCACTCGAAAAAATTCTCTTTCGCAAACACGCTCACACGCTCTCACACAGACCCACAGGAACACTGTCAGACCCCCATCGCACTACTCACAGACGCACACCCCTGATCTCACACACACCCACAAACTCACTAACGCGTACTCACAGTGAATCACGCTCAACTCACACACAGTCACACACACGTTTACACTCTCATCATCACACACACACATGCACTTTCACACACTCTCACATCGACACACTGTCCCATTCACACCTAGTCACACCAAACACACTCTCACACGCTGACTCACATGCACTAACACACACACTCACATTGTTAGTCACACTCACACAGCTACACTAACTCACACACACAAACTCACACACAATCTCACACCATCACACACAGTCATGTACCTACACACACCAACTCGTACACACCCCCACCTGCTCACACACACAAATCTTCACAAACACACCCACATATATCCATGTCAGTAGTACCCAATGTGACACACGTTCACACACACACACAACCACGCACATTCGCAAAGTGTCGAAAATACTCCAACAGGGTCGTGAACACACACTCACACACAATCACACATGCACACAAAAATAGACGCATACATATTCACAATCCCTCTCTGTCACATTCACACAAGGAAACACACCCAGTCACAGCCTCCGTAACACAACCTAACACAGTCACACACTCTCAAACACACTGTCACCCCTTCACAGAGTCACACACACTCTCAAGCACAATCTCACACGGGCAATTCTTGAAGAACTTCCACACACATACAATGACTCACACTCTGCATCTACTATCTTACATTGGCATTCACACACAGCCTCACACACTCACACAATCACACTCATTCCCACGCACAACAGACCTACATACAGGCACACTCTGACAGACACGCACATAAATACACACAGTCACACATAACGTCACACACACTCGCACGCATACACAGGCCTTAACACACAGAGAGGCACTCACACACGCCAACACACGCACTCACTCACACCTGCACACTTGTATGCACACTCACACCCTCACTCCCACTCACACACCTACACTCTCATACGCACACTGTCATACTCACACACATTATGACTCACCCTCAAACACAGTCTCACGGACACACTCACACTCTCTCACACGTGGTCACACACTCATATACATACCTACACCCTCTCCCACTCGCACACCTACACTCTGAGAAAGACTCTCACACACTTACACAGTCACACTCCCTCAGCCTCTCACACACACACTCACACACCTTCAGACACAGATACGCCACTGAACTCACTGTCACACATGAACACACACTCACGAAGGATCACACACACTCACACACCTACATACACAGACACACATTCTCAGACATACAGGCACTCACACTCCCCCGCGCTCACAAAGACACACTCACATACATGCCCAGAACAACAGGGCACACACCATCACAGGGACACACACAAACACATACACATACAAACAAGTGCCCATATACACACTCAAGCCCTTACTCCCACTCACTCACCTACACTCTCACAAGCACCCTCACATACACACACCCGGCCACAAACACCCGCACCATCACACATTCACAAACCGACAGACACACACCTACACGCAGAGACACACTCCCACATTCACACGCACTCACACACACACAAACACTCGCATTCACACTCACACACTCGCTAAATGCCGCACAGGTACAGTCTCTCAAACAACCTCAAAACCTCTCACCCATTCTCACACTCCATCACACTCTCACACATTCACACCATATCACACACACACAGTCCACACTCACACACTCACAGACTGACACTCACACACACTATCACTCGATTTTATTAACGCTCACACAGTCTCACGCACACCGACTCTCTCACCAACACACTATCACGCTCAGTCACTCACACACCTACAGAGACAGACATGCTCACACACACTCACGCATACTCACACTGTCACACACACAAACATTCACGAGCAGACACACCCACAGTCACACACTCAGGTAAATGCACGGTCTCACACACACACACTTAATACAACTCATGCACACACACACACACAGACACATACACTCTCCGTAGCTCACTCACACATTCACACCCGCTGTCACACACTCACACAGTGACACACTGTCATACACAACAATACACCTTCACACACACACTCGAACATAATCGCACACACAGAATTTCTCAAAATTGTGTAGACACACATTCACTCCTTCAGTCAAATACACTCAGACACTTGCACACTCACCCTGCCTCACACAACGACACACACACCCTCACTCACTGTTACACTCAACACACCTACACACACTGAGACACTCATAGACACACGAAGACACACCTGCACACACATGCATACAAAATGACACAGAACTTTGCACAAGTACACAGACCTGAACCCCCAGGGACATACTCACACACAACATCAAACAAAATCTCTCACACACAAGCACACTTCTATGTGCACTCACACCCACACGGCCACTCACACACCCACACTCTCCCTTACACCCTCTCACACTCACAGACAATATGAATCACCCTCACACTCACACTGACCGAAACACGTGCAGTCACACACACTCACTGTAAAGCAGCCTCTCCTGCACAAAATCACACACCCACAACCACTCAGACAA
Organism: Manis javanica; assembly: GCF_040802235.1. Taxonomy (NCBI): domain Eukaryota; kingdom Metazoa; phylum Chordata; class Mammalia; order Pholidota; family Manidae; genus Manis; species Manis javanica. Next base: position 444,510 of record NC_133175.1, read on the forward strand.
CTGCACTCTCAGAAACATACACACTCACACACACTCTCGCACTCTATCGCACACTGTCACACAGACTCATTCACACACAGGCAAAAGCCCGCACTCACAAGCCTATAGGCACTCAAACACATACACAGTGTCCCACACCCACAGTCACCTACACATGGAGACGCCCATGCACTCAAGCTCAAAGACACACACACCGATGCACACTCACGCCTACACTTGGCACACTCTCACAGACACTCATGGGCTCACACCCGCACATGTACACACACGTTGCCACACACACTCATGCAGTTACACACACCAACACACCCACACACTCACAGCCTCTTATGCACTCACACAAGCTCTCACGCACACTCACTCCAACAGAGACGCACACACCCACACACTCACAGACACATGCACTCACACTCATACTCTCACACACACTGCCCACATACACACACAGTCACACAACCACACGAACACGCAATCACACAATTGTGTACACACGCACACAATCCCACTCAAAAAAATTCGCTTTCACAAACACGCTCACACGCTCTCACACAGACCCACAGGAGCACTGTCAGACCCCCATCGCACACTCACAGACGCACACACCTGAACTCACACACAACCACAAACTCACTAACACGTACTCACAGTGAAACACGCTCAACTCACACACAGTCACACACTCGTTTACACTCTCATCATCACAAACACATGCACTTTCAAACACTCTCACATGGACACACAGTCCCATTCACACCTAGACACACCAAACACACTCTCACACGCTGACTCACATGCACTAACACACACACTCACATTGTTAAACACACTCACACAGCTACACAAACTCACACACACAAACTCAGACGCAATCTCACACCATCACACACAGTCATGTACCTACACACACCAACTCGTACACACCCCCACCTGCTCACACACAAATATTCACAAACACACCCACGTATATCCATGTCAGTAGTACCCAATGTGACACACGTTCACACACACACACAACCACGCACATTCGCAAAGTGTCGCAAACACTCCAACAGTATCGTGAACACACACTCACACACAATCACACATGCACACAAAAATAGACGCATACACACTCACAATCCCTCTCTGACACATTCACTCAAGGAAACACACCCAGTCACAGCCACCGTAACACAACCTAACACAGTCACACACTCTCAAACACACTGTCACCCCTTCGCACAGTCACACACACTCTCAAGCACAATATCACACGGGCAATTTTTGAAGAACTTACACACACAATCACTCACACTATGCATCTACTATCTTACATTGGCATGCACACACAGCCTCACACACTCACACAATCACACTCATTCCCACGCACAACAGACCTACATACAGGCACACTCTGACAGACACGCACATAAATACACACAGTCACACATAACGTCACACACACTCGCACGCATACACAGGCCATAACATACAGAGAGGCACTCACACACGCCAACACACGCACTCACTCACACCTGCACACTTGTATGCACACTCACACCCTCACTCCCACTCACACACCTACACTCTCATACGCACACTGTCATACTCACACACATTATGACTCACCCTCAAACACAGTCTCACGGACACACTCACACTCTCTCACACGTGGTCACACACTCATATACATACCTACACCCTCTCCCACTCGCACACCTACACTCTGAGAAAGAATCTCACACACTTACACAGTCACACTCCGACACCCTTTCACACACACACTCACACACCTTCAGACACAGATACGCCACTGAACTCACTGTCACACATGAACACACACACTCACGAAGGATCACACACACTCACACACCTACATACACAGACACACATTCTCAGACATACAGGCACTCACACTCACCCGCGCTCACAAAGACACACTCACATACATGCCCAGAACAACAGGACACACACCATCACAGGGACACACACAAACACATACACATACAAACAAGTGCCCATATACACACTCAAGCCCTTACTCCCACTCACTCACCTACACTCTCACAAGCACCCTCACATACACACACCCGGTCTCAAACACCCGCACCATCACACATTCACAAACTGACAGACACACACCTACACGCAGAGACACACTCCCACATTCACACGCACTCACACACACACAAACACTCGCATTCACACTCACACACTCGCTAAATGCCGCACAGGTACAGTCTCACAAACAACCTCAAAACCTCTCACACATTCTCACAATCCGTCACACTCTCACACATTCACACCATATCACACACACACAGTCCACACTCACACACTCACAGACTGACACTCACACACACTATCACTCGATTTTATTAATGCTAACACAGTCTCACGCACACCGACTATCTCACCAACACACTATCGCGCTCAGTCACTCACACACCTACAGAGACAGACATGCTCACACACACTCCGCATACTCACACTGTCACACACACACATTCACGTGCAGACACACCCACAGTCACACACACAGGTAAATGCACGGTCTCGAACGCACACACTTAATCCAACTCATATGCACACACACACTCACACAGACACATACACTCTCAGTAGCTCACTCACACATTCACACCCACTGTCACACACACACACAGTCACACACTGTCATACACAAAAATACACCTTCACACACACACACTCTAACAAAATCGCGCACTCAGAATTTCTCAAAATTTTGTAGACACACATTCACTCCTTCAGTCAAATACACTCAGACACTTGCGCACTCACCCTGCCTCACACAACGACACACACACCCTCACTCACTGTTACACTCAACACACCTACACACACTGAGACACTCATAGACACACGAAGACACACCTGCACACACATGCACACAAAATGTCACAGAAAGTTGCACAAGTACCCAGACCTGAACCCCCAGGGACATACTCACACACAACATCACACACAATCTCTCACACACAAGCACACTTGTATGTGCACTCACACCCACACCTCCACTCACACACCCACACTCTCACTTACACACTCTCACACTCACACACATTATGACTCACCCTCACACTCACACTGACCGAAACACGTGCATTCACACACAATCACTGAAAAGCAGCCTCTCCTGTACAAAATCACACACCCACTCCCACTCAGACCCATGCACTCTCAGAAACATACACACTCACACACACTCTCGCACGCTATCGCACACTGACACACAGACTCATTCACACACAGGCAAAAGCCTGCAATCACAAGCCTATAGGCACTCAAACACATACACAGTGTCCTACACCCACAGTCACCTACACATGGAGACGCCCATACACTCAAGCTCAAAGACACACACACCGATGCACACTCACGCCTACACTTCGCACACTCTCACAGCACTCATGGGCTCACACCCACTCATGTACACACACGTTGCCACACAGTCATTCAGCTACACACACCAACACACCCACACACTCACAGCCTCTTATGCGCTCACACAATCTCTCACGCACACTCACTCCAACAGAGACGCACACACCCACACCCTCAGAGACACATGCACTCACACTCATACTCACACACTGCCCACATACACACAGTCACACAAGCACACGAACACGCAATCACACAATTGTGTACACACGCACACAATCCCACTCGAAAAAATTCGCTTTCACAAACACGCTCACACGCTCTCACACAGACCCACAGGAACACTGTCAGACCTTCATCGCACACTCACAGACGCACACACCTGAACTCACACACACCCACAAACTCACTAACATGTACTCACAGTGAAACACGCTCAACTAACACACAGTCACACACTCGTTTACACTCTCATCATCACACACACACATGCACTTTCACACACTCTCACATGGACACACAGTCCCATTCACACCTAGTCACACCAAACACACTCTCACACGCTGACTCACATGCACTGACACACACACTCACATTGTTAAACACACTCACACAGCTACACTAACTCACACACACAAACACACACAATCTCACACCATCACACACAGTCATGTACCTACACACACCAACTCGTACACACCCACCTGCTCACACACACAAATCTTCACAAACACACCCACATATATCCATGGCAGTATTACCCAATGTGACACACGTTCACACACTCACACACAACCACGCACATTCGCAAAGTGTCGCAAACACTCCAACAGGGTCGTGAACACACACTCACACACAATCACACATGCACACAAAAATAGACGCATACACACTCACAATCCCTCTCTGACACATTCACACAAGGAAGCACACCCAGTCACAGCCACCGTAACACACCCTAACACAGTCACACACTCTCAAACACACTGTCACCCCTTCGCACAGTCACACACACTCTCAAGCACAATCTCACACGGGCAATTTTTGAAGAACTTCCACACACACACAGTCAATCACACTCTGCATCTACTATCTTACGTTGGCATGCACACACAGCCTCACACACTCACACAATCACACTCATTCCCACGCACAACAGACCTACATACAGGCACACTCTGACAGACACGCACAGAAATACACACAGTCACACATAACGTCACACACACTCGCACGCATACACAGGCCTTAACACACAGAGAGGCACTCACACACGCCAACACACGCACTCACTCACACCTGCACACTTGTATGCACACTCACACCCTCACTCCCTCTCACACACCTACACTCTCATACGCACACTGTCATACTCACACACATTATGACTCACCCTCAAGCACAGTCTCATGGACACACTCACACTCTCTCACACGTGGTCACACACTCATATACATACCTACACCCTCTCCCACTCGCACACCTACACTCTGAGAAGACTCTCACACACTTACACAGTCACACTCCCTCACCCTCTCACACACACACTCACACACCTTCAGACACAGATACGCCACTGAACTCACTGTCACACATGAACACACACACTCACGAAGGATCACACACACTCACACACCTACATACACAGACACACATTCTCAGACATACAGGCACTCACACTCACCCGCGCTCACAAAGACACACTCACATACATGCACACAACAACAGGACACACACCATCACAGGGACACACACAAACACATACACATACAAACAAGTGCCCATATACACACTCAAGCACTTACTCCCACTCACTCACCTACACTCTCACAAGCACCCTCACATACACACACCCGGTCTCAAACACCCGCACCATCACACATTCACAAACTGACAGACACACACCTACACGCAGAGACGCACTCCCACATTCACACGCACTCACACACACACAAACACTCGCATTCACACTCACACACTCGCTAAATGCCGCACAGGTACAGTCTCACAAACAACCTCAAAACCTCTCACCCATTCTCACAATCCATCACACTCTCACACATTCACACCATATCACACACACAGTCCACACTCACACACTCACAGACTGACGCTCACACACACTATCACACGATTTTATTGACGCTCACACAGTCTCACGGACACCGACTCTCTCACCAACACACTATCACGCTCAGTCACACACACACCTACAGAGACAGACATGCTCACACACACTCACGAATGCTCACACTGTCACACACACAAACATTCACGAGCAGACACACCCACAGTCACACACACAGGTAAATGCACGGTCTCGCACGCACACTCTTAATCCAACTCATATGCACACACACACACAGACACATATACTCTCAGTAGCTCACTCACACATTCACACCCACTGTCACACACTCACACAGTCACACTGTCATACACAAAAATACACCTTCACACACACACACACTAACAAAATCGCGCACACAGAATTTCTCAAAATTGTCTAGACACACATTCACTCCTTCAGTCAAATACACTCAGACACTTGCACACTCACCCTGCCTCACACAACGACACACACACCCTCACTCACTGTTACACTCAACACACCTACACACACTGAGACACTCATAGACACACGAAGACACACCTGCACACACATGCACACAAAATGTCACAGAAAGTTGCACAAGTACCCAGACCTGAACCCCAAGGGACATACTCAGACACAACATCACACACAATCTCTCACACACAAGCACACTTGTATGTGCACTCACACCCACACCTCCACTCACACACCCACACTCTCACTTACACACTCTCACACTCACACACATTATGACTCACCCTCACACTCACACTGACCGAAACACGTGCATTAACACACACTCACTGAAAAGCAGCCTCTCCTGCACAAAATCACACACCCACTCCCACTCAGACCCCTGCACTCTCAGAAACATACACACTCACACACACTCTCGCACGCTATCACACACTGTCACACAGACTCATTCACACACAGGCAAAAGCCCGCACTCACAAGCCTATAGGCACTCAAACACATACACAGTGTCCCACACCCACAGTCACCTACACATGGAGACGCCCATGCACTCAAGCTCAAAGACACACACACCGATGCACACTCACGCCTACACTTCGCACACTCTCACAGACACTCATGGGCTCACACCCACACATGTACACACACGTTGCCACACACAGTCATGCAGCTACACACACCAACACACCCACACACTCACAGCCTCTTATGCACTCACACAAGCTCTCACGCACACTCACTCCAACAGAGACGCACACACCCACACACTCACAGACACATGCACTCACACTCAGACTCTCACACACACTGCCCACATACACACACAGTCACACTAGCACACGAACACGCAATCACACAATTGTGTACACACGCACACAATCCCACTCGAAAAAATTCGCTTTCACAAACACGCTCACACGCTCTCACACAGACCCACAGGAACACTGTCAGACCCCCATCGCACACTCACAGACGCACACACCTGAACTCACACACACCCACAAACTCACTAACATGTACTCACAGTGAAACACGCTCAACTAACACACAGTCACACACTCGTTTACACTCTCATCATCACAAACACACATGCACTTTCACACACTCTCACATGGACACACAGTCCCATTCACACCTAGTCACACCAAACACACTCTCACACGCTGACTCACATGCACTGACACACACACTCACATTGTTAAACACACTCACACAGCTACACTAACTCACACACACAAACACACACAATCTCACACCATCACACACAGTCATGTACCTACACACACCAACTCGTACACACCCACCTGCTCACACACACAAATCTTCACAAACACACCCACATATATCCATGGCAGTATTACCCAATGTGACACACGTTCACACACTCACACACAACCACGCACATTCGCAAAGTGTCGCAAACACTCCAACAGGGTCGTGAACACACACTCACACACAATCACACATGCACACAAAAATAGACGCATACACACTCACAATCCCTCTCTGACACATTCACACAAGGAAGCACACCCAGTCACAGCCACCATAACACACCCTAACACAGTCACACACTCTCAAACAAACTGTCACCCCTTCGCACAGTCACACACACTCTCAAGCACAATCTCACACGTGCAATTTTTGAAGAACTTCCACACACACACAGTCAATCACACTCTGCATCTACTATCTTACGTTGGCATGCACACACAGCCTCACACACGCACACAATCACACTCATTCCCACGCACAACGGACCTACATACAGGCACACTCTGACAGACACGCACATAAATACACACAGTCACACATAACGTCACACACACTCGCACGCATACACAGGCCTTAACACACAGAGAGGCACTCACACACGCCAACACACGCACTCACACCTGCACACTTGTATGCACACTCACACCCTCACTCCCTCTCACACACCTACACTCTCATATGCACACTGTCATACTCACACACATTATGACTCACCCTCAAACACAGTCTCACGGACACACTCACACTCTCTCACACGTTGTCACACACTCATATACATACCTACACCCTCTCCCACTCGCACACCTACACTCTGAGAAAGACTCTCACACACTTACACAGTCACACTCCCTCACCCTCTCACACACACACTCACACACCTTCAGACACAGATACGCCACTGAACTCACTGTCACACATGAACACACACACTCACGAAGGATCACACACACTCACACACCTACATACACAGACACACATTCTCAGACATACAGGCACTCACACTCACCCGCGCTCACAAAGACACACTCACATACATGCACACAACAACAGGACACACACCATCACAGGGACACACACAAACACATACACATACAAACAAGTGCCCATATACACACTCAAGCACTTACTCCCACTCACTCACCTACACTCTCACAAACACCCTCACATACACACACCCGGTCTCAAACACCCGCACCATCACACATTCACAAACTGACAGACACACACCTACACGCAGAGACACACTCCAACATTCACACGCACTCACACACACACAAACACTCGCATTCACACTCACACACTCGCTAAATGCCGCACAGCTACAGTCTCACAAACAACCTCAAAACCTCTCACCCATTCTCACAATCCATCACACTCTCACACATTCACACCATATCACACACACAGTCCACACTCACACACTCACAGACTGACGCTCACACACACTATCACACGATTTTATTAACGCTCACACAGTCTCACGCACACCGACTCTCTCACCAACACACTATCACGCTCAGTCACTCACACACCTACAGAGACAGACATGCTCACACACACTCACGAATGCTCACACTGCCACACACACAAACATTCACGAGCAGACACACCCACAGTCACACACACAGGTAAATGCACGGTCTCGCACGCACACTCTTAATCCAACTCATATGCACACACACACACACAGACACATACACTCTCAGTAGCTCACTCACACATTCACACCCACTGTCACACACTCACACAGTCACACTGTCATACACAAAAATACACCTTCACACACACACACTCTAACAAAATCGCGCACACAGAATTTCTCAAAATTGTCTAGACACATTCACTCCTTCAGTCAAATACACTCAGACACTTGCACACTCACCCTGCCTCACACAACGACACACACACCCTCACTCACTGTTACACTCAACACAACTACACACACTGAGACACTCATAGACACACGAAGACACACCTGCACACACATGCACACAAAATGTCACAGAAAGTTGCACAAGTACCCAGACCTGAACCCCCAGGGACATACTCACACACAACATCACACACAATCTCTCATACACAAGCACACTTGTATGTGCACTCACACACACACCTCCACTCACACACCCACACTCTCACTTACACACTCTCACACTCACATTATGACTCACCGTCACACTCACACTGACCGAAACACTTGCATTAACACACACTCACTGAAAAGCAGCCTCTCCTGCACAAAATCACACACCCACTCCCACTCAGACCCCTGCACTCTCAGAAACATACACACTCACACACACTCTCGCACGCTATCACACACTGTCACACAGACTCATTAACACACAGGCAAAAGCCCGCACTCACAAGCCTCTAGGCACTCAAACACATACACAGTGTCCCACACCCACAGTCACCTACACATGGAGACGCCCATGCACTCAAGCTCAAAGACACACACACCGATGCACACTCACGCCTACACTTCGCACACTCTCACAGACACTCATGGGCTCACACCCACACATGTACACACACGTTGCCACACACAGTCATGCAGCTACACACACCAACACACCCACACACTCACAGCCACTTATGCACTCACACATGCTCTCACGCACACTCACTCCAACATAGACGCACACACCCACACACTCACAGACACATGCTCTCACACTCATACTCTCACACACAATGCCCACATACACACACAGCCACACAAGCACACGAACACGCAATCACACAATTGTGTACACACGCACACAATCCCACTCGAAAAAATTCGCTTTCACAAACACGCTCACACGCTCTCACACAGACCCACAGGAACACTGTCAGACCCCCATCGCACACTCACAGACGCACACACCTGAACTCACACACTCCCACAAACTCACTAACACGTACTCACAGTGAAACACGCTCAACTCACGCACAGTCACACACTCGTTTACACTCTCATCATCACACACACACATGCACTTTCACACACTCTCACATGGACACACAGTCCCATTCACACCTAGTCACACCAAACACACTCTCACACGCTGACACACATGCACTAACACACACACTCACATTGTTAAACACACTCACACAGCTACACTAACTCACACACACAAACACACACAATCTCACACCATCACACACAGTCATGTACCTACACACACCAACTCGTACACACCCTCCAGCTCACACACACAAATCTTCACAAACACACCCACATATATCCATGGCAGTAGTACCCAATGTGACACACGTTCACACACTCACACACAACCACGCAGATTCGCAAAGTGTCGCAAACACTCCAACAGGGTCGTGAACACACACTCACACACAATCACACATGCACACAAAAATAGACGCATGCACACTCACAATCCCTCTCTGACACATTCACACAAGGAAACACACCCAGTCACAGCCGCCGTAACACACCCTAACACAGTCACACAGTCTCAAACACACTGTCACCCCCTCGGACAGTCACACACACTCTCAAGCACAATCTCACACGGGTAATTTTTGAAGAACTTCCACACACACACAGTCAATCACACTCTGCATCTACTATCTTATGTTGGCATGCACACACAGCCTCACACACTCACACAATCACACTCATTTCCACGCACAACAGACCTACGTACAGGCACACTCTGACAGACACGCACATAAATACACACAGTCACACATAACGTCACACACACTCGCACGCATACACAGGCCTTAACACACAGAGAGGCACTCACACACGCCAACACACGCACTCACTCACACCTGCACACTTGTATGCACACTCACACCCTCACTCCCTCTCACACACCTACACTCTCATACACACACTGTCATACTCACACACATTATGACTCACCCTCAAACACAGTCTCACGGACACACTCACACTCTCTCACACGTGGTCACACACTCATATACATACCTACACCCTCTCCCACTCGCACACCTACACTCTGAGAAAGACTCTCACACACTTACACAGTCACACTCCCTCACCCTCTCACACACACACTCACACACCTTCAGGCACAGATACGCCACTGAACTCACTGTCACACATGAACACACACACTCACGAAGGATCACACACACTCACACACCTACATACACAGACACACATTCTCAGACATACAGGCACTCACACTCACCCGCGCTCACAAAGACTCACTCACATACATGCACACAACAACAGGACACACACCATCACAGGGACACACACAAACACATACACATACAAACAAGTGCCCATATACACACTCAAGCACTTACTCCCACTCACTCACCTACACTCTCACAAGCACCCTCACATACACACACCCGGTCTCAAACACCCGCACCATCACACATTCACAAACTGACAGACACACACCTACACGCAGAGACGCACTCCCACATTCACACGCACTCACACACACACAAACACTCGCATTCACACTCACACACTTGCTAAATGCCGCACAGGTACAGTCTCACAAACAACCTCAAAACCTCTCACCCATTCTCACAATCCATCACACTCTCACACATTCACACCATATCACACACACAGTCCACACTCACACACTCACAGACTGACGCTCACACACACTATCACACGATTTTATTAACGCTCACACAGTCTCATGGACACCGAATCTCTCACCAACACACTATCACGCTCGGTCACACACACACCTACAGAGACAGACATGCTCACACACACTCACGAATGCTCACACTGTCACACACACAAACATTCACGAGCAGACACACCCACAGTCACACACACAGGTAATTGCACGGTCTCGCACGCACACTCTTAATCCAACTCATATGCACACACACACACAGACACATACACTCTCAGTAGCTCACTCACACATTCACACCCACTGTCACACACTCACACAGTCACACTGTCATACACAAAAATACACCTTCACACACACACACTCTAACAAAATCGCGCACACAGAATTTCTCAAAATTGTCTAGACACACATTCACTCCTTCAGTCAAATACACTCAGACACTTGCACACTCACCCTGCCACACAACGACACACACACCCTCACTCACTGTTACACTCAACACACCTACACACACTGAGACACTCATAGACACACGAAGACACACCTGCACACACATGCACACAAAATGTCACAGAAAGTTGCACAAGTACCCAGACCTGAACCCCCAGGGACATACTCACACACAACATCACACACAATCTCTCACACACAAGCACACTTGTATGTGCACTCACAACCACACCTCCTCTCACACACCCACACTCTCACTTGCACACTCTCACACTCACACACATTATGACTCACCCTCACACTCACACTGACCGAAACACTTGCATTAACACACACTCACTGAAAAGCAGCCTCTCCTGCACAAAATCACACATCCACTCCCACTCAGACCCCTGCACTCTCAGAAACATACACACTCACACACACTCTCGCACGCTATCACACACTGTCACACAGACTCATTCACACACAGGCAAAAGCCCACACTCACAAGTCTATAGGCACTCAAACACATACACAGTGTCCCACACCCCCAGTCACCTACACATGGAGACGCCCATGCACTCAAGCTCAAAGACACACACACCGATGCACACTCACGCCTACACTTGGCACACTCTCACAGACACTCATGGGCTCACACCCACACATGTACACACAAGTTGCCACACACAGTCATGCAGCTACACTCACCAACACACCCACACACTCACAGCCTCTTATGCACTCACACATGCTCTCACGCACACTCACTCCAACAGAGACGCACACACCCACACACTCACAGACACATGCACTCCCACTCAGACTCTCACACACAGTGCCCACATACACACACAGTCACACAAGCACACGAACACGCAATCACAAATTGTGTACACACGCACACAATCCCACTCGAAAAAATTCGCTTTCACAAACACGCTCACACGCTCTCACACAGACCCACAGGAACACTGTCAGACCCCCATCGCACACTCACAGACGCACACACCTGAACTCACACACACCCACAAACTCACTAACACGTACTCACAGTGAAACACGCTCAACTCACACACAGTCACACACTCGTTTACACTCTCATCATCTCACACACACACATGCACTTTCACACACTCTCACATGGACACACAGTCCCATTCACACCTAGTCACACCAAACACACTCTCACACGCTGACTCACATGCACTAACACACACACTCACATTGTTAAACACACTCACACAGCTACACTAACTCACACACACAAACTCACAAACAATCTCACACCATCACACACAGTCATGTACCCACACACCAACTCGTACACACCCCCACCTTCTCACACACACAAATCTTCACTAACACACACACATATATCCATGGCAGTAGTACCCAATGTGACACACGTTCCCACACACACACAACCACGCACATTCGCAGTGTCGCAAACACTCCAACAGGGTCGTGAACACACACTCACACACAATCACACATGCACACAAAAATACATTCACAATCCCTCTCTGACACATTCACACAAGGAAACACACCCAGTCACAGCCACCGTAACACACCCTAACACAGTCACACACTCTCAAACAAACTGTCACACCTTCACACACACACACTCTCAAGAACAAACTCACACGGGCAATTTTTGAAGAACTTCCACACACACACAATCACTCACACTCTGCATCTACTATCTTACATTGGCATGCACACACAGCCTCACACACTCACACAATCACAGTCATTCCCACGCACAACAGACCTACATACAGGCACACTCTTACAGACACGCACATAAATTCACACAGTCACACATAACGTCACACACACTCGCACGCATACACAGGCCTTAACACACAGAGAGGCACTCACACACGCCAACACACGCACTCACTCACACCTGCACACTTGTATGCACACTCACACCCTCACTCCCTCTAACACACCTACACTCTCATACGCACACTGTCATACTCACACACATTATGACTCACCCTCAACGAGTCTCACGGACACACTCACACTCTCTCACACGTGGTCACACACTCATATACATACCTACACCCTCTCCCACTCGCACACCTACACTCTGAGAAAGACTCTCACACACTTACACAGTCACACTCCCTCACCCTCTCACACACACACTCACACACCTTCAGACACAGATACGCCACTGAACTCACTGTCACACATGAACACACACACTCACGAAAGATCACACTGTCACACACACAAACATTCTCGTGCAGACACACCCAAAGTCACACCCACAGGTAAATGCACGGTCTCGCACACACACACTTAATCCAACTCATATGCACACACACACTCACACAGACACATACACTCTCAGTAGCTCACTCACCCATTCACACCCACAGTCACACACTCACACAGTCACACACTGTCATACACAACAATACACCTTCACACACACACTCTAACAAAATCGCGCACACAGTATTTCTCAAAATTGTGTAGACACACATTCAGTCCTTCAGTCAAATACACTCAGACACTTGCACACTCACCCTGCCTCACACAACGACACACACACCCTCACTCACTGTTACACTCAACACACCTACACACACTGAGACAGTCATAGACACACGAAGACACACCTGCACACACATGCACACAAAATGTCACAGAAATTTGCACAAGTACACAGACCTGAACCCCCAGGGACATACTCACACACAACATCACACACAATCTCTCACACACAAGCACACTTGTATGTGCACTCACACCCACACCTCCACTCACATACCCACACTCTCACTTACACACTCTCACACTCACACACATTATGACTCACCCTCACACTCACACTGACCGAAACACTTGCAGCCACACACACTCACTGAAAAGCAGCCTCTCTTCCACAAAATCACACACCCACTCCCACTCAGACCCCTGCACTCTCAGAAATATACACACTCACACACACTCCCGCACGCTATCGCACACTGTCACACAGACTCATTCACACACAGGCAAAATCCCGCACTCACAAGCCTATAGGCACTCAAACACATACACAGTGCCCCACACCCACAGTCACCTACACATGGAGACGCACATGCACTCAAGCTCAAAGACACACACACCGATGCACACTCACGCCTACACTTCGCACACTGTCACAGACACTCATGGGCTCACACCCACATATGTACACACACGTTGCCACACACAGTCATGCAGCTAAACACACCAACACACCCACACACTCACAGCCTCTTATACACTCACACATGCTCTCACGCACACTAACTCCAACAGAGACGCACACACCCACACACTCACAGACACGTGCACTCACACTCAGACTCTCACACACACTGCCCACATACACACACAGTCACACAAGCACACGAACACGCAATCACACAATTGTGTACACACGCACACAATACCACTCGAAAAAATTCGCTTTCACAAACACGCTCACACGCTCTCACACAGACCAAAAGGAACACTGTCAGACCCCCATCGCACACTCACAGATGCACACACCTGAACTCACACACACCCACAAATTCACAAACACGTACTCAGTGAAACACGTTCAACTCACACACAGTCACACACTCGTTTACACTCTCATCATCACACACACACATGCACTTTCAAACACTCTCACATTGACACACAGACCCATTCACACCTAGTCACAACAAACACACTGTCACACGCTGACTCACATGCAGTAACACACTCACTCACATTGTTAAACACACTCACACACCTACACTAACTCACACACACAAACTCACACACAATCTCACACCATCACACACAGTCATGTACCTACACACACCAACTCGTACACTCCCCCACCTGCTCACACACACAAATATTCACAAATACATGCACATATATCCATGGCAGTAGTACCCAATGTGACACACGTTCACACACACACACACAACCACGCACATCCGCAAAGTGTCACAAACACTCCAACTGGGTCTGTGTTTGAGGGTGAGTCATAATGTGACTGTACACACTGTAGGAGTGTGTGTGACATTTTGAAGTTGTGAATGAGTGTGCGTGGCTGCGTGTGAACTTGTGTCAGACTGGGAACCATTGTCATTAATATAGCTGGGTGTGTGCATGTATGTTTTGTGTGTGTGAGCAGGTTAGTGTAGGTGTGAGTTGGTGTGTGTAGGTATGTGAATGCGTGACATTGAGAGTGTGTGAGACTGAAAGGGAGTGTGAGTGCGTTTGTGTGTTTGAGTGAGTCTGTGTAGGTGTCTGAGTGTGTATAACAATGTGTGAGTGGGTGTGAGTGCATGTGAGTCAGCATGAGAGAGTGTGTTTGGGGTGACCATGTGAGAAAGTGACTGTGTGTTCATGAGTGAGTGTGTGAAATTCTATGAGTGTGTGAAGATGAGAGTGTGTAAAAGAGTGTGAAACAGTGAGTGAGTTGTGTGTGTGTTTCACTGTGTGAGCATGTGTTTGTGTGTGCATGTGTGAGTTTAGGTGTGAGTGCTTGTGAGTGTGTGAAGGGGTTCTGAGAGTGTTTGTGTGTGTCTGTGTGTGAGAGAATGTGAGTGTGCTTGTGAAAGTGAATTTATGGGAGTGAGATTTTGTGTGTGTACAAGATTGTGAGGTTGTGTGTTCATGTGCATGCCTGACTGTGCGTCTGTGGGGAGAGTGTGTGACAGCTTGAGTGTGAGTGTGTGTGAGTCTGTGAGGGTCAGGGTGTGTGGGTCTCTGTTGGAGTGAGTGAGCATGAGTGCGAGTGTGAGTGCATAAGAGGCTGTGAGTGTGTGGGTGTGTTGGTGTGTATAGTTGCATGACTGTGTGGCAATGCATGTGTACATGTGTGGGTGTGAGCCCATGAGTGTCTGTGAGAGTGTGTGAATTGTAGGAGTGAGTGTGCATCGGTGTGTGTGTCTTTGAGCTTGAGTGCATGGGTGTCTCCATGTGTAGGTGACTGTGGGTGTGGGACACTGTGTATGTGTTTGATTGCCTATAGGCTTGTGAGAGCGGGCTTTTGCCTGTGTGTGAATGAGTCTCTGTGACAGTGTGCGATAGTGTGTGGGAGTGTGAGTGAGTGTGTATGTTTCTGAGAGTGCAGGGGTCTGAGTGGGAGTGGGTGTTTGATTTTGTGTAGGAGAGGCTGGTTTTCAGTGAGTGTGTGCGACTGCATGTGTTTCGGTCAGTGTGAGTGTGAGGGTGAGTCATAATATGTGTGAGTAGGAGAGTGTGAAAGTGAGAGTTTAGGTGTGTGAGTGGAGGTGTGGGTGTGAGTGCACATACAAGTGTGCTTGTGTGTGAGAAATTGTGTGTGATGTTGTGTGTGAGTATGTCCCTGGGGGTTCAGGTCTGTGTACTTGTGCAAATTTCTGTGACATTTTGTGTGCATGTGTGTGCAGGTGTGTCTTCGTGTGTCTATGAGTGTCTCAGTGTGTGTAGGTGTGTTGAGTGAAACAGTGAGTGAGTGTGTGTCACTGTGTGAGGCAGGGTGAGAGTGTGTGCAAGTGTCTGAGTGTATTAGACTGAAGGAGTGAATGTGTGTCTATACAATTTTGAGAAATTCTGTGTGCGTGATTTTGTTAGTGTGTGTGACTGTGTGAAGGTGTACTGTTGTATATGACAGTGTATGATTGTGTGAGTGTGTGACAGTGGGTATGAAAGTGTGAGTGAGCTACTGAGAGTGTATGTGTCTGTGTGTGTGTGTGCATATGAGTTGGATTATGTGTGTGTGCGAGATTGTGCATTTACCTGTGTGTATGACTGGGTGTGACTGCACGTGACTGCTTGTGTGTGTGACAGTGTGAGCATGCATGAGTGTGTGTGAGCATGTGTGTCTCTGTAGGTGTGTGAGTGACTGAGTGTGATAGTGTGTTCGTGAGAGTGTTGGAGTGTGTGTGACTTTGTGAGTGTTAATATAATCGATTGATAGTGTGTGTGAATGTCAGTGTGTGAGTTAGTGAGTGCGGACTGCGTGTTTGTGATATGGTGTGAATGTGTGAGAGTGTGACGGAGTGTGAGAATGGGTGAGAGGTTTTGAGGTTGTTTGTGAGACTGTTACTGTGTGGCATTTAGCGAGTGTGTGAGTGTGAATACGAGTGTTTGTGTATGTGTGAATGCGTGTGAATGTGGGAGTGTGTCTGTGTGTGTAGGTGTGTGTGTCTGTCAGTTTGTGAACGTGTGATAGTGTGGGTGTTTGTGACTGGGTGTGTGTATGTGAGGGTACTTGTGAGAGTGTAGGTGAGTGAGTGAGAGTAAGTGCTTGAGTGTGTATATGGGCACTTGTTTGTATGTGTATGTGTTTGTGTGTGTCCCTGTGATGGTGTTTGTCCTGTTCTGTGCATGTATGTGAGTGTGTATTTGTGAGTGTGGGTGAGTGTGTGTGCCTGTATGTCTGTAAATGTGTGTGTCTGTGTATGAAGGTGTGTGAGTGTGTGTGATACTTCTTGAGTGTGTGTGTTCATGTGTGAAAGTGAGTTCAGTGGCGTGTTTGTGTCTGAAGGTGTGTGAGTGTGTGTGAGAGAGGCTGAGGGAGTGTGACTGTGTAAGAGTGTGAGTCTTCATCAGAGAGCAGGTGTGCGAGTGGGAGAGGGTGTAGGTATGTATATGAGTGTGTGACCATGTGTGAGAGAGTGTGAGTGTGTCTGTGAGACTGTGTTTGAGGGTGAGTCATAATGTGTGTGAGTATGAGAGTGTGTATATGAGAGTGCAGGTGTGTGAGTGGGAGTGAGGGTGTGAGTGTGCATACAAGTGTGCAGGTGTGAGTGAGTGCGTGTGTTGGCGTGTGTGAGTGCCTCTCTGTGTGTTAAGGCCTGTGTATGTGTGCAAGTGTGTGTGACATTATGTGTGACTGTGTGTATTTATGTGTGTGTCTGTCAGAGTGTGTGTGTCTGTATGTAGGTATGTTGTGCGTGGGAATGAGTGTGATTGTGTGTGTGAGTGTGTGAGGCTGTGTGTGCATGCCAATGTAAGATAGTAGATGCAGAGTGTGAGTGATTGTGTGTGTATAGATGTTCTTGAAATTGCCTGTGTGAGATTGTGCTTGATAGTGTGTGTGACTGCGAATGTGTGACAGTGTGTTTGAGAGTGTGTGACTGTGTTAGGGGGTGTTACAGTGGCTGTGACTGAGTGTGTTTTCTTGTGTGAAAGTGTCAGAGAGGGATTGTGAGTGTGTATGCGTATATTTTTTTGTGCATGTGTGTGACTGTGTGTGTGTGTTCATGAACCGGTTGGAGTGTTTGCGACACTTTGTGATTGCACGTGGGTGTGTGTGTGTGTGTGAACGTGTGTCACATTGGGTACTACTGCCATGGTTATATGTGGGTGTGTTTGTGATGATTTGTGTGTGTGAGCAGGTGGGGGTGTGAATGAGTTGGTGTGTGTAGGTACATGATTGTGTGTGATGGTGTGAGATTGTGTGTGTGTGTGTGAGTGAGTTTGTGTAGGTGTGTGAGTGTGTTTAACAATGTGAGTGTGTGTGTTATTGCATGTGAGTCAGCGTGTGAGAGTGTGTTTGGTGTGACTAGGTGTGAATGGGACTGTGAGTTCATGTGTGAGTGTGTGAAAGTGCATGTGTGTGTGATGATGAGAGAGTGTAAACGAGTGTGTGACTGTGTGTGAGTTGAGCGTGTTTCACCGTGAGTATGTGTTAGTGAGTGTGTGTGTATGTGTGAGTTCCGGTGTGTGCGTTTGTGAGTATGCGCTGGGGGACTGACTGTTCCTGTGGGTCTATGTGAGCACGTGTGAGTGTGTTTGTGAAAGCGAATTTTTGCGAGTGGGATTGTGTGCGTGTGTACACAATTGTGTGATTGTGTGTTCGTGTGCTTGTGTGACTGTGTGTGTATGTGGGGAGTGTGTGTGACAGTCTGAGGGTGAGTGCATGTGTCTGTGAGTGTGTGGGTGTGTGGGTCTCTGATAGAGTGAGTGTGTGCATGAGTGCTTGTGAGAGTGCATAAGAGCCTGTGAGTGTGTGGGTATGCCAGTGTGTGTAGTTTGTGAGTGTGTGTGGCAGTGTGTGTGTACCTGTGTTGGTGTGAGTCTGTGAGTGTCTGTGAGAGTGTCTGATGTGTAGCAGTGTGTGTGCATTAGTGTGTGTGTATTTGAGCCTGGAGTGCATGGGCGAGTCTCTGTGTGTAGGAGATTGTGGGTATGGGACACTGTGTATGTGTTTGAGTGCATATGAGCATGTGAGTGTGGGGTTTTGCCTGTGCGTGATTGAGGCTGTGTGACAGTGTGTGAGAGTGTGTGAGAGTGTGTGTGTGCATGTTTCTGAGAGTGCATGTGTCTGAGTGGGAGTGGGTGTTTGATTTTGTGAAGGAGAGTCTGGTTTTCGGTGACTGTGACTGCCTGCATGTGTTTCTGTCAGTGTGTGTGTGTGAGAGTGAGTCATAATGCGTGTATGAGAGTGTGTATGAGAGAGTTCAGGTGTATGAGAGGGAGTGAGAGTGTGAGTGTGCACAAAAGTGTGCAGGTGTGTGTGAGTGCGTGTGGTGGCATGTGGGAGTGCCTCTCTGTGTGTTAAGGCCTGTGTATGTGTGCAACTGTGTGTGACATTATGTGTGACTGTGTGTATTTAGGTGTGTGTCTCAGAGTGTGTGTGTACATGTGTAGGATTATTGTGCGTGGGAACGAGTGTGAGTGTGTGTGTGAGTGTGTGAAGCTGTGTGTGAGTGCCTAAGAAAGAGAGTAGATGCAGAGTGAGAGATATTGGGTGTGTCTAGAAGTTTTTGAATTTCCCTGTGTGAGACTGCTTGAGTCTGTGTGTGTGACTGAGTGAAGGTGTGACGCTGTGTTTGACAGTGTATGAATGTGTTAGTGTGTGTTACAGTGGGTGTGAGTGTGAGTGTGTTTCTGAGAATGAATGCATCAGAGAGTGATTATGAGTGAGGATGAGTTTGATTGCACATGCATGTGTATGATTGTGTGTGTGTGCTCCTGACCCTGTAGGAGTGTGTGTGACACATTGTGGTTGTGGTTGAGTGTGTGTGGGTGTTAGTGAACGTGTGTCAGACTGGGTACTATTGTAATTTATAAATGTGGGTGTGTGCATATATTTTGTGAATGTGAGCAGGTGAGGGTATCTGTGAGATGGTGTGTGCAGGTATGTGATTGTATGTGACATTGTGTGAGAGTGTGTGAGACTGAGTGTGTGAGTGCGTTTGTGTGTCAGAGTGTCTCTGTGTAGGTGTGTGTGTGTTTAGAAATGTGTTAGTGTGTGAGAGTGCATGTGAGCCAGTGTGTGAGGGTGTGTTTGGTGTGACTAGGTGTGAAAGTGACTGTGTACATGTGAGTGTCTGTGCAAGTGTGAGTTTAGGTGTGAGTGTTGGTGAGTGTGTGATGGCGGTTTGACAGTGTGTGTGTCTGTGTGTGAGAGTGTGTGAGTTTGTCAAAGAAAATTTTTGTAATTGAGATGGTGTGCGTGTGTAAAAGATTGTGAGACTGAGTGTGTGCATGCGTGACTGTGTATGTGTGTGTGAGGGGTGCGTGAAAGTCTAAGTGTGAGTGTGTGTGAGTCTGTGAGTGTGTGGGTGTGTGGTGTCTTTTGGAGTGAGAGTGTGCATCAGTGCTTGTGTGAGTGCATAAGAGCCTGTGAGTGCGTGGGTATGCCAGTGTGTGTAGTTGTGTGAGTGTGTGTGGCAGTGTGTGTGTACCTGTGAGGTTGTGAGCCTGTGAGTGTCTCTGAGAGTGTCTGATGTGTAGGAGTGAGTGTGCGTCAGTGTGTGTGTCTCTGAGACTTGAGTGCATTGGCAAGTCTCTGTGTGTAGGTGATTGTGGGTGTGGGACACTGTGTATGTGTTTGAGTGCATAGGAGCATGTGAGTGTGGGGTTTTGCCTGTGCGTGATTGAGTCTGTGTGAGAGTGTGCGATAGTGTGTGAGAGTGTGTGTGGTTGTGCATGTTTCTGAGAGTGCATGTGTCTGAGTGGGAGTGGGTGTTTGATTTTGTGTAGGAGAGGCTGGTTTTCGGTGACTGTGTTGTGTAACTGCATGTGTTTCTGTCAGTGTGTGTGTGTGAGGGTGAGTCATAATGCGTGTGAGTATGAGTGTGTATGTGGAGTGCAGGTGTGTGAGAGGGAGTGAGTGTGTGAGTGCGCACACAAGTGTGCAGGTGTGTGTAAGTGCATGTGTTGGTGTGTGTGAGTGCCTCTCTGTCTGCTAAGGCCTCTGTATGTGTGCAGGTGTGTGTGACCTTATGTGTGACTGTGTATTTAGTTGTGTGTGTGTCAGAGTGTGTGCATCTCTGTGTAGGATTATTGCGTGTGGGAATGAGTGTGATTGTGTGAGTGAGTGTGTATGGCTGTGTGCTAGTGCCTCTGTGACACATTAGATGCAAAGTGAGAGTAATTTTTGTGTCTAGAAGTTTTTGAATTTGCCTGTGTGGGATTGTGCTTGAGTGTGTGTGTGCGACCTTGTGAAGGTGTGTCAGTGTGTTTGAGAACATGTGACTGTGTTAGGGTGTTTTACAGTGGGTTTGAGTGTGAGTGCGTTTCTGAGTGACGGTGTCAGTGGGATTGTGAGTGTGTATGAGCTTGATTGTGCATGCGTGTGCATCATAGTGTGTGAGTGTGTTTTCCCGACCCTGTAGGAGTGTGTGTGACATTTTGAAGTTGTGAATGAGTGTGCGTGGCTGCGTGTGAACTTGTGTCAGACTGGGAACCATTGTCATTAATATAGCTGGGTGTGTGCATGTATGTTTTGTGTGTGTGAGCAGGTTAGTGAAGGTGTGAGTTGGTGTGTGTAGGTATGTGAATGTGCGTGACATTGAGAGTGTGTGAGACTGAAAGGGAGTGTGAGTGCGTTTGTGTGTTTAAGTGAGTCTGTGTAGGTGTCTGAGTGTGTTTAACAATGTGTGAGTGGGTGTGAGTGCATGTGAGTCAGCATGAGAGAGTGTGTTTGGGGTGACCATGTGTGAAAGTGACTGTGTGTTCATGAGTGAGTGTGTGAAATTGTATGAGTGTGTGAAGATGAGAGTGTGTAAAAGAGTGTGAGATTGTGAGTGAGTTGTGAGTGTGTTTCACTGTGAGCATGTGTTTGTGTGTGCATGTGTGAGTTTAGGTGTGAGTGCTTGTGAGTGTGTGAAGGGGTTCTGAGAGTGTTTGTGTGTGTCTGTGTGTGAGAGAATGTGAGTGTGCTTGTGAAAGTGAATTTATGGGAGTGAGATTTTGTGTGTGTACAAGATTGTGAGGTTGTGTGTTCATGTGCATGCCTGACTGTGCGTCTGTGGGGAGAGTGTGTGACAGCTTGAGTGTGAGTGTGTGTGAGTCTGTGAGGGTCAGGGTGTGTGGGTCTCTGTTGGAGTGAGTGAGCATGAGTGCGTGTGTGAGTGCATAAGAGGCTGTGAGTGTGTGGGTGTGTTGGTGTGTATAGTTGCATGACTGTGTGGCAATGCATGTGTACATGTGTGGGTGTGAGCCCATGAGTGTCTGTGAGAGTGTGTGAATTGTAGGAGTGAGTGTGCATCGGTGTGTGTGTCTTTGAGCTTGAGTGCATGGGTGTCTCCATGTGTAGGTGACTGTGGGTGTGGGACACTGTGTATGTGTTTGATTGCCTATAGGCTTGTGAGAGCGGGCTTTTGCCTGTGTGTGAATGAGTCTCTGTGACAGTGTGCGATAGTGTGTGGGAGTGTGAGTGAGTGTGTATGTTTCTGAGAGTGCAGGGGTCTGAGTGGGAGTGGGTGTTTGATTTTGTGTAGGAGAGGCTGGTTTTCAGTGAGTGTGTGTGACTGCATGTGTTTCGGTCAGTGTGAGTGTGAGGGTGAGTCATAATATGTGTGAGTAGGAGAGTGTGAAAGTGAGAGTGTAGGTGTGTGAGTGGAGGTGTGGGTGTGAGTGCACATACAAGTGTGCTTGTGTGTGAGAGATTGTGTGTGATGTTGTGTGTGAGTATGTCCCTGGGGGTACAGGTCTGTGTACTTGTGCAAATTTCTGTGACATTTTGTGTGCATGTGTGTGCAGGTGTGTCTTCGTGTGTCTATGAGTGTCTCAGTGTGTGTAGGTGTGTTGAGTGTAACAGTGAGTGAGTGTGTGTGTGTCATTGTGTGAGGCAGGGTGAGAGTGTGTGCAAGTGTCTGAGTGTATTAGACTGAAGGAGTGAATGTGTGTCTATACAATTTTGAGAAATTCTGTGTGCGTGATTTTGTTAGAGTGTGTGTGTGACTGTGTGAAGGTGTACTGTTGTGTATGACAGTGTATGATTGTGTGAGTGTGTGACAGTGGGTGTGAAAGTGTGAGTGAGCTACTGAGAGTGTATGTGTCTGTGTGTGTGTGTGCATATGAGTTGGATTAAGTGTGTTTGCGAGATTGTGCATTTACCTGTGTGTATGACTGGGTGTGACTGCACGTGACTGCCTGTGTGTGTGACAGTGTGAGCATGCATGAGTGTGTGTGAGCATGTGTGTCTCTGTAGGTGTGTGAGTGACTGAGTGTGATAGTGTGTTCGTGAGAGTGTTGGAGTGTGTGTGACTTTGTGAGTGTTAATATAATCGATTGATAGTGTGTGTGAATGTCAGTGTGTGAGTTAGTGAGTGCGCACTGCGTGTTTGTGATATGGTGTGAATGTGTGAGAGTGTGACGGAGTGTGAGAATGGGTGAGAGGTTTTGAGGTTGTTTGTGAGACTGTTACTGTGTGGCATTTAGCGAGTGTGTGAGTGTGAATACGAGTGTTTGTGTATGTGTGAATGCGTGTGAATGTGGGAGTGTGTCTGTGTGTGTAGGTGTGTGTGTCTGTCAGTTTGTGAACGTGTGATAGTGTGGGTGTTTGTGACTGGGTGTGTGTATGTGAGGGTACTTGTGAGAGTGTAGGTGAGTGAGTGAGAGTAAGTGCTTGAGTGTGTATATGGGCACTTGTTTGTATGTGTATGTGTTTGTGTGTGTCCCTGTGATGGTGTTTGTCCTGTTCTGTGCATGTATGTGAGTGTGTATTTGTGAGTGTGGGTGAGTGTGTGTGCCTGTATGTCTGTAAATGTGTGTGTCTGTGTATGAAGGTGTGTGAGTGTGTGTGATACTTCTTGAGTGTGTGTGTTCATGTGTGAAAGTGAGTTCAGTGGCGTGTTTGTGTCTGAAGGTGTGTGAGTGTGTGTGAGAGAGGCTGAGGGAGTGTGACTGTGTAAGAGTGTGAGTCTTCATCAGAGAGCAGGTGTGCGAGTGGGAGAGGGTGTAGGTATGTATATGAGTGTGTGACTATGTGTGAGAGAGTGTGAGTGTGTCTGTGAGACTGTGTTTGAGGGTGAGTCATAATGTGTGTGAGTATGAGAGTGTGTATATGAGAGTGCAGGTGTGTGAGTGGGAGTGAGGGTGTGAGTGTGCATACAAGTGTGCAGGTGTGAGTGAGTGCGTGTGTTGGCGTGTGTGAGTGCCTCTCTGTGTGTTAAGGCCTGTGTATGTGTGCAAGTGTGTGTGACATTATGTGTGACTGTGTGTATTTATGTGTGTGTCTGTCAGAGTGTGTGTGTCTGTTTGTAGGTATGTTGTGCGTGGGAATGAGTGTGATTGTGTGTGTGAGTGTGTGAGGCTGTGTGTGCATGCCAATGTAAGATAGTAGATGCAGAGTGTGAGTGATTGTGTGTGTATAGATGTTCTTGAAATTGCCTGTGTGAGATTGTGCTTGATAGTGTGTGTGACTGTGCGAATGTGTGACGGTGTGTTTGAGAGTGTGTGACTGTGTTAGGGGGTGTTACAGTGGCTGTGACTGAGTGTGTTTTCTTGTGTGAAAGTGTCAGAGAGGGATTGTGAGTGTGTATGCGTATATTTTTGTGTGCATGTGTGTGACTGTGTGTGTGTGTTCATGAACCGGTTGGAGTGTTTGCGACACTTTGTGATTGCACGTGGGTGTGTGTGTGTGTGTGAACGTGTGTCACATTGGGTACTACTGCCATGGTTATATGTGGGTGTGTTTGTGATGATTTGTGTGTGTGAGCAGGTGGGGGTGTGAATGAGTTGGTGTGTGTAGGTACATGATTGTGTGTGATGGTGTGAGATTGTGTGTGTGTGTGAGTTAGTTTGTGTAGGTGTGTGAGTGTGTTTAACAATGTGAATGTGTGTGTTATTGCATGTGAGTCAGCGTGTGAGAGTGTGTTTGGTGTGACTAGGTGTGAATGGGACTGTGAGTTCATGTGTGAGTGTGTGAAAGTGCATGTGTGTGTGATGATGAGAGAGTGTAAACGAGTGTGTGACTGTGTGTGAGTTGAGCGTGTTTCACCGTGAGTATGTGTTAGTGAGTGTGTGTGTATGTGTGAGTTCCGGTGTGTGCGTTTGTGAGTATGCGCTGGGGGACTGACTGTTCCTGTGGGTCTATGTGAGCACGTGTGAGTGTGTTTGTGAAAGCGAATTTTTGCGAGTGGGATTGTGTGCGTGTGTACACAATTGTGTGATTGTGTGTTCGTGTGCTTGTGTGACTGTGTGTGTATGTGGGGAGTGTGTGTGACAGTCTGAGGGTGAGTGCATGTGTCTGTGAGTGTGTGGGTGTGTGGGTCTCTGATAGAGTGAGTGTGTGCATGAGTGCTTG
This sequence comes from Manis javanica, assembly GCF_040802235.1. Classification (NCBI taxonomy): domain Eukaryota; kingdom Metazoa; phylum Chordata; class Mammalia; order Pholidota; family Manidae; genus Manis; species Manis javanica. Next base: position 471,280 of record NC_133175.1, read on the forward strand.
TGAGAGTGCATAAGAGCCTGTGAGTGTGTGGGTATGCCAGTGTGTGTAGTTTGTGAGTGTGTGTGGCAGTGTGTGTGTACCTGTGTTGGTGTGAGTCTGTGAGTGTCTGTGAGAGTGTCTGATGTGTAGCAGTGTGTGTGCATTAGTGTGTGTGTATTTGAGCCTGGAGTGCATGGGCGAGTCTCTGTGTGTAGGAGATTGTGGGTATGGGACACTGTGTATGTGTTTGAGTGCATATGAGCATGTGAGTGTGGGGTTTTGCCTGTGCGTGATTGAGGCTGTGTGACAGTGTGTGAGAGTGTGTGAGAGTGTGTGTGTGCATGTTTCTGAGAGTGCATGTGTCTGAGTGGGAGTGGGTGTTTGATTTTGTGAAGGAGAGTCTGGTTTTCGGTGACTGTGACTGCCTGCATGTGTTTCTGTCAGTGTGTGTGTGTGAGAGTGAGTCATAATGCGTGTATGAGAGTGTGTATGAGAGAGTTCAGGTGTATGAGAGGGAGTGAGAGTGTGAGTGTGCACAAAAGTGTGCAGGTGTGTGTGAGTGCGTGTGGTGGCATGTGGGAGTGCCTCTCTGTGTGTTAAGGCCTGTGTATGTGTGCAACTGTGTGTGACATTATGTGTGACTGTGTGTATTTAGGTGTGTGTCTCAGAGTGTGTGTGTACATGTGTAGGATTATTGTGCGTGGGAACGAGTGTGAGTGTGTGTGTGAGTGTGTGAAGCTGTGTGTGAGTGCCTAAGAAAGAGAGTAGATGCAGAGTGAGAGATATTGGGTGTGTCTAGAAGTTTTTGAATTTCCCTGTGTGAGACTGCTTGAGTCTGTGTGTGTGACTGAGTGAAGGTGTGACGCTGTGTTTGACAGTGTATGAATGTGTTAGTGTGTGTTACAGTGGGTGTGAGTGTGAGTGTGTTTCTGAGAATGAATGCATCAGAGAGTGATTATGAGTGAGGATGAGTTTGATTGCACATGCATGTGTATGATTGTGTGTGTGTGCTCCTGACCCTGTAGGAGTGTGTGTGACACATTGTGGTTGTGGTTGAGTGTGTGTGGGTGTTAGTGAACGTGTGTCAGACTGGGTACTATTGTAATTTATAAATGTGGGTGTGGGCATATGTTTTGTGAATGTGAGCAGGTGAGGGTATCTGTGAGATGGTGTGTGCAGGTATGTGATTGTATGTGACATTGTGTGAGAGTGTGTGAGACTGAGTGTGTGAGTGCGTTTGTGTGTCAGAGTGTCTCTGTGTAGGTGTGTGTGTGTTTAGAAATGTGTTAGTGTGTGAGAGTGCATGTGAGCCAGTGTGTGAGGGTGTGTTTGGTGTGAATAGGTGTGAAAGTGACTGTGTACATGTGAGTGTCTGTGCAAGTGTGAGTTTAGGTGTGAGTGTTGGTGAGTGTGTGATGGCGGTTTGACAGTGTGTGTGTCTGTGTGTGAGAGTGTGTGAGTTTGTCAAAGAAAATTTTTGTAATTGAGATGGTGTGCATGTGTAAAAGATTGTGAGACTGAGTGTGTGCATGCGTGACTGTGTATGTGTGTGTGAGGGGTGCGTGAAAGTCTAAGTGTGAGTGTGTGTGAGTCTGTGAGTGTGTGGGTGTGTGGTGTCTTTTGGAGTGAGAGTGTGCATCAGTGCTTGTGTGAGTGCATAAGAGCCTGTGAGTGCGTGGGTATGCCAGTGTGTGTAGTTGTGTGAGTGTGTGTGGCAGTGTGTGTGTACCTGTGAGGTTGTGAGCCTGTGAGTGTCTCTGAGAGGGTCTGATGTGTAGGAGTGAGTGTGCGTCAGTGTGTGTGTCTCTGAGACTTGAGTGCATTGGCAAGTCTCTGTGTGTAGGTGATTGTGGGTGTGGGACACTGTGTATGTGTTTGAGTGCATAGGAGCATGTGAGTGTGGGGTTTTGCCTGTGCGTGATTGAGTCTGTGTGAGAGTGTGCGATAGTGTGTGAGAGTGTGTGTGGTTGTGCATGTTTCTGAGAGTGCATGTGTCTGAGTGGGAGTGGGTGTTTGATTTTGTGTAGGAGAGGCTGGTTTTCGGTGACTGTGTTGTGTAACTGCATGTGTTTCTGTCAGTGTGTGTGTGTGAGGGTGAGTCATAATGCGTGTGAGTATGAGTGTGTATGTGAGAGTGCAGGTGTGTGAGAGGGAGTGAGTGTGTGAGTGCGCACACAAGTGTGCAGGTGTGTGTAAGTGCATGTGTTGGTGTGTGTGAGTGCCTCTCTGTCTGCTAAGGCCTCTGTATGTGTGCAGGTGTGTGTGACCTTATGTGTGACTGTGTATTTAGGTGTGTGCCTGTCAGAGTGTGTGCGTCTCTGTGTAGGATTATTGCGTGTGGGAATGAGTGTGATTGTGTGAGTGAGTGTGTATGGCTGTGTGCTAGTGCCTCTGTGACACATTAGATGCAAAGTGAGAGTAATTTTTGTGTCTAGAAGTTTTTGAATTTGCCTGTGTGGGATTGTGCTTGAGTGTGTGTGTGCGACCTTGTGAAGGTGTGTCAGTGTGTTTGAGAACATGTGACTGTGTTAGGGTGTTTTACAGTGGGTTTGAGTGTGAGTGCGTTTCTGAGTGACGGTGTCAGTGGGATTGTGAGTGTGTATGAGCTTGATTGTGCATGCGTGTGCATCATAGTGTGTGAGTGTGTTTTCCCGACCCTGTAGGAGTGTGTGTGACATTTTGAAGTTGTGAATGAGTGTGCGTGGCTGCGTGTGAACTTGTGTCAGACTGGGAACCATTGTCATTAATATAGCTGGGTGTGTGCATGTATGTTTTGTGTGTGTGAGCAGGTTAGTGTAGGTGTGAGTTGGTGTGTGTAGGTATGTGAATGTGCGTGACATTGAGAGTGTGTGAGACTGAAAGGGAGTGTGAGTGCGTTTGTGTGTTTGAGTGAGTCTGTGTAGGTGTCTGAGTGTGTTTAACAATGTGTGAGTGGGTGTGAGTGCATGTGAGTCAGCATGAGAGAGTGTGTTTGGGGTGACCATGTGTGAAAGTGACTGTGTGTTCATGAGTGAGTGTGTGAAATTGTATGAGTGTGTGAAGATGAGAGTGTGTAAAAGAGTGTGAGATTGTGAGTGAGTTGTGAGTGTGTTTCACTGTGTGAGCATGTGTTTGTGTGTGCATGTGTGAGTTTAGGTGTGAGTGCTTGTGAGTGTGTGAAGGGGTTCTGAGAGTGTTTGTGTGTGTCTGTGTGTGAGAGAATGTGAGTGTGCTTGTGAAAGTGAATTTATGGGAGTGAGATTTTGTGTGTGTACAAGATTGTGAGGTTGTGTGTTCATGTGCATGCCTGACTGTGCGTCTGTGGGGAGAGTGTGTGACAGCTTGAGTGTGAGTGTGTGTGAGTCTGTGAGGGTCAGGGTGTGTGGGTCTCTGTTGGAGTGAGTGAGCATGTGTGCGAGTGTGAGTGCATAAGAGGCTGTGAGTGTGTGGGTGTGTTGGTGTGTATAGTTGCATGACTGTGTGGCAATGCATGTGTACATGTGTGGGTGTGAGCCCATGAGTGTCTGTGAGAGTGTGTGAATTGTAGGAGTGAGTGTGCATCGGTGTGTGTGTCTTTGAGCTTGAGTGCATGGGTGTCTCCATGTGTAGGTGACTGTGGGTGTGGGACACTGTGTATGTGTTTGATTGCCTATAGGCTTGTGAGAGCGGGCTTTTGCCTGTGTGTGAATGAGTCTCTGTGACAGTGTGCGATAGTGTGTGGGAGTGTGAGTGAGTGTGTATGTTTCTGAGAGTGCAGGGGTCTGAGTGGGAGTGGGTGTTTGATTTTGTGTAGGAGAGGCTGGTTTTCAGTGAGTGTGTGTGACTGCATGTGTTTCGGTCAGTGTGAGTGTGAGGGTGAGTCATAATATGTGTGAGTAGGAGAGTGTGAAAGTGAGAGTGTAGGTGTGTGAGTGGAGGTGTGGGTGTGAGTGCACATACAAGTGTGCTTGTGTGTGAGAGATTGTGTGTGATGTTGTGTGTGAGTATGTCCCTGGGGGTTCAGGTCTGTGTACTTGTGCAAATTTCTGTGACATTTTGTGTGCATGTGTGTGCAGATGTGTCTTCGTGTGTCTATGAGTGTCTCAGTGTGTGTAGGTGTGTTGAGTGTAACAGTGAGTGTGTGTGTATGTGTCATTGTGTGAGGCAGGGTGAGAGTGTGTGCAAGAGTCTGAGTGTATTAGACTGAAGGAGTGAATGTGTGTCTATACAATTTTGAGAAATTCTGTGTGCGTGATTTTGTTAGAGTGTGTGTGTGAGTGTGTGAAGGTGTACTGTTGTGTATGACAGTGTGTGATTGTGTGAGTGTGTGACAGTGGGTGTGAATGTGTGAGTGAGCTACTGAGAGTGTATGTGTCTGTGTGTGTGTGTGTGCATATGAGTTGGATTATGTGTGTGTGTGCGAGATTGTGCATTTACCTGTGTGTATGACTGGGTGTGACTGCACGTGACTGCTTGTGTGTGTGACAGTGTGAGCATGCATGAGTGTGTGTGAGCATGTGTGTCTCTGTAGGTGTGTGAGTGACTGAGTGTGATAGTGTGTTCGTGAGAGTGTTGGAGTGTGTGTGACTTTGTGAGTGTTAATATAATCGATTGATAGTGTGTGTGAATGTCAGTGTGTGAGTTAGTGAGTGCGGACTGTGTGTTTGTGATATGGTGTGAATGTGTGAGAGTGTGACGGAGTGTGAGAATGGGTGAGAGGTTTTGAGGTTGTTTGTGAGGCTGTTACTGTGTGGCATTTAGCGAGTGTGTGAGTGTGAATACGAGTGTTTGTGTATGTGTGAATGCGTGTGAATGTGGGAGTGTGTCTGTGTGTGTAGGTGTGTGTGTCTGTCAGTTTGTGAACGTGTGATAGTGCGGGGTGTTTGTGACTGGGTGTGTGTATGTGAGGGTACTTGTGAGAGTGTAGGTGAGTGAGTGAGAGTAAGTGCTTGAGTGTGTATATGGGCACTTGTTTGTATGTGTATGTGTTTGTGTGTGTCCCTGTGATGGTGTTTGTCCTGTTCTGTGCATGTATGTGAGTGTGTATTTGTGAGTGTGGGTGAGTGTGTGTGCCTGTATGTCTGTAAATGTGTGTGTCTGTGTATGTAGGTGTGTGAGTGTGTGTGATACTTCGTGAGTGTGTGTGTTCATGTGTGACAGTGAGTTCAGTGGCGTGTTTGTGTCTGAATGTGTGTGAGTGTGTGTGAGAGAGGCTGAGGGAGTGTGACTGTGTAAGAGTGTGAGTCTTCATCAGAGAGCAGGTGTGCGAGTGGGAGAGGGTGTAGGTATGTATATGAGTGTGTGACCATGTGTGAGAGAGTGTGAGTGTGTCTGTGAGACTGTGTTTGAGGGTGAGTCATAATGTGTGTGAGTATGAGAGTGTGTATATGAGAGTGCAGGTGTGTGAGTGGGAGTGAGGGTGTGAGTGTGCATACAAGTGTGCAGGTGTGAGTGAGTGCGTGTGTTGGCGTGTGTGAGTGCCTCTCTGTGTGTTAAGGCCTGTGTATGTGTGCAAGTGTGTGTGATATTATGTGTGACTGTGTGTATTTATGTGTGTGTCTGTCAGAGTGTGTGTGTCTGTATGTAGGTATGTTGTGCGAGGAATGAGTGTGATTGTGTGTGTGAGTGTGTGAGGCTGTGTGTGCATGCCAATGTAAGATAGTAGATGCAGAGTGTGAGTGATTGTGTGTGTATAGATGTTCTTGAAATTGCCTGTGTGAGATTGTGCTTGATAGTGTGTGTGACTGCGAATGTGTGACAGTGTGTTTGAGAGTGTGTGACTGTGTTAGGGGGTGTTACAGTGGCTGTGACTGAGTGTGTTTTCTTGTGTGAAAGTGTCATAGAGGGATTGTGAGTGTGTATGCGTATATTTTTGTGTGCATGTGTGTGACTGTGTGTGTGTGTTCATGAACCGGTTGGAGTGTTTGCAACACTTTGTGATTGCACGTGGTTGTGTGTGTGTGTGTGAACGTGTGTCACATTGGGTACTACTGCCATGGTTATATGTGGGTGTGTTTGTGATGATTTGTGTGTGTGAGCAGGTGGGCGTGTGAATGAGTTGGTGTGTGTAGGTACATGATTGTGTGTGATGGTGTGAGATTGTGTGTGTGTGTGTGAGTGTGTTTGTGTAGGTGTGTGAGTGTGTTTAACAATGTGAGTGTGTGTGTTATTGCATGTGAGTCAGCGTGTGAGAGTGTGTTTGGTGTGACTAGGTGTGAATGGGACTGTGAGTTCATGTGTGAGTGTGTGAAAGTGCATGTGTGTGTGATGAGGAGAGAGTGTAAACGAGTGTGTGACTGTGTGTGAGTTGAGCGTGTTTCACCGTGAGTATGTGTTAGTGAGTGTGTGTGTATGTGTGAGTTCCAGTGTGTGCGTTTGTGAGTATGCGCTGGGGGACTGACTGTTCCTGTGGGTCTATGTGAGCACGTGTGAGTGTGTTTGTGAAAGCGAATTTTTGCGAGTGGGATTGTGTGCGTGTGTACACAATTGTGTGATTGTGTGTTCGTGTGCTTGTGTGACTGTGTGTGTATGTGGGGAGTGTGTGTGACAGTCTGAGGGTGAGTGCATGTGTCTGTGAGTGTGTGGGTGTGTGGGTCTCTGATAGAGTGAGTGTGTGCATGAGTGCTTGTGAGAGTGCATAAGAGCCTGTGAGTGTGTGGGTATGCCAGTGTGTGTAGTTTGTGTGTGTGTGTGGTAGTGTGTGTGTACCTGTGTTGGTGTGAGTCTGTGAGTGTCTGTGAGAGTGTCTGATGTGTAGCAGTGTGTGTGCATTAGTGTGTGTGTATTTGAGCCTGGAGTGCATGGGCGAGTCTCTGTGTGTAGGAGATTGTGGGTATGGGACACTGTGTATGTGTTTGAGTGCATATGAGCATGTGAGTGTGGGGTTTTGCCTGTGCGTGATTGAGGCTGTGTGACAGTGTGTGAGAGTGTGTGAGAGTGTGTGTGTGCATGTTTCTGAGAGTGCATGTGTCTGAGTGGGAGTGGGTGTTTGATTTTGTGAAGGAGAGTCTGGTTTTCGGTGACTGTGACTGCCTGCATGTGTTTCTGTCAGTGTGTGTGTGTGAGAGTGAGTCATAATGCGTGTATGAGAGTGTGTATGAGAGAGTTCAGGTGTATGAGAGGGAGTGAGAGTGTGAGTGTGCACAAAAGTGTGCAGGTGTGTGTGAGTGCGTGTGGTGGCATGTGGGAGTGCCTCTCTGTGTGTTAAGGCCTGTGTATGTGTGCAACTGTGTGTGACATTATGTGTGACTGTGTGTATTTAGGTGTGTGTCTCAGAGTGTGTGTGTACATGTGTAGGATTATTGTGCGTGGGAATGAGTGTGAGTGTGTGTATGAGTGTGTGAAGCTGTGTGTGAGTGCCTCAGAAAGAGAGTAGATGCAGAGTGAGAGATATTGGGTGTGTCTAGAAGTTTTTGAATTTCCCTGTGTGAGACTGCTTGAGTCTGTGTGTGTGACTGAGTGAAGGTGTGACGCTGTGTTTGACAGTGTATGAATGTGTTAGTGTGTGTTACAGTGGGTGTGAGTGTGAGTGTGTTTCTGAGAATGAATGCATCAGAGAGTGATTATGAGTGAGGATGAGTTTGATTGCACATGCATGTGTATGATTGTGTGTGTGTGCTCCTGACCCTGTAGGAGTGTGTGTGACACATTGTGGTTGTGCGTGAGTGTGTGTGGGTGTTAGTGAACGTGTGTCAGACTGGGTACTATTGTAATTTATAAATGTGGGTGTGTGCATATGTTTTGTGAATGTGAGCAGGTGAGGGTATCTGTGAGATGGTGTGTGCAGGTATGTGATTGTATGTGACATTGTGTGAGAGTGTGTGAGACTGAGTGTGTGAGTGCGTTTGTGTGTCAGAGTGTCTCTGTGTAGGTGTGTGTGTGTGTTTAGAAATGGGTTAGTGTGTGAGAGTGCATGTGAGCCAGTGTGTGAGGGTGTGTTTGGTGTGACTAGGTGTGAAAGTGACTGTGTTCATGTGAGTGTCTGTGCAAGTGTGAGTTTAGGTGTGAGTGTTGGTGAGTGTGTGATGGCGGTTTGACAGTGTGTGTGTCTGTGTGTGAGAGTGTGTGAGTTTGTCAAAGAAAATTTTTGTAATTGAGATGGTGTGCGTGTGTAAAAGATTGTGAGACTGAGTGTGTGCATGCGTGACTGTGTATGTGTGTGTGAGGGGTGCGTGAAAGTCTAAGTGTGAGTGTGTGTGAGTTTGTGAGTGTGTGGGTGTGTGGTGTCTTTTGGAGTGAGAGTGTGCATCAGTGCTTGTGTGAGTGCATAAGAGCCTGTGAGTGCGTGGGTATGCCAGTGTGTGTAGTTGTGTGAGTGTGTGTGGCAGTGTGTGTGTACCTGTGAGGTTGTGAGCCTGTGAGTGTCTCTGAGAGTGTCTGATGTGTAGGAGTGAGTGTGCGTCAGTGTGTGTGTCTCTGAGACTTGAGTGCATTGGCAAGTCTCTGTGTGTAGGTGATTGTGGGTATGGGACACTGTGTATGTGTTTGAGTGCATAGGAGCATGTGAGTGTGGGGTTTTGCCTGTGCGTGATTGAGTCTGTGTGAGAGTGTGCGATAGTGTGTGAGAGTGTGTGTGGTTGTGCATGTTTCTGAGAGTGCATGTGTCTGAGTGGGAGTGGGTGTTTGATTTTGTGTAGGAGAGGCTGGTTTTCGGTGACTGTGTTGTGTAACTGCATGTGTTTCTGTCAGTGTGTGTGTGTGAGGGTGAGTCATAATGCGTGTGAGTATGAGTGTGTATGTGAGAGTGCAGGTGTGTGAGAGGGAGTGAGTGTGTGAGTGCGCACACAAGTGTGCAGGTGTGTGTAAGTGCATGTGTTGGTGTGTGTGAGTGCCTCTCTGTCTGCTAAGGCCTCTGTATGTGTGCAGGTGTGTGTGACCTTATGTGTGACTGTGTATTTAGGTGTGTGCCTGTCAGGGTGTGTGCGTCTCTGTGTAGGATTATTGCGTGTGGGAATGAGTGTGATTGTGTGAGTGAGTGTGTATGGCTGTGTGCTAGTGCCTCTGTAACACATTAGATGCAAAGTGAGAGTAATTTTTGTGTCTAGAAGTTTTTGAATTTGCCTGTGTGGGATTGTGCTTGAGTGTGTGTGTGCGACCTTGTGAAGGTGTGTCAGTGTGTTTGAGAACATGTGACTGTGTTAGGGTGTTTTACAGTGGGTTTGAGTGTGAGTGCGTTTCTGAGTGACGGTGTCAGTGGGATTGTGAGTGTGTATGAGCTTGATTGTGCATGCGTGTGCATCATAGTGTGTGAGTGTGTTTTCCCGACCCTGTAGGAGTGTGTGTGACATTTTGAAGTTGTGAATGAGTGTGCGTGGCTGTGTGTGAACTTGTGTCAGACTGGGAACCATTGTCATTAATACAGGTGGGTGTGTGCATGTATGTTTTGTGTGTGTGAGCAGGTTAGTGTAGGTGTGAGTTGGTGTGTGTAGGTATGTGAATGTGCGTGACATTGAGAGTGTGTGAGACTGAAAGGGAGTGTGAGTGCGTTTGTGTGTTTGAGTGAGTCTGTGTAGGTGTCTGAGTGTGTTTAACAATGTGTGAGTGGGTGTGAGTGCATGTGAGTCAGCATGAGAGAGTGTGTTTGGGGTGACCATGTGTGAAAGTGACTGTGTGTTCATGAGTGAGTGTGTGAAATTGTATGAGTGTGTGAAGATGAGAGTGTGTAAAAGATTGTGAGATTGTGAGTGAGTTGTGAGTGTGTTTCACTGTGTGAGCATGTGTTTGTGTGTGCATGTGTGAGTTTAGGTGTGAGTGCTTGTGAGTGTGTGAAGGGGTTCTGAGAGTGTTTGTGTGTGTCTGTGTGTGAGAGAATGTGAGTGTGCTTGTGAAAGTGAATTTATGGGAGTGAGATTTTGTGTGTGTACAAGATTGTGAGGTTGTGTGTTCATGTGCATGCCTGACTGTGCGTCTGTGGGGAGAGTGTGTGACAGCTTGAGTGTGAGTGTGTTTGAGTCTGTGAGGGTCAGGGTGTGTGGGTCTCTGTTGGAGTGAGTGAGCATGAGTGCGTGTGTGAGTGCATAAGAGGCTGTGAGTGTGTGGGTGTGTTGGTGTGTATAGTTGCATGACTGTGTGGCAATGCATGTGTACATGTGTGGGTGTGAGCCCATGAGTGTCTGTGAGAGTGTGTGAATTGTAGGAGTGAGTGTGCATCGGTGTGTGTGTCTTTGAGCTTGAGTGCATGGGTGTCTCCATGTGTAGGTGACTGTGGGTGTGGGACACTGTGTATGTGTTTGATTGCCTATAGGCTTGTGAGAGCGGGCTTTTGCCTGTGTGTGAATGAGTCTCTGTGACAGTGTGCGATAGTGTGTGGGAGTGTGAGTGAGTGTGTATGTTTCTGAGAGTGCAGGGGTCTGAGTGGGAGTGGGTGTTTGATTTTGTGTAGGAGAGGCTGGTTTTCAGTGAGTGTGTGTGACTGCATGTGTTTCGGTCAGTGTGAGTGTGAGGGTGAGTCATAATATGTGTGAGTAGGAGAGTGTGAAAGTGAGAGTGTAGGTGTGTGAGTGGAGGTGTGGGTGTGAGTGCACATACAAGTGTGCTTGTGTGTGAGAGATTGTGTGTGATGTTGTGTGTGAGTATGTCCCTGGGGGTTCAGGTCTGTGTACTTGTGCAAATTTCTGTGACATTTTGTGTGCATGTGTGTGCAGGTGTGTCTTCGTGTGTCTATGAGTGTCTCATTGTGTGTAGGTGTGTTGAGTGTAACAGTGAGTGAGTGTGTGTGTGTCATTGTGTGAGGCAGGGTGAGAGTGTGTGCAAGTGTCTGAGTGTATTAGACTGAAGGAGTGAATGTGTGTCTATACAATTTTGAGAAATTCTGTGTGCGTGATTTTGTTAGAGTGTGTGTGTGACTGTGTGAAGGTGTACTGTTGTGTATGACAGTGTGTGATTGTGTGAGTGTGTGACAGTGGGTGTGAATGTGTGAGTGAGCTACTGAGAGTGTATGTGTCTGTGTGTGTGTGTGCATATGAGTTGGATTATGTGTGTGTGTGCGAGATTGTGCATTTACCTGTGTGTATGACTGGGTGTGACTGCACGTGACTGCTTGTGTGTGTGACAGTGTGAGCATGCATGAGTGTGTGTGAGCATGTGTGTCTCTGTAGGTGTGTGAGTGACTGAGTGTGATAGTGTGTTCGTGAGAGTGTTGGAGTGTGTGTGACTTTGTGAGTGTTAATATAATCGATTGATAGTGTGTGTGAATGTCAGTGTGTGAGTTAGTGAGTGCGGACTGTGTGTTTGTGATATGGTGTGAATGTGTGAGAGTGTGACGGAGTGTGAGAATGGGTGAGAGGTTTTGAGGATGTTTGTGAGACTGTTACTGTGTGGCATTTAGCGAGTGTGTGAGTGTGAATACGAGTGTTTGTGTATGTGTGAATGCGTGTGAATGTGGGAGTGTGTCTGTGTGTGTAGGTGTGTGTGTCTGTCAGTTTGTGAACGTGTGATAGTGCGGGTGTTTGTGACTGGGTGTGTGTATGTGAGGGTACTTGTGAGAGTGTAGGTGAGTGAGTGAGAGTAAGTGCTTGAGTGTGTATATGGGCACTTGTTTGTATGTGTATGTGTTTGTGTGTGTCCCTGTGATGGTGTTTGTCCTGTTCTGTGCATGTATGTGAGTGTGTATTTGTGAGTGTGGGTGAGTGTGTGTGCCTGTATGTCTGTAAATGTGTGTGTCTGTGTATGTAGGTGTGTGAGTGTGTGTGATACTTCGTGAGTGTGTGTGTTCATGTGTGACAGTGAGTTCAGTGGCGTGTTTGTGTCTGAAGGTGTGTGAGTGTGTGTGAGAGAGGCTGAGGGAGTGTGACTGTGTAAGAGTGTGAGTCTTCATCAGAGAGCAGGTGTGCGAGTGGGAGAGGGTGTAGGTATGTATATGAGTGTGTGACCATGTGTGAGAGAGTGTGAGTGTGTCTGTGAGACTGTGTTTGAGGGTGAGTCATAATGTGTGTGAGTATGAGAGTGTGTATATGAGAGTGCAGGTGTGTGAGTGGGAGTGAGGGTGTGAGTGTGCATACAAGTGTGCAGGTGTGAGTGAGTGCGTGTGTTGGCGTGTGTGAGTGCCTCTCTGTGTGTTAAGGCCTGTGTATGTGTGCAAGTGTGTGTGACATTATGTGTGACTGTGTGTATTTATGTGTGTGTCTGTCAGAGTGTGTGTGTCTGTATGTAGGTATGTTGTGCGTGGGAATGAGTGTGATTGTGTGTGTGAGTGTGTGAGGCTGTGTGTGCATGCCAATGTAAGATAGTAGATGCAGAGTGTGAGTGATTGTGTGTGTATAGATGTTCTTGAAATTGCCTGTGTGAGATTGTGCTTGATAGTGTGTGTGACTGCGAATGTGTGACAGTGTGTTTGAGAGTGTGTGACTGTGTTAGGGGGTGTTACAGTGGCTGTGACTGAGTGTGTTTTCTTGTGTGAAAGTGTCAGAGAGGGATTGTGAGTGTGTATGCGTATATTTTTGTGTGCATGTGTGTGACTGTGTGTGTGTGTTCATGAACCGGTTGGAGTGTTTGCAACACTTTGTGATTGCACGTGGGTGTGTGTGTGTGTGTGTGTGAACGTGTGTCACATTGGGTACTACTGCCATGGTTATATGTGGGTGTGTTTGTGATGATTTGTGTGTGTGAGCAGGTGGGGGTGTGAATGAGTTGGTGTGTGTAGGTACATGATTGTGTGTGATGGTGTGAGATTGTGTGTGTGTGTGTGAGTGTGTTTGTGTAGGTGTGTGAGTGTGTTTAACAATGTGAGTGTGTGTGTTATTGCATGTGAGTCAGCGTGTGAGAGTGTGTTTGGTGTGACTAGGTGTGAATGGGACTGTGAGTTCATGTGTGAGTGTGTGAAAGTGCATGTGTGTGTGATGAGGAGAGAGTGTAAACGAGTGTGTGACTGTGTGTGAGTTGAGCGTGTTTCACCGTGAGTATGTGTTAGTGAGTGTGTGTGTATGTGTGAGTTCCGGTGTGTGCGTTTGTGAGTATGCGCTGGGGGACTGACTGTTCCTGTGGGTCTATGTGAGCACGTGTGAGTGTGTTTGTGAAAGCGAATTTTTGCGAGTGGGATTGTGTGCGTGTGTACACAATTGTGTGATTGTGTGTTCGTGTGCTTGTGTGACTGTGTGTGTATGTGGGGAGTGTGTGTGACAGTCTGAGGGTGAGTGCATGTGTCTGTGAGTGTGTGGGTGTGTGGGTCTCTGATAGAGTGAGTGTGTGCATGAGTGCTTGTGAGAGTGCATAAGAGCCTGTGAGTGTGTGGGTATGCCAGTGTGTGTAGTTTGTGAGTGTGTGTGGCAGTGTGTGTGTACCTGTGTTGGTGTGAGTCTGTGAGTGTCTGTGAGAGTGTCTGATGTGTAGCAGTGTGTGTGCATTAGTGTGTGTGTATTTGAGCCTGGAGTGCATGGGCGAGTCTCTGTGTGTAGGAGATTGTGGGTATGGGACACTGTGTATGTGTTTGAGTGCATATGAGCATGTGAGTGTGGGGTTTTGCCTGTGCGTGATTGAGGCTGTGTGACAGTGTGTGAGAGTGTGTGAGAGTGTGTGTGTGCATGTTTCTGAGAGTGCATGTGTCTGAGTGGGAGTGGGTGTTTGATTTTGTGAAGGAGAGTCTGGTTTTCGGTGACTGTGACTGCCTGCATGTGTTTCTGTCAGTGTGTGTGTGTGAGAGTGAGTCATAATGCGTGTATGAGAGTGTGTATGAGAGAGTTCAGGTGTATGAGAGGGAGTGAGAGTGTGAGTGTGCACAAAAGTGTGCAGGTGTGTGTGAGTGCGTGTGGTGGCATGTGGGAGTGCCTCTCTGTGTGTTAAGGCCTGTGTATGTGTGCAACTGTGTGTGACATTATGTGTGACTGTGTGTATTTAGGTGTGTGTCTCAGAGTGTGTGTGTACATGTGTAGGATTATTGTGCGTGGGAACGAGTGTGAGTGTGTGTGTGAGTGTGTGAAGCTGTGTGTGAGTGCCTAAGAAAGAGAGTAGATGCAGAGTGAGAGATATTGGGTGTGTCTAGAAGTTTTTGAATTTCCCTGTGTGAGACTGCTTGAGTCTGTGTGTGTGACTGAGTGAAGGTGTGACGCTGTGTTTGACAGTGTATGAATGTGTTAGTGTGTGTTACAGTGGGTGTGAGTGTGAGTGTGCTTCTGAGAATGAATGCATCAGAGAGTGATTATGAGTGAGGATGAGTTTGATTGCACATGCATGTGTATGATTGTGTGTGTGTGCTCCTGACCCTGTAGGAGTGTGTGTGACACATTGTGGTTGTGCGTGAGTGTGTGTGGGTGTTAGTGAACGTGTGTCAGACTGGGTACTATTGTAATTTATAAATGTGGGTGTGTGCATATGTTTTGTGAATGTGAGCAGGTGAGGGTATCTGTGAGATGGTGTGTGCAGGTATGTGATTGTATGTGACATTGTGTGAGAGTGTGTGAGACTGAGTGTGTGAGTGCGTTTGTGTGTCAGAGTGTCTCTGTGTAGGTGTGTGTGTGTGTTTAGAAATGTGTTAGTGTGTGAGAGTGCATGTGAGCCAGTGTGTGAGGGTGTGTTTGGTGTGACTAGGTGTGAAAGTGACTGTGTTCATGTGAGTGTCTGTGAAGTGTGAGTTTAGGTGTGAGTGTTGGTGAGTGTGTGATGGCGGTTTGACAGTGTGTGTGTCTGTGTGTGAGAGTGTGTGAGTTTGTCAAAGAAAATTTTTGTAATTGAGATGGTGTGCGTGTGTAAAAGATTGTGAGATTGAGTGTGTGCATGCGTGACTGTGTATGTGTGTGTGAGGGGTGCGTGAAAGTCTAAGTGTGAGTGTGTGTGAGTCTGTGAGTGTGTGGGTGTGTGGTGTCTTTTGGAGTGAGAGTGTGCATCAGTGCTTGTGTGAGTGCATAAGAGCCTGTGAGTGCGTGGGTATGCCAGTGTGTGTAGTTGTGTGAGTGTGTGTGGCAGTGTGTGTGTACCTGTGAGGTTGTGAGCCTGTGAGTGTCTCTGAGAGTGTCTGATGTGTAGGAGTGAGTGTGCGTCAGTGTGTGTGTCTCTGAGACTTGAGTGCATTGGCAAGTCTCTGTGTGTAGGTGATTGTGGGTATGGGACACTGTGTATGTGTTTGAGTGCATAGGAACATGTGAGTGTGGGGTTTTGCCTGTGCGTGATTGAGTCTGTGTGAGAGTGTGCGATAGTGTGTGAGAGCGTGTGTGGTTGTGCATGTTTCTGAGAGTGCATGTGTCTGAGTGGGAGTGGGTGTTTGATTTTGTGAAGGAGAGTCTGGTTTTCGGTGACTGTGACTGCCTGCATGTGTTTCTGTCAGTGTGTGTGTGTGAGAGTGAGTCATAATGCGTGTATGAGAGTGTGTATGAGAGAGTTCAGGTTTATGAGAGGGAGTGAGAGTGTGAGTGTGCACAAAAGTGTGCAGGTGTGTGTGAGTGCGTGTGGTGGCATGTGGGAGTGCCTCTCTGTGTGTTAAGGCCTGTGTATGTGTGCAACTGTGTGTGACATTATGTGTGACTGTGTGTATTTAGGTGTGTGTCTCAGAGTGTGTGTGTACATGTGTAGGATTATTGTGCGTGGGAATGAGTGTGAGTGTGTGTGTGAGTGTGTGAAGCTGTGTGTGAGTGCCTCAGAAAGAGAGTAGATGCAGAGTGAGAGATATTGGGTGTGTCTAGAAGTTTTTGAATTTCCCTGTGTGAGACTGCTTGAGTCTGTGTGTGTGACTGAGTGAAGGTGTGACGCTGTGTTTGACAGTGTATGAATGTGTTAGTGTGTGTTACAGTGGGTGTGAGTGTGAGTGTGTTTCTGAGAATGAATGCATCAGAGAGTGATTATGAGTGAGGATGAGTTTGATTGCACATGCATGTGTATGATTGTGTGTGTGTGCTCCTGACCCTGTAGGAGTGTGTGTGACACATTGTGGTTGTGGTTGAGTGTGTGTGGGTGTTAGTGAACGTGTGTCAGACTGGGTACTATTGTAATTTATAAATGTGGGTGTGTGCATATGTTTTGTGAATGTGAGCAGGTGAGGGTATCTGTGAGATGGTGTGTGCAGGTATGTGATTGTATGTGACATTGTGTGAGAGTGTGTGAGACTGAGTGTGTGAGTGCGTTTGTGTGTCAGAGTGTCTCTGTGTAGGTGTGTGTGTGTGTTTAGAAATGGGTTAGTGTGTGAGAGTGCATGTGAGCCAGTGTGTGAGGGTGTGTTTGGTGTGACTAGGTGTGAAAGTGACTGTGTTCATGTGAGTGTCTGTGCAAGTGTGAGTTTAGGTGTGAGTGTTGGTGAGTGTGTGATGGCGGTTTGACAGTGTGTGTGTCTGTGTGTGAGAGTGTGTGAGTTTGTCAAAGAAAATTTTTGTAATTGAGATGGTGTGCGTGTGTAAAAGATTGTGAGACTGAGTGTGTGCATGCGTGACTGTGTATGTGTGTGTGAGGGGTGCGTGAAAGTCTAAGTGTGAGTGTGTGTGAGTTTGTGAGTGTGTGGGTGTGTGGTGTCTTTTGGAGTGAGAGTGTGCATCAGTGCTTGTGTGAGTGCATAAGAGCCTGTGAGTGCGTGGGTATGCCAGTGTGTGTAGTTGTGTGAGTGTGTGTGGCAGTGTGTGTGTACCTGTGAGGTTGTGAGCCTGTGAGTGTCTCTGAGAGTGTCTGATGTGTAGGAGTGAGTGTGCGTCAGTGTGTGTGTCTCTGAGACTTGAGTGCATTGGCAAGTCTCTGTGTGTAGGTGATTGTGGGTATGGGACACTGTGTATGTGTTTGAGTGCATAGGAGCATGTGAGTGTGGGGTTTTGCCTGTGCGTGATTGAGTCTGTGTGAGAGTGTGCGATAGTGTGTGAGAGTGTGTGTGGTTGTGCATGTTTCTGAGAGTGCATGTGTCTGAGTGGGAGTGGGTGTTTGATTTTGTGTAGGAGAGGCTGGTTTTCGGTGACTGTGTTGTGTAACTGCATGTGTTTCTGTCAGTGTGTGTGTGTGAGGGTGAGTCATAATGCGTGTGAGTATGAGTGTGTATGTGAGAGTGCAGGTGTGTGAGAGGGAGTGAGTGTGTGAGTGCGCACACAAGTGTGCAGGTGTGTGTAAGTGCATGTGTTGGTGTGTGTGAGTGCCTCTCTGTCTGCTAAGGCCTCTGTATGTGTGCAGGTGTGTGTGACCTTATGTGTGACTGTGTATTTAGGTGTGTGCCTGTCAGGGTGTGTGCGTCTCTGTGTAGGATTATTGCGTGTGGGAATGAGTGTGATTGTGTGAGTGAGTGTGTATGGCTGTGTGCTAGTGCCTCTGTAACACATTAGATGCAAAGTGAGAGTAATTTTTGTGTCTAGAAGTTTTTGAATTTGCCTGTGTGGGATTGTGCTTGAGTGTGTGTGTGCGACCTTGTGAAGGTGTGTCAGTGTGTTTGAGAACATGTGACTGTGTTAGGGTGTTTTACAGTGGGTTTGAGTGTGAGTGCGTTTCTTAGTGACGGTGTCAGTGGGATTGTGAGTGTGTATGAGCTTGATTGTGCATGCGTGTGCATCATAGTGTGTGAGTGTGTTTTCCCGACCCTGTAGGAGTGTGTGTGACATTTTGAAGTTGTGAATGAGTGTGCGTGGCTGTGTGTGAACTTGTGTCAGACTGGGAACCATTGTCATTAATACAGGTGGGTGTGTGCATGTATGTTTTGTGTGTGTGAGCAGGTTAGTGTAGGTGTGAGTTGGTGTGTGTAGGTATGTGAATGTGCGTGACATTGAGAGTGTGTGAGACTGAAAGGGAGTGTGAGTGCGTTTGTGTGTTTGAGTGAGTCTGTGTAGGTGTCTGAGTGTGTTTAACAATGTGTGAGTGGGTGTGAGTGCATGTGAGTCAGCATGAGAGAGTGTGTTTGGGGTGACCATGTGTGAAAGTGACTGTGTGTTCATGAGTGAGTGTGTGAAATTGTATGAGTGTGTGAAGATGAGAGTGTGTAAAAGATTGTGAGATTGTGAGTGAGTTGTGAGTGTGTTTCACTGTGTGAGCATGTGTTTGTGTGTGCATGTGTGAGTTTAGGTGTGAGTGCTTGTGAGTGTGTGAAGGGGTTCTGAGAGTGTTTGTGTGTGTCTGTGTGTGAGAGAATGTGAGTGTGCTTGTGAAAGTGAATTTATGGGAGTGAGATTTTGTGTGTGTACAAGATTGTGAGGTTGTGTGTTCATGTGCATGCCTGACTGTGCGTCTGTGGGGAGAGTGTGTGACAGCTTGAGTGTGAGTGTGTTTGAGTCTGTGAGGGTCAGTGTGTGTGGGTCTCTGTTGGAGTGAGTGAGCATGAGTGCGTGTGTGAGTGCATAAGAGGCTGTGAGTGTGTGGGTGTGTTGGTGTGTATAGTTGCATGACTGTGTGGCAATGCATGTGTACATGTGTGGGTGTGAGCCCATGAGTGTCTGTGAGAGTGTGTGAATTGTAGGAGTGAGTGTGCATCGGTGTGTGTGTCTTTGAGCTTGAGTGCATGGGTGTCTCCATGTGTAGGTGACTGTGGGTGTGGGACACTGTGTATGTGTTTGATTGCCTATAGGCTTGTGAGAGCGGGCTTTTGCCTGTGTGTGAATGAGTCTCTGTGACAGTGTGCGATAGTGTGTGGGAGTGTGAGTGAGTGTGTATGTTTCTGAGAGTGCAGGGGTCTGAGTGGGAGTGGGTGTTTGATTTTGTGTAGGAGAGGCTGGTTTTCAGTGAGTGTGTGTGACTGCATGTGTTTCGGTCAGTGTGAGTGTGAGGGTGAGTCATAATATGTGTGAGTAGGAGAGTGTGAAAGTGAGAGTGTAGGTGTGTGAGTGGAGGTGTGGGTGTGAGTGCACATACAAGTGTGCTTGTGTGTGAGAGATTGTGTGTGATGTTGTGTGTGAGTATGTCCCTGGGGGTTCAGGTCTGTGTACTTGTGCAAATTTCTGTGACATTTTGTGTGCATGTGTGTGCAGGTGTGTCTTCGTGTGTCTATGAGTGTCTCATTGTGTGTAGGTGTGTTGAGTGTAACAGTGAGTGAGTGTGTGTGTGTCATTGTGTGAGGCAGGGTGAGAGTGTGTGCAAGTGTCTGAGTGTATTAGACTGAAGGAGTGAATGTGTGTCTATACAATTTTGAGAAATTCTGTGTGCGTGATTTTGTTAGAGTGTGTGTGTGACTGTGTGAAGGTGTACTGTTGTGTATGACAGTGTGTGATTGTGTGAGTGTGTGACAGTGGGTGTGAATGTGTGAGTGAGCTACTGAGAGTGTATGTGTCTGTGTGTGTGTGTGCATATGAGTTGGATTATGTGTGTGTGTGCGAGATTGTGCATTTACCTGTGTGTATGACTGGGTGTGACTGCACGTGACTGCTTGTGTGTGTGACAGTGTGAGCATGCATGAGTGTGTGTGAGCATGTGTGTCTCTGTAGGTGTGTGAGTGACTGAGTGTGATAGTGTGTTCGTGAGAGTGTTGGAGTGTGTGTGACTTTGTGAGTGTTAATATAATCGATTGATAGTGTGTGTGAATGTCAGTGTGTGAGTTAGTGAGTGCGGACTGTGTGTTTGTGATATGGTGTGAATGTGTGAGAGTGTGACGGAGTGTGAGAATGGGTGAGAGGTTTTGAGGATGTTTGTGAGACTGTTACTGTGTGGCATTTAGCGAGTGTGTGAGTGTGAATACGAGTGTTTGTGTATGTGTGAATGCGTGTGAATGTGGGAGTGTGTCTGTGTGTGTAGGTGTGTGTGTCTGTCAGTTTGTGAACGTGTGATAGTGCGGGTGTTTGTGACTGGGTGTGTGTATGTGAGGGTACTTGTGAGAGTGTAGGTGAGTGAGTGAGAGTAAGTGCTTGAGTGTGTATATGGGCACTTGTTTGTATGTGTATGTGTTTGTGTGTGTCCCTGTGATGGTGTTTGTCCTGTTCTGTGCATGTATGTGAGTGTGTATTTGTGAGTGTGGGTGAGTGTGTGTGCCTGTATGTCTGTAAATGTGTGTGTCTGTGTATGTAGGTGTGTGAGTGTGTGTGATACTTCGTGAGTGTGTGTGTTCATGTGTGACAGTGAGTTCAGTGGCGTGTTTGTGTCTGAAGGTGTGTGAGTGTGTGTGAGAGAGGCTGAGGGAGTGTGACTGTGTAAGAGTGTGAGTCTTCATCAGAGAGCAGGTGTGCGAGTGGGAGAGGGTGTAGGTATGTATATGAGTGTGTGACCATGTGTGAGAGAGTGTGAGTGTGTCTGTGAGACTGTGTTTGAGGGTGAGTCATAATGTGTGTGAGTATGAGAGTGTGTATATGAGAGTGCAGGTGTGTGAGTGGGAGTGAGGGTGTGAGTGTGCATACAAGTGTGCAGGTGTGAGTGAGTGCGTGTGTTGGCGTGTGTGAGTGCCTCTCTGTGTGTTAAGGCCTGTGTATGTGTGCAAGTGTGTGTGACATTATGTGTGACTGTGTGTATTTATGTGTGTGTCTGTCAGAGTGTGTGTGTCTGTATGTAGGTATGTTGTGCGTGGGAATGAGTGTGATTGTGTGTGTGAGTGTGTGAGGCTGTGTGTGCATGCCAATGTAAGATAGTAGATGCAGAGTGTGAGTGATTGTGTGTGTATAGATGTTCTTGAAATTGCCTGTGTGAGATTGTGCTTGATAGTGTGTGTGACTGCGAATGTGTGACAGTGTGTTTGAGAGTGTGTGACTGTGTTAGGGGGTGTTACAGTGGCTGTGACTGAGTGTGTTTTCTTGTGTGAAAGTGTCAGAGAGGGATTGTGAGTGTGTATGCGTATATTTTTGTGTGCATGTGTGTGACTGTGTGTGTGTGTTCATGAACCGGTTGGAGTGTTTGCAACACTTTGTGATTGCACGTGGGTGTGTGTGTGTGTGTGAACGTGTGTCACATTGGGTACTACTGCCATGGTTATATGTGGGTGTGTTTGTGATGATTTGTGTGTGTGAGCAGGTGGGGGTGTGAATGAGTTGGTGTGTGTAGGTACATGATTGTGTGTGATGGTGTGAGATTGTGTGTGTGTGTGTGAGTGTGTTTGTGTAGGTGTGTGAGTGTGTTTAACAATGTGAGTGTGTGTGTTATTGCATGTGAGTCAGCGTGTGAGAGTGTGTTTGGTGTGACTAGGTGTGAATGGGACTGTGAGTTCATGTGTGAGTGTGTGAAAGTGCATGTGTGTGTGATGAGGAGAGAGTGTAAACGAGTGTGTGACTGTGTGTGAGTTGAGCGTGTTTCACCGTGAGTATGTGTTAGTGAGTGTGTGTGTATGTGTGAGTTCCGGTGTGTGCGTTTGTGAGTATGCGCTGGGGGACTGACTGTTCCTGTGGGTCTATGTGAGCACGTGTGAGTGTGTTTGTGAAAGCGAATTTTTGCGAGTGGGATTGTGTGCGTGTGTACACAATTGTGTGATTGTGTGTTCGTGTGCTTGTGTGACTGTGTGTGTATGTGGGGAGTGTGTGTGACAGTCTGAGGGTGAGTGCATGTGTCTGTGAGTGTGTGGGTGTGTGGGTCTCTGATAGAGTGAGTGTGTGCATGAGTGCTTGTGAGAGTGCATAAGAGCCTGTGAGTGTGTGGGTATGCCAGTGTGTGTAGTTTGTGAGTGTGTGTGGCAGTGTGTGTGTACCTGTGTTGGTGTGAGTCTGTGAGTGTCTGTGAGAGTGTCTGATGTGTAGCAGTGTGTGTGCATTAGTGTGTGTGTATTTGAGCCTGGAGTGCATGGGCGAGTCTCTGTGTGTAGGAGATTGTGGGTATGGGACACTGTGTATGTGTTTGAGTGCATATGAGCATGTGAGTGTGGGGTTTTGCCTGTGCGTGATTGAGGCTGTGTGACAGTGTGTGAGAGTGTGTGAGAGTGTGTGTGTGCATGTTTCTGAGAGTGCATGTGTCTGAGTGGGAGTGGGTGTTTGATTTTGTGAAGGAGAGTCTGGTTTTCGGTGACTGTGACTGCCTGCATGTGTTTCTGTCAGTGTGTGTGTGTGAGAGTGAGTCATAATGCGTGTATGAGAGTGTGTATGAGAGAGTTCAGGTGTATGAGAGGGAGTGAGAGTGTGAGTGTGCACAAAAGTGTGCAGGTGTGTGTGAGTGCGTGTGGTGGCATGTGGGAGTGCCTCTCTGTGTGTTAAGGCCTGTGTATGTGTGCAACTGTGTGTGACATTATGTGTGACTGTGTGTATTTAGGTGTGTGTCTCAGAGTGTGTGTGTACATGTGTAGGATTATTGTGCGTGGGAACGAGTGTGAGTGTGTGTGTGAGTGTGTGAAGCTGTGTGTGAGTGCCTAAGAAAGAGAGTAGATGCAGAGTGAGAGATATTGGGTGTGTCTAGAAGTTTTTGAATTTCCCTGTGTGAGACTGCTTGAGTCTGTGTGTGTGACTGAGTGAAGGTGTGACGCTGTGTTTGACAGTGTATGAATGTGTTAGTGTGTGTTACAGTGGGTGTGAGTGTGAGTGTGCTTCTGAGAATGAATGCATCAGAGAGTGATTATGAGTGAGGATGAGTTTGATTGCACATGCATGTGTATGATTGTGTGTGTGTGCTCCTGACCCTGTAGGAGTGTGTGTGACACATTGTGGTTGTGCGTGAGTGTGTGTGGGTGTTAGTGAACGTGTGTCAGACTGGGTACTATTGTAATTTATAAATGTGGGTGTGTGCATATGTTTTGTGAATGTGAGCAGGTGAGGGTATCTGTGAGATGGTGTGTGCAGGTATGTGATTGTATGTGACATTGTGTGAGAGTGTGTGAGACTGAGTGTGTGAGTGCGTTTGTGTGTCAGAGTGTCTCTGTGTAGGTGTGTGTGTGTGTTTAGAAATGTGTTAGTGTGTGAGAGTGCATGTGAGCCAGTGTGTGAGGGTGTGTTTGGTGTGACTAGGTGTGAAAGTGACTGTGTTCATGTGAGTGTCTGTGAAGTGTGAGTTTAGGTGTGAGTGTTGGTGAGTGTGTGATGGCGGTTTGACAGTGTGTGTGTCTGTGTGTGAGAGTGTGTGAGTTTGTCAAAGAAAATTTTTGTAATTGAGATGGTGTGCGTGTGTAAAAGATTGTGAGATTGAGTGTGTGCATGCGTGACTGTGTATGTGTGTGTGAGGGGTGCGTGAAAGTCTAAGTGTGAGTGTGTGTGAGTCTGTGAGTGTGTGGGTGTGTGGTGTCTTTTGGAGTGAGAGTGTGCATCAGTGC
The DNA here is from genome assembly GCF_040802235.1 of Manis javanica. Classification (NCBI taxonomy): domain Eukaryota; kingdom Metazoa; phylum Chordata; class Mammalia; order Pholidota; family Manidae; genus Manis; species Manis javanica. The sequence goes on from NC_133175.1 coordinate 494,237, forward strand.
TTGTGTGAGTGCATAAGAGCCTGTGAGTGCGTGGGTATGCCAGTGTGTGTAGTTGTGTGAGTGTGTGTGGCAGTGTGTGTGTACCTGTGAGGTTGTGAGCCTGTGAGTGTCTCTGAGAGTGTCTGATGTGTAGGAGTGAGTGTGCGTCAGTGTGTGTGTCTCTGAGACTTGAGTGCATTGGCAAGTCTCTGTGTGTAGGTGATTGTGGGTATGGGACACTGTGTATGTGTTTGAGTGCATAGGAACATGTGAGTGTGGGGTTTTGCCTGTGCGTGATTGAGTCTGTGTGAGAGTGTGCGATAGTGTGTGAGAGCGTGTGTGGTTGTGCATGTTTCTGAGAGTGCATGTGTCTGAGTGGGAGTGGGTGTTTGATTTTGTGAAGGAGAGTCTGGTTTTCGGTGACTGTGACTGCCTGCATGTGTTTCTGTCAGTGTGTGTGTGTGAGAGTGAGTCATAATGCGTGTATGAGAGTGTGTATGAGAGAGTTCAGGTTTATGAGAGGGAGTGAGAGTGTGAGTGTGCACAAAAGTGTGCAGGTGTGTGTGAGTGCGTGTGGTGGCATGTGGGAGTGCCTCTCTGTGTGTTAAGGCCTGTGTATGTGTGCAACTGTGTGTGACATTATGTGTGACTGTGTGTATTTAGGTGTGTGTCTCAGAGTGTGTGTGTACATGTGTAGGATTATTGTGCGTGGGAATGAGTGTGAGTGTGTGTGTGAGTGTGTGAAGCTGTGTGTGAGTGCCTCAGAAAGAGAGTAGATGCAGAGTGAGAGATATTGGGTGTGTCTAGAAGTTTTTGAATTTCCCTGTGTGAGACTGCTTGAGTCTGTGTGTGTGACTGAGTGAAGGTGTGACGCTGTGTTTGACAGTGTATGAATGTGTTAGTGTGTGTTACAGTGGGTGTGAGTGTGAGTGTGTTTCTGAGAATGAATGCATCAGAGAGTGATTATGAGTGAGGATGAGTTTGATTGCACATGCATGTGTATGATTGTGTGTGTGTGCTCCTGACCCTGTAGGAGTGTGTGTGACACATTGTGGTTGTGGTTGAGTGTGTGTGGGTGTTAGTGAACGTGTGTCAGACTGGGTACTATTGTAATTTATAAATGTGGGTGTGTGCATATGTTTTGTGAATGTGAGCAGGTGAGGGTATCTGTGAGATGGTGTGTGCAGGTATGTGATTGTATGTGACATTGTGTGAGAGTGTGTGAGACTGAGTGTGTGAGTGCGTTTGTGTGTCAGAGTGTCTCTGTGTAGGTGTGTGTGTGTGTTTAGAAATGGGTTAGTGTGTGAGAGTGCATGTGAGCCAGTGTGTGAGGGTGTGTTTGGTGTGACTAGGTGTGAAAGTGACTGTGTTCATGTGAGTGTCTGTGCAAGTGTGAGTTTAGGTGTGAGTGTTGGTGAGTGTGTGATGGCGGTTTGACAGTGTGTGTGTCTGTGTGTGAGAGTGTGTGAGTTTGTCAAAGAAAATTTTTGTAATTGAGATGGTGTGCGTGTGTAAAAGATTGTGAGACTGAGTGTGTGCATGCGTGACTGTGTATGTGTGTGTGAGGGGTGCGTGAAAGTCTAAGTGTGAGTGTGTGTGAGTTTGTGAGTGTGTGGGTGTGTGGTGTCTTTTGGAGTGAGAGTGTGCATCAGTGCTTGTGTGAGTGCATAAGAGCCTGTGAGTGCGTGGGTATGCCAGTGTGTGTAGTTGTGTGAGTGTGTGTGGCAGTGTGTGTGTACCTGTGAGGTTGTGAGCCTGTGAGTGTCTCTGAGAGTGTCTGATGTGTAGGAGTGAGTGTGCGTCAGTGTGTGTGTCTCTGAGACTTGAGTGCATTGGCAAGTCTCTGTGTGTAGGTGATTGTGGGTATGGGACACTGTGTATGTGTTTGAGTGCATAGGAGCATGTGAGTGTGGGGTTTTGCCTGTGCGTGATTGAGTCTGTGTGAGAGTGTGCGATAGTGTGTGAGAGTGTGTGTGGTTGTGCATGTTTCTGAGAGTGCATGTGTCTGAGTGGGAGTGGGTGTTTGATTTTGTGTAGGAGAGGCTGGTTTTCGGTGACTGTGTTGTGTAACTGCATGTGTTTCCGTCAGTGTGTGTGTGTGAGGGTGAGTCATAATGCGTGTGAGTATGAGTGTGTATGTGAGAGTGCAGGTGTGTGAGAGGGAGTGAGTGTGTGAGTGCGCACACAAGTGTGCAGGTGTGTGTAAGTGCATGTGTTGGTGTGTGTGAGTGCCTCTCTGTCTGCTAAGGCCTCTGTATGTGTGCAGGTGTGTGTGACCTTATGTGTGACTGTGTATTTAGGTGTGTGCCTGTCAGGGTGTGTGCATCTCTGTGTAGGATTATTGCGTGTGGGAATGAGTGTGATTGTGTGAGTGAGTGTGTATGGCTGTGTGCTAGTGCCTCTGTAACACATTAGATGCAAAGTGAGAGTAATTTTTGTGTCTAGAAGTTTTTGAATTTGCCTGTGTGGGATTGTGCTTGAGTGTGTGTGTGCGACCTTGTGAAGGTGTGTCAGTGTGTTTGAGAACATGTGACTGTGTTAGGGTGTTTTACAGTGGGTTTGAGTGTGAGTGCGTTTCTTAGTGACGGTGTCAGTGGGATTGTGAGTGTGTATGAGCTTGATTGTGCATGCGTGTGCATCATAGTGTGTGAGTGTGTTTTCCCGACCCTGTAGGAGTGTGTGTGACATTTTGAAGTTGTGAATGAGTGTGCGTGGCTGTGTGTGAACTTGTGTCAGACTGGGAACCATTGTCATTAATACAGGTGGGTGTGTGCATGTATGTTTTGTGTGTGTGAGCAGGTTAGTGTAGGTGTGAGTTGGTGTGTGTAGGTATGTGAATGTGCGTGACATTGAGAGTGTGTGAGACTGAAAGGGAGTGTGAGTGCGTTTGTGTGTTTGAGTGAGTCTGTGTAGGTGTCTGAGTGTGTTTAACAATGTGTGAGTGGGTGTGAGTGCATGTGAGTCAGCATGAGAGAGTGTGTTTGGGGTGACCATGTGTGAAAGTGACTGTGTGTTCATGAGTGAGTGTGTGAAATTGTATGAGTGTGTGAAGATGAGAGTGTGTAAAAGATTGTGAGATTGTGAGTGAGTTGTGAGTGTGTTTCACTGTGTGAGCATGTGTTTGTGTGTGCATGTGTGAGTTTAGGTGTGAGTGCTTGTGAGTGTGTGAAGGGGTTCTGAGAGTGTTTGTGTGTGTCTGTGTGTGAGAGAATGTGAGTGTGCTTGTGAAAGTGAATTTATGGGAGTGAGATTTTGTGTGTGTACAAGATTGTGAGGTTGTGTGTTCATGTGCATGCCTGACTGTGCGTCTGTGGGGAGAGTGTGTGACAGCTTGAGTGTGAGTGTGTTTGAGTCTGTGAGGGTCAGTGTGTGTGGGTCTCTGTTGGAGTGAGTGAGCATGAGTGCGTGTGTGAGTGCATAAGAGGCTGTGAGTGTGTGGGTGTGTTGGTGTGTATAGTTGCATGACTGTGTGGCAATGCATGTGTACATGTGTGGGTGTGAGCCCATGAGTGTCTGTGAGAGTGTGTGAATTGTAGGAGTGAGTGTGCATCGGTGTGTGTGTCTTTGAGCTTGAGTGCATGGGTGTCTCCATGTGTAGGTGACTGTGGGTGTGGGACACTGTGTATGTGTTTGATTGCCTATAGGCTTGTGAGAGCGGGCTTTTGCCTGTGTGTGAATGAGTCTCTGTGACAGTGTGCGATAGTGTGTGGGAGTGTGAGTGAGTGTGTATGTTTCTGAGAGTGCAGGGGTCTGAGTGGGAGTGGGTGTTTGATTTTGTGTAGGAGAGGCTGGTTTTCAGTGAGTGTGTGTGACTGCATGTGTTTCGGTCAGTGTGAGTGTGAGGGTGAGTCATAATATGTGTGAGTAGGAGAGTGTGAAAGTGAGAGTGTAGGTGTGTGAGTGGAGGTGTGGGTGTGAGTGCACATACAAGTGTGCTTGTGTGTGAGAGATTGTGTGTGATGTTGTGTGTGAGTATGTCCCTGGGGGTTCAGGTCTGTGTACTTGTGCAAATTTCTGTGACATTTTGTGTGCATGTGTGTGCAGGTGTGTCTTCGTGTGTCTATGAGTGTCTCATTGTGTGTAGGTGTGTTGAGTGTAACAGTGAGTGAGTGTGTGTGTGTCATTGTGTGAGGCAGGGTGAGAGTGTGTGCAAGTGTCTGAGTGTATTAGACTGAAGGAGTGAATGTGTGTCTATACAATTTTGAGAAATTCTGTGTGCGTGATTTTGTTAGAGTGTGTGTGTGACTGTGTGAAGGTGTACTGTTGTGTATGACAGTGTGTGATTGTGTGAGTGTGTGACAGTGGGTGTGAATGTGTGAGTGAGCTACTGAGAGTGTATGTGTCTGTGTGTGTGTGTGCATATGAGTTGGATTATGTGTGTGTGTGCGAGATTGTGCATTTACCTGTGTGTATGACTGGGTGTGACTGCACGTGACTGCTTGTGTGTGTGACAGTGTGAGCATGCATGAGTGTGTGTGAGCATGTGTGTCTCTGTAGGTGTGTGAGTGACTGAGTGTGATAGTGTGTTCGTGAGAGTGTTGGAGTGTGTGTGACTTTGTGAGTGTTAATATAATCGATTGATAGTGTGTGTGAATGTCAGTGTGTGAGTTAGTGAGTGCGGACTGTGTGTTTGTGATATGGTGTGAATGTGTGAGAGTGTGACGGAGTGTGAGAATGGGTGAGAGGTTTTGAGGTTGTTTGTGAGACTGTTACTGTGTGGCATTTAGCGAGTGTGTGAGTGTGAATACGAGTGTTTGTGTATGTGTGAATGCGTGTGAATGTGGGAGTGTGTCTGTGTGTGTAGGTGTGTGTGTCTGTCAGTTTGTGAACGTGTGATAGTGCGGGTGTTTGTGACTGGGTGTGTGTATGTGAGGGTACTTGTGAGAGTGTAGGTGAGTGAGTGAGAGTAAGTGCTTGAGTGTGTATATGGGCACTTGTTTGTATGTGTATGTGTTTGTGTGTGTCCCTGTGATGGTGTTTGTCCTGTTCTGTGCATGTATGTGAGTGTGTATTTGTGAGTGTGGGTGAGTGTGTGTGCCTGTATGTCTGTAAATGTGTGTGTCTGTGTATGTAGGTGTGTGAGTGTGTGTGATACTTCGTGAGTGTGTGTGTTCATGTGTGACAGTGAGTTCAGTGGCGTGTTTGTGTCTGAAGGTGTGTGAGTGTGTGTGAGAGAGGCTGAGGGAGTGTGACTGTGTAAGAGTGTGAGTCTTCATCAGAGAGCAGGTGTGCGAGTGGGAGAGGGTGTAGGTATGTATATGAGTGTGTGACCATGTGTGAGAGAGTGTGAGTGTGTCTGTGAGACTGTGTTTGAGGGTGAGTCATAATGTGTGTGAGTATGAGAGTGTGTATATGAGAGTGCAGGTGTGTGAGTGGGAGTGAGGGTGTGAGTGTGCATACAAGTGTGCAGGTGTGAGTGAGTGCGTGTGTTGGCGTGTGTGAGTGCCTCTCTGTGTGTTAAGGCCTGTGTATGTGTGCAAGTGTGTGTGACATTATGTGTGACTGTGTGTATTTATGTGTGTGTCTGTCAGAGTGTGTGTGTCTGTATGTAGGTATGTTGTGCGTGGGAATGAGTGTGATTGTGTGTGTGAGTGTGTGAGGCTGTGTGTGCATGCCAATGTAAGATAGTAGATGCAGAGTGTGAGTGATTGTGTGTGTATAGATGTTCTTGAAATTGCCTGTGTGAGATTGTGCTTGATAGTGTGTGTGACTGCGAATGTGTGACAGTGTGTTTGAGAGTGTGTGACTGTGTTAGGGGGTGTTACAGTGGCTGTGACTGAGTGTGTTTTCTTGTGTGAAAGTGTCATAGAGGGATTGTGAGTGTGTATGCGTATATTTTTGTGTGCATGTGTGTGACTGTGTGTGTGTGTTCATGAACCGGTTGGAGTGTTTGCAACACTTTGTGATTGCACGTGGGTGTGTGTGTGTGTGTGAACGTGTGTCACATTGGGTACTACTGCCATGGTTATATGTGGGTGTGTTTGTGATGATATGTGTGTGTGAGCAGGTGGGGGTGTGAATGAGTTGGTGTGTGTAGGTACATGATTGTGTGTGATGGTGTGAGATTGTGTGTGTGTGTGTGAGTGTGTTTGTGTAGGTGTGTGAGTGTGTTTAACAATGTGAGTGTGTGTGTTATTGCATGTGAGTCAGCGTGTGAGAGTGTGTTTGGTGTGACTAGGTGTGAATGGGACTGTGAGTTCATGTGTGAGTGTGTGAAAGTGCATGTGTGTGTGATGAGGAGAGAGTGTAAACGAGTGTGTGACTGTGTGTGAGTTGAGCGTGTTTCACCGTGAGTATGTGTTAGTGAGTGTGTGTGTATGTGTGAGTTCCGGTGTGTGCGTTTGTGAGTATGCGCTGGGGGACTGACTGTTCCTGTGGGTCTATGTGAGCACGTGTGAGTGTGTTTGTGAAAGCGAATTTTTGCGAGTGGGATTGTGTGCGTGTGTACACAATTGTGTGATTGTGTGTTCGTGTGCTTGTGTGACTGTGTGTGTATGTGGGGAGTGTGTGTGACAGTCTGAGGGTGAGTGCATGTGTCTGTGAGTGTGTGGGTGTGTGGGTCTCTGATAGAGTGAGTGTGTGCATGAGTGCTTGTGAGAGTGCATAAGAGCCTGTGAGTGTGTGGGTATGCCAGTGTGTGTAGTTTGTGAGTGTGTGTGGCAGTGTGTGTGTACCTGTGTTGGTGTGAGTCTGTGAGTGTCTGTGAGAGTGTCTGATGTGTAGCAGTGTGTGTGCATTAGTGTGTGTGTATTTGAGCCTGGAGTGCATGGGCGAGTCTCTGTGTGTAGGAGATTGTGGGTATGGGACACTGTGTATGTGTTTGAGTGCATATGAGCATGTGAGTGTGGGGTTTTGCCTGTGCGTGATTGAGGCTGTGTGACAGTGTGTGAGAGTGTGTGAGAGTGTGTGTGTGCATGTTTCTGAGAGTGCATGTGTCTGAGTGGGAGTGGGTGTTTGATTTTGTGAAGGAGAGTCTGGTTTTCGGTGACTGTGACTGCCTGCATGTGTTTCTGTCAGTGTGTGTGTGTGAGAGTGAGTCATAATGCGTGTATGAGAGTGTGTATGAGAGAGTTCAGGTGTATGAGAGGGAGTGAGAGTGTGAGTGTGCACAAAAGTGTGCAGGTGTGTGTGAGTGCGTGTGGTGGCATGTGGGAGTGCCTCTCTGTGTGTTAAGGCCTGTGTATGTGTGCAACTGTGTGTGACATTATGTGTGACTGTGTGTATTTAGGTGTGTGTCTCAGAGTGTGTGTGTACATGTGTAGGATTATTGTGCGTGGGAACGAGTGTGAGTGTGTGTGTGAGTGTGTGAAGCTGTGTGTGAGTGCCTAAGAAAGAGAGTAGATGCAGAGTGAGAGATATTGGGTGTGTCTAGAAGTTTTTGAATTTCCCTGTGTGAGACTGCTTGAGTCTGTGTGTGTCTGAGTGAAGGTGTGACGCTGTGTTTGACAGTGTATGAATGTGTTAGTGTGTGTTACAGTGGGTGTGAGTGTGAGTGTGCTTCTGAGAATGAATGCATCAGAGAGTGATTATGAGTGAGGATGAGTTTGATTGCACATGCATGTGTATGATTGTGTGTGTGTGCTCCTGACCCTGTAGGAGTGTGTGTGACACATTGTGGTTGTGCGTGAGTGTGTGTGGGTGTTAGTGAACGTGTGTCAGACTGGGTACTATTGTAATTTATAAATGTGGGTGTGTGCATATGTTTTGTGAATGTGAGCAGGTGAGGGTATCTGTGAGATGGTGTGTGCAGGTATGTGATTGTATGTGACATTGTGTGAGAGTGTGTGAGACTGAGTGTGTGAGTGCGTTTGTGTGTCAGAGTGTCTCTGTGTAGGTGTGTGTGTGTGTTTAGAAGTGTGTTAGTGTGTGAGAGTGCATGTGAGCCAGTGTGTGAGGGTGTGTTTGGTGTGACTAGGTGTGAAAGTGACTGTGTTCATGTGAGTGTCTGTGCAAGTGTGAGTTTAGGTGTGAGTGTTGGTGAGTGTGTGATGGCGGTTTGACAGTGTGTGTGTCTGTGTGTGAGAGTGTGTGAGTTTGTCAAAGAAAATTTTTGTAATTGAGATGGTGTGCGTGTGTAAAAGATTGTGAGACTGAGTGTGTGCATGCGTGACTGTGTATGTGTGTGTGAGGGGTGCGTGAAAGTCTAAGTGTGAGTGTGTGTGAGTCTGTGAGTGTGTGGGTGTGTGGTGTCTTTTGGAGTGAGAGTGTGCATCAGTGCTTGTGTGAGTGCATAAGAGCCTGTGAGTGCGTGGGTATGCCAGTGTGTGTAGTTGTGTGAGTGTGTGTGGCAGTGTGTGTGTACCTGTGAGGTTGTGAGCCTGTGAGTGTCTCTGAGAGTGTCTGATGTGTAGGAGTGAGTGTGCGTCAGTGTGTGTGTCTCTGAGACTTGAGTGCATTGGCAAGTCTCTGTGTGTAGGTGATTGCGGGTATGGGACACTGTGTATGTGTTTGAGTGCATAGGAACATGTGAGTGTGGGGTTTTGCCTGTGCGTGATTGAGTCTGTGTGAGAGTGTGCGATAGTGTGTGAGAGCGTGTGTGGTTGTGCATGTTTCTGAGAGTGCATGTGTCTGAGTGGGAGTGGGTGTTTGATTTTGTGAAGGAGAGTCTGGTTTTCGGTGACTGTGACTGCCTGCATGTGTTTCTGTCAGTGTGTGTGTGTGAGAGTGAGTCATAATGCGTGTATGAGAGTGTGTATGAGAGAGTTCAGGTTTATGAGAGGGAGTGAGAGTGTGAGTGTGCACAAAAGTGTGCAGGTGTGTGTGAGTGCGTGTGGTGGCATGTGGGAGTGCCTCTCTGTGTGTTAAGGCCTGTGTATGTGTGCAACTGTGTGTGACATTATGTGTGACTGTGTGTATTTAGGTGTGTGTCTCAGAGTGTGTGTGTACATGTGTAGGATTATTGTGCGTGGGAATGAGTGTGAGTGTGTGTGTGAGTGTGTGAAGCTGTGTGTGAGTGCCTCAGAAAGAGAGTAGATGCAGAGTGAGAGATATTGGGTGTGTCTAGAAGTTTTTGAATTTCCCTGTGTGAGACTGCTTGAGTCTGTGTGTGTGACTGAGTGAAGGTGTGACGCTGTGTTTGACAGTGTATGAATGTGTTAGTGTGTGTTACAGTGGGTGTGAGTGTGAGTGTGTTTCTGAGAATGAATGCATCAGAGAGTGATTATGAGTGAGGATGAGTTTGATTGCACATGCATGTGTATGATTGTGTGTGTGTGCTCCTGACCCTGTAGGAGTGTGTGTGACACATTGTGGTTGTGCGTGAGTGTGTGTGGGTGTTAGTGAACGTGTGTCAGACTGGGTACTATTGTAATTTATAAATGTGGGTGTGTGCATATGTTTTGTGAATGTGAGCAGGTGAGGGTATCTGTGAGATGGTGTGTGCAGGTATGTGATTGTATGTGACATTGTGTGAGAGTGTGTGAGACTGAGTGTGTGAGTGCGTTTGTGTGTCAGAGTGTCTCTGTGTAGGTGTGTGTGTGTGTTTAGAAATGGGTTAGTGTGTGAGAGTGCATGTGAGCCAGTGTGTGAGGGTGTGTTTGGTGTGACTAGGTGTGAAAGTGACTGTGTTCATGTGAGTGTCTGTGCAAGTGTGAGTTTAGGTGTGAGTGTTGGTGAGTGTGTGATGGCGGTTTGACAGTGTGTGTGTCTGTGTGTGAGAGTGTGTGAGTTTGTCAAAGAAAATTTTTGTAATTGAGATGGTGTGCGTGTGTAAAAGATTGTGAGACTGAGTGTGTGCATGCGTGACTGTGTATGTGTGTGTGAGGGGTGCGTGAAAGTCTAAGTGTGAGTGTGTGTGAGTTTGTGAGTGTGTGGGTGTGTGGTGTCTTTTGGAGTGAGAGTGTGCATCAGTGCTTGTGTGAGTGCATAAGAGCCTGTGAGTGCGTGGGTATGCCAGTGTGTGTAGTTGTGTGAGTGTGTGTGGCAGTGTGTGTGTACCTGTGAGGTTGTGAGCCTGTGAGTGTCTCTGAGAGTGTCTGATGTGTAGGAGTGAGTGTGCGTCAGTGTGTGTGTCTCTGAGACTTGAGTGCATTGGCAAGTCTCTGTGTGTAGGTGATTGTGGGTATGGGACACTGTGTATGTGTTTGAGTGCATAGGAGCATGTGAGTGTGGGGTTTTGCCTGTGCGTGATTGAGTCTGTGTGAGAGTGTGCGATAGTGTGTGAGAGTGTGTGTGGTTGTGCATGTTTCTGAGAGTGCATGTGTCTGAGTGGGAGTGGGTGTTTGATTTTGTGTAGGAGAGGCTGGTTTTCGGTGACTGTGTTGTGTAACTGCATGTGTTTCTGTCAGTGTGTGTGTGTGAGGGTGAGTCATAATGCGTGTGAGTATGAGTGTGTATGTGAGAGTGCAGGTGTGTGAGAGGGAGTGAGTGTGTGAGTGCGCACACAAGTGTGCAGGTGTGTGTAAGTGCATGTGTTGGTGTGTGTGAGTGCCTCTCTGTCTGCTAAGGCCTCTGTATGTGTGCAGGTGTGTGTGACCTTATGTGTGACTGTGTATTTAGGTGTGTGCCTGTCAGGGTGTGTGCGTCTCTGTGTAGGATTATTGCGTGTGGGAATGAGTGTGATTGTGTGAGTGAGTGTGTATGGCTGTGTGCTAGTGCCTCTGTAACACATTAGATGCAAAGTGAGAGTAATTTTTGTGTCTAGAAGTTTTTGAATTTGCCTGTGTGGGATTGTGCTTGAGTGTGTGTGTGCGACCTTGTGAAGGTGTGTCAGTGTGTTTGAGAACATGTGACTGTGTTAGGGTGTTTTACAGTGGGTTTGAGTGTGAGTGCGTTTCTGAGTGACGGTGTCAGTGGGATTGTGAGTGTGTATGAGCTTGATTGTGCATGCGTGTGCATCATAGTGTGTGAGTGTGTTTTCCCGACCCTGTAGGAGTGTGTGTGACATTTTGAAGTTGTGAATGAGTGTGCGTGGCTGCGTGTGAACTTGTGTCAGACTGGGAACCATTGTCATTAATATAGCTGGGTGTGTGCATGTATGTTTTGTGTGTGTGAGCAGGTTAGTGTAGGTGTGAGTTGGTGTGTGTAGGTATGTGAATGTGCGTGACATTGAGAGTGTGTGAGACTGAAAGGGAGTGTGAGTGCGTTTGTGTGTTTGAGTGAGTCTGTGTAGGTGTCTGAGTGTGTTTAACAATGTGTGAGTGGGTGTGAGTGCATGTGAGTCAGCATGAGAGAGTGTGTTTGGGGTGACCATGTGTGAAAGTGACTGTGTGTTCATGAGTGAGTGTGTGAAATTGTATGAGTGTGTGAAGATGAGAGTGTGTAAAAGAGTGTGAGATTGTGAGTGAGTTGTGAGTGTGTTTCACTGTGTGAGCATGTGTTTGTGTGTGCATGTGTGAGTTTAGGTGTGAGTGCTTGTGAGTGTGTGAAGGGGTTCTGAGAGTGTGTGTGTCTGTGTGTGAGAGAATGTGAGTGTGCTTGTGAAAGTGAATTTATGGGAGTGAGATTTTGTGTGTGTACAAGATTGTGAGGTTGTGTGTTCATGTGCATGCCTGACTGTGCGTCTGTGGGGAGAGTGTGTGACAGCTTGAGTGTGAGTGTGTGTGAGTCTGTGAGGGTCAGGGTGTGTGGGTCTCTGTTGGAGTGTGTGAGCATGAGTGCGAGTGTGAGTGCATAAGAGGCTGTGAGTGTGTGGGTGTGTTGGTGTGTATAGTTGCATGACTGTGTGGCAATGCATGTGTACATGTGTGGGTGTGAGCCCATGAGTGTCTGTGAGAGTGTGTGAATTGTAGGAGTGAGTGTGCATCGGTGTGTGTGTCTTTGAGCTTGAGTGCATGGGTGTCTCCATGTGTAGGTGACTGTGGGTGTGGGACACTGTGTATGTGTTTGATTGCCTATAGGCTTGTGAGAGCGGGCTTTTGCCTGTGTGTGAATGAGTCTCTGTGACAGTGTGCGATAGTGTGTGGGAGTGTGAGTGAGTGTGTATGTTTCTGAGAGTGCAGGGGTCTGAGTGGGAGTGGGTGTTTGATTTTGTGTAGGAGAGGCTGGTTTTCAGTGAGTGTGTGTGACTGCATGTGTTTCGGTCAGTGTGAGTGTGAGGGTGAGTCATAATATGTGTGAGTAGGAGAGTGTGAAAGTGAGAGTGTAGGTGTGTGAGTGGAGGTGTGGGTGTGAGTGCACATACAAGTGTGCTTGTGTGTGAGAGATTGTGTGTGATGTTGTGTGTGAGTATGTCCCTGGGGGTTCAGGTCTGTGTACTTGTGCAAATTTCTGTGACATTTTGTGTGCATGTGTGTGCAGGTGTGTCTTCGTGTGTCTATGAGTGTCTCAGTGTGTGTAGGTGTGTTGAGTGTAACAGTGAGTGAGTGTGTGTGTGTCATTGTGTGAGGCAGGGTGAGAGTGTGTGCAAGTGTCTGAGTGTATTAGACTGAAGGAGTGAATGTGTGTCTATACAATTTTGAGAAATTCTGTGTGCGTGATTTTGTTAGAGTGTGTGTGTGACTGTGTGAAGGTGTACTGTTGTATATGACAGTGTGTGATTGTGTGAGTGTGTGACAGTGGGTGTGAAAGTGTGAGTGAGCTACTGAGAGTGTATGTGTCTGTGTGTGTGTGTGCATATGAGTTGGATTATGTGTGTGTGCGAGATTGTGCATTTACCTGTGTGTATGACTGGGTGTGACTGCACGTGACTGCTTGTGTGTGTGACAGTGTGAGCATGCATGAGTGTGTGTGAGCATGTGTGTCTCTGTAGGTGTGTGAGTGACTGAGTGTGATAGTGTGTTCGTGAGAGTGTTGGAGTGTGTGTGACTTTGTGAGTGTTAATATAATCGATTGATAGTGTGTGTGAATGTCAGTGTGTGAGTTAGTGAGTGCGGACTGCGTGTTTGTGATATGGTGTGAATGTGTGAGAGTGTGACGGAGTGTGAGAATGGGTGAGAGGTTTTGAGGTTGTTTGTGAGACTGTTACTGTGTGGCATTTAGCGAGTGTGTGAGTGTGAATACGAGTGTTTGTGTATGTGTGAATGCGTGTGAATGTGGGAGTGTGTCTGTGTGTGTAGGTGTGTGTGTCTGTCAGTTTGTGAACGTGTGATAGTGCGGGTGTTTGTGACTGGGTGTGTGTATGTGAGGGTACTTGTGAGAGTGTAGGTGAGTGAGTGAGAGTAAGTGCTTGAGTGTGTATATGGGCACTTGTTTGTATGTGTATGTGTTTGTGTGTGTCCCTGTGATGGTGTTTGTCCTGTTCTGTGCATGTATGTGAGTGTGTATTTGTGAGTGTGGGTGAGTGTGTGTGCCTGTATGTCTGTAAATGTGTGTGTCTGTGTATGTAGGTGTGTGAGTGTGTGTGATACTTCTTGAGTGTGTGTGTTCATGTGTGACAGTGAGTTCAGTGGCGTGTTTGTGTCTGAAGGTGTGTGAGTGTGTGTGAGAGAGGCTGAGGGAGTGTGACTGTGTAAGAGTGTGAGACTTCATCAGAGAGCAGGTGTGCGAGTGGGAGGGGGTGTAGGTATGTATATGAGTGTGTGACCATGTGTGAGAGAGTGTGAGTGTGTCTGTGAGACTGTGTTTGAGGGTGAGTCATAATGTGTGTGAGTATGAGAGTGTGTATATGAGAGTGCATGTGTGTGAGTGGGAGTGAGGGTGTGAGTGTGCATACAAGTGTGCAGGTGTGAGTGAGTGCGTGTGTTGGCGTGTGTGAGTGCCTCTCTGTGTGTTAAGGCCTGTGTATGTGTGCAGGTGTGTGTGACCTTATGTGTGACTGTGTATTTAGGTGTGTGCCTGTTGGGAGCCGGGGCTATGTCCCTTCCCCCACGTCTGAACGCAGCATGGGAAAGCACAAGCTTGAGAGCAACCGGTGCAGTCCTTGGAAGTTATCTGCTCACAAAAACATATCTTGTCCTTGAAGATGAGCCAAGACTCCTCGCTCTGAAAATAGGGAGACCTTGAGGATGTGTGAGAACACCTCCCCGCCAGCGCCACCTAAGGTCCAATCATCTTCTGACCCACCCCTTACTTGCTACTTGTATAAATTGAGCCTGTAAACAATAAACTTTGCCAGCTTGATCAGACACCCTGTCTTGCTGGTCGTTCTTTGTGTCCCTTGCTTGTTCATTTCTGCAGGCGTCTCCGGCTACACTCCACGTTAATCCCGCGGGTCGGGACAACTGGCGCCCAACGTGGGGCCCCCCGGGACTCCTGCTGAAACGTCTGCTCGGAAGCCCTGGCCAGGCATTCATTTGAGTCACCGCACGGGTATTGACCTGATGTCGACTCTGCATGGAGAAGGATCACTGCGGCTCACCCGTCTGTAACACAGATCCTTGAGAGGTGAGTAGACGAATTCCCCAAGCAAGATTCCAGACAACCTCTTGGGTGTTCAGCAGTCCATTTGATCTTATCACTTTCCTCCAGTTTGCTGCCGCGATTTTTTCCTTGTTTTGTTCACTGGCCGTTCCTCTCTGAAAACCTTGTGTTTACTTTGGGCTAAAGGTCGTCCACCTCGAAGGCATACCCAGGGGACTCCGACTCCAGAGTCCCTGCCCTAGAGGGTCCGAGCAGGCGGATTGTACCTTCCGACTGTCCTATGTAAACAAGGGCTCGTCAGAGCTGACGAGAGTGGCTCCAGTGTTTCAGGACATTGATGTAGTTGCGGCTACATTGGAGGAAAAGTTTCAAATTTATACAGTGCAAGGGTTGCGGCCACAGTGATGGGCAACTCTCTGAACTCCCATGAGGTTTTCCTTACTGGACTCAAGGAGTCCCTCAGGACACGAGGAATTAGGGTTAAAAGAAAAGACCTTAGGTATTTTTTTACTTTTATCCATGAGACTTGTCCATGGTTTCCCCTAGAGGGCACTATTGATCACAAACAGTGGAAAAGAGTTGGTGATGCCCTTCAAGATTTTTATCGGACCTTTGGCCCTGAAAAGGTTCCCATCTCAGCCTTTTCATATTGGAACCTTATTCATGACGTCCTTGAGGTTCATTCACAAGATCCTGACATTAAAACTATAATCAAAACAGGAGAAAAAGCTCTCAGAGAGGACTCCCGACCGCCCTCTGCCTGCCCTTCTGTAGCCGTAGATATTCCTGGTGAACCCATAACCCATACTGACAAATCCCCCGAATCTCAACCAGACACAGAATCTCCAAATACCCATGATAAAATTGATACCCAGGACATGGCTGATCCCCCTAAGATTCCAAATATTTATCCTGCACTTACGTCCTTTAAATCACAAACTGAAGAACCCCTAGAAAATCAGACCATCCCTTGCCAGGCTGAAAGAGACCCCTGGCGCCCTACAGCGCCACCCTTTTATAATACCACCTACATAGGTTATAGACCCCCTCCGTATAATCCCTCTCTTCCAAAAGGCGCCCCCATACCTCAAAATCCTACTCTAGAAGTACTTCATAACTTATCTTCTTCCACTGACCCCATCAGGCAAGTAAAACTTTCTCTAATTAAAGAAGTCTCTTCGCTTAAAGAGATACTACAACAAAAGCGTGAACATGTTCAGCTCGTTAAAGAGATTAAAGCCCTTGACTCAGAGCTCACTTCACTACATTCTGCGCATGCTTCGTCGCTTCCTAAAAAACCCACGAAGAATGCGAAACCTAAAAACCCAGTTTTAGCCTTTCCAGTCATCCGCGGCCGCCCACTCGTCCGTGGTCGCCGCCCAGAGACCCCCCCAGAAGTCGTAGGAGAGAGTGAGGATGAAAATGCCCCCGATTCTCAAGATCCAGATATTTCAGACCAGGAACAAAACCCCGAGGGAGAGCCCTCAGACCATGAAGAGCCCAATACCAACATAAAAGATCCAGTTAAAGCCCAAAAATATCTCCGCCTGAATCTTAAACATTTAAAGGACTTAAAGGCAGCCGTCACCAATTACGGCCCCGCAGCTCCTTTCACATTAGCATTAATTGAAAGCCTGAGTGATCGGTGGCTAATCCCTAATGACTGGCTTTCCCTAGCCCGAGCTGCTTTGTCAGGAGGAGAGTATGTCTTATGGCGTACTGATTTTGTTGAGAACTGCCGTGAGACCGCGCAGCGCAATAGTGAAAGTAAAACCTCCCGCTCATGGACAAGAGATAAGCTTCTCGGCCGAAGTCCCTATGAAACAAACGAAGCCCAAGCTGCCTTCCCCCCAGGTCTCCTAGCTCAGGTCCAAAATGCAGCCCTTAAGGCATGGCGACGCCTCCCTCCTAAAGGCTCCGCCACTACCTCCCTAGCAAAAATCCGCCAAGGACCTGATGAACCTTACAGTGATTTCATTAGTCGCCTAACTGATGCTGCCGAGCGGCTAGTTGGGGGAGGAGAAACAGAAAGTGCCTTTGTTAAACACCTAGCTTATGAAAATGCTAATCCGTCCTGCCAAGAAACCATAAGACCCCATCGCTGTGGCAGTCTCACTGATTATATTAAACTCTGTTCAGGCATAGGTACCTCCCATGCAATTGGATTAGCCATAGGAATGGCACTTAAAGACATCAAAATAGATAATAATAAACAAAAAACCTGCTTTAATTGTAAACAACCAGGACATTTTGCTCGCCAATGCCAGGCAGAGACTCAGCCTCACCCACCTCGCACTTCCCTTCCTCATACACCCCTGCCTCGTGCTCCCCCAAAACCCTATGCCCTCGATGTCGGCGTGGTTTCCATTGGGCTAATGAATGCCGCTCTAAAACGACTATTGAAGGTACCCCCCTTCCACCACTCCAGGGAAACATCGAGGTTTAGATCTTCTCACAGCAGAACAGGGAGGTATCTGTTTAGCCTTACAGGAAAAATGCTGCTTCTATGCCAATAAGTCCGGCATTGTTCGAGATAAAATAAAGATTCTTCAAGATCTCGAGAGAAGAAGGAAAGAACTTCAGAACAACCCTCTTTGGACAGGACTAAATGGACTCCTCCCATACCTCCTTCCTATATTAGGCCCCCTTTTAGGATTACTACTAGTACTTTCTTTCGGCCCCTGGGCTTTTCAAAAACTTACAATGTTAATCAAACAGCAAATTGACTCCCTCGTAGCAAAACCCATACAAGTTCATTATCACCGCCTTGCTTTAGCTGACCAAGGTGTGAATCTTTACATAGAGCCCTGAGCTGGCAATAAAATAAACCAGGAACGAGCTATGTCAAGGTTTCTTGTCCTGTCCCTTGACAACATCTCTGGGCAATTAAGGCGGGTAGTCAATGACGGGTAATTAAGAGGTTGTACCTGCAGAAATACAGGACAGACATAAGACCTCTGATAAAAATAACAGGGGCCGATCTAATACTGGGGCAAGCTCCTATTTATGTAGGCCGATCCAGTATTAGGGCAAGCTCCCCTGAAGATATCAGGCCGACTCCAAAAAGAGGCAAGCTCCTGAAAAACAGAGGCCAGGTACAAAACCTCTAAACCTAAGACAGGCACCGTCTACCCAGTAGATAAAAAGCTCCAAGTTCCTGTCCCAATCCCTCCTAACTCATCCAACAAGCCTTAAGAGACCTGCATTATTTGAAATTGCAGACGGCTCCCCCACTTGTAAATCATAAGATCTAAAGTCAAGTATGGTAGCCAGTGACGGGTAAGATATGGTTGAATAGTAAATACCAACTTAAGACAGGGAGTGGTCGACAGAGGACTATGCCCCCATGTCGGGTAAGGATTTACTTCAACCGTACAACCTAAGACAGGCACATACCTTGACCCAGTCTGAGTTAGGCTGGTTATTTTATTAAAGAAAAAAGGGGGAGATGTTGGGAGCCGGGGCTATGTCCCTTCCCCCACGTCTGAACGCAGCATGGGAAAGTACAAGCTTGAGAGCAACCGGTGCAGTCCTTGGAAGTTATCTGCTCACAAAAACATATCTTGTCCTTGAAGATGAGCCAAGACTCCTCGCTCTGAAAATAGGGAGACCTTGAGGATGTGTGAGAACACCTCCCCGCCAGCGCCACCTAAGGTCCAATCATCTTCTGACCCACCCCTTACTTGCTACTTGTATAAATTGAGCCTGTAAACAATAAACTTTGCCAGCTTGATCAGACACCCTGTCTTGCTGGTCGTTCTTTGTGTCCCTTGCTTGTTCATTTCTGCAGGCGTCTCCGGCTACACTCCACGTTAATCCCGCGGGTCGGGACATGTGCCTGTCAGGGTGTGTGCATCTCTGTGTAGGATTATTACGTGTGGAAATGAGTGTGATTGTGTGAGTGAGTGTGTATGGCTGTGTGCTAGTGCCTCTGTAACACATTAGATGCAAAGTGAGAGTAATTTTTGTGTCTAGAAGTTTTTGAATTTGCCTGTGTGGGATTGTGCTTGAGTGTGTGTGTGCGAACTTGTGAAGGTGTGTCAGTGTGTTTGAGAACATGTGACTGTGTTAGGGTGTTTTACAGTGGGTTTGAGTGTGAGTGCGTTTCTGAGTGACGGTGTCAGTGGGATTGTGAGTGTGTATGAGCTTGATTGTGCATGCGTGTGCATCATAGTGTGTGAGTATGTTTTCCCGAACCTGTAGGAGTGTGCGTGACATTTTGAAGTTGTGAATGAGTGTGCGTGGCTGCGTGTGAACTTGTGTCAGACTGGGAACCATTGTCATTAATATAGCTGGGTGTGTGCATGTATGTTTTGTGTGTGTGAGCAGGTTAGTGTAGGTGTGAGTTGGTGTGTGTAGGTATGTGAATGTGCGTGACATTGAGAGTGTGTGAGACTGAAAGGGAGTGTGAGTGCGTTTGTGTGTTTGAGTGAGTCTGTGTAGGTGTCTGAGTGTGTTTAACAATGTGTGAGTGGGTGTGAGTGCATGTGAGTCAGCATGAGAGAGTGTGTTTGGGGTGACCATGTGTGAAAGTGACTGTGTGTTCATGAGTGAGTGTGTGAAATTGTATGAGTGTGTGAAGATGAGAGTGTGTAAAAGAGTGTGAGATTGTGAGTGAGTTGTGAGTGTGTTTCACTGTGAGCATGTGTTTGTGTGTGCATGTGTGAGTTTAGGTGTGAGTGCTTGTGAGTGTGTGAAGGGGTTCTGAGAGTGTTTGTGTGTGTCTGTGTGTGAGAGAATGTGAGTGTGCTTGTGAAAGTGAATTTATGGGAGTGAGATTTTGTGTGTGTACAAGATTGTGAGGTTGTGTGTTCATGTGCATGCCTGACTGTGCGTCTGTGGGGAGAGTGTGTGACAGCTTGAGTGTGAGTGTGTGTGAGTCTGTGAGGGTCAGGGTGTGTGGGTCTCTGTTGGAGTGAGTGAGCATGAGTGCGTGTGTGAGTGCATAAGAGGCTGTGAGTGTGTGGGTGTGTTGGTGTGTATAGTTGCATGACTGTGTGGCAATGCATGTGTACATGTGTGGGTGTGAGCCCATGAGTGTCTGTGAGAGTGTGTGAATTGTAGGAGTGAGTGTGCATCGGTGTGTGTGTCTTTGAGCTTGAGTGCATGGGTGTCTCCATGTGTAGGTGACTGTGGGTGTGGGACACTGTGTATGTGTTTGATTGCCTATAGGCTTGTGAGAGCGGGCTTTTGCCTGTGTGTGAATGAGTCTCTGTGACAGTGTGCGATAGTGTGTGGGAGTGTGAGTGAGTGTGTATGTTTCTGAGAGTGCAGGGGTCTGAGTGGGAGTGGGTGTTTGATTTTGTGTAGGAGAGGCTGGTTTTCAGTGAGTGTGTGTGACTGCATGTGTTTCGGTCAGTGTGAGTGTGAGGGTGAGTCATAATATGTGTGAGTAGGAGAGTGTGAAAGTGAGAGTGTAGGTGTGTGAGTGGAGGTGTGGGTGTGAGTGCACATACAAGTGTGCTTGTGTGTGAGAAATTGTGTGTGATGTTGTGTGTGAGTATGTCCCTGGGGGTTCAGGTCTGTGTACTTGTGCAAATTTCTGTGACATTTTGTGTGCATGTGTGTGCAGGTGTGTCTTCGTGTGTCTATGAGTGTCTCAGTGTGTGTAGGTGTGTTGAGTGAAACAGTGAGTGAGTGTGTGTCACTGTGTGAGGCAGGGTGAGAGTGTGTGCAAGTGTCTGAGTGTATTAGACTGAAGGAGTGAATGTGTGTCTATACAATTTTGAGAAATTCTGTGTGCGTGATTTTGTTAGTGTGTGTGACTGTGTGAAGGTGTACTGTTGTATATGACAGTGTATGATTGTGTGAGTGTGTGACAGTGGGTGTGAAAGTGTGAGTGAGCTACTGAGAGTGTATGTGTCTGTGTGTGTGTGTGCATATGAGTTGGATTATGTGTGTGTGCGAGATTGTGCATTTACCTGTGTGTATGACTGGGTGTGACTGCACGTGACTGCTTGTGTGAGTGAGAGTGTGAGCATGCATGAGTGTGTGTGAGCATGTGTGTCTCTGTAGGTGTGTGAGTGACTGAGTGTGATAGTGTGTTCGTGAGAGTGTTGGAGTGTGTGTGACTTTGTGAGTGTTAATATAATCGATTGATAGTGTGTGTGAATGTCAGTGTGTGAGTTAGTGAGTGCGGACTGCGTGTTTGTGATATGGTGTGAATGTGTGAGAGTGTGACGGAGTGTGAGAATGGGTGAGAGGTTTTGAGGTTGTTTGTGAGACTGTTACTGTGTGGCATTTAGCGAGTGTGTGAGTGTGAATACGAGTGTTTGTGTATGTGTGAATGCGTGTGAATGTGGTAGTGTGTCTGTGTGTGTAGGTGTGTGTGTCTGTCAGTTTGTGAACGTGTGATAGTGTGGGTGTTTGTGACTGGGTGTGTGTATGTGAGGGTACTTGTGAGAGTGTAGGTGAGTGAGTGAGAGTAAGTGCTTGAGTGTGTATATGGGCACTTGTTTGTATGTGTATGTGTTTGTGTGTGTCCCTGTGATGGTGTTTGTCCTGTTCTGTGCATGTATGTGAGTGTGTATTTGTGAGTGTGGGTGAGTGTGTGTGCCTGTATGTCTGTAAATGTGTGTGTCTGTGTATGAAGGTGTGTGAGTGTGTGTGATACTTCTTGAGTGTGTGTGTTCATGTGTGACAGTGAGTTCAGTGGCGTGTTTGTGTCTGAAGGTGTGTGAGTGTGTGTGAGAGAGGCTGAGGGAGTGTGACTGTGTAAGAGTGTGAGTCTTCATCAGAGAGCAGGTGTGCGAGTGGGAGAGGGTGTAGGTATGTATATGAGTGTGTGACCATGTGTGAGAGAGTGTGAGTGTGTCTGTGAGACTGTGTTTGAGGGTGAGTCATAATGTGTGTGAGTATGAGAGTGTGTATATGAGAGTGCAGGTGTGTGAGTGGGAGTGAGGGTGTGAGTGTGCATACAAGTGTGCAGGTGTGAGTGAGTGCGTGTGTTGGCGTGTGTGAGTGCCTCTCTGTGTGTTAAGGCCTGTGTATGTGTGCAAGTGTGTGTGACATTATGTGTGACTGTGTGTATTTATGTGTGTGTCTGTCAGAGTGTGTGTGTCTGTATGTAGGTATGTTGTGCGTGGGAATGAGTGTGATTGTGTGTGTGAGTGTGTGAGGCTGTGTGTGCATGCCAATGTAAGATAGTAGATGCAGAGTGTGAGTGATTGTGTGTGTATAGATGTTCTTGAAATTGCCTGTGTGAGATTGTGCTTGATAGTGTGTGTGACCGTGCGAATGTGTGACAGTGTGTTTGAGAGTGTGTGACTGTGTTAGGGGGTGTTACAGTGGCTGTGACTGAGTGTGTTTTCTTGTGTGAAAGTGTCATAGAGGGATTGTGAGTGTGTATGCGTATATTTTTGTGTGCATGTGTGTGACTGTGTGTGTGTGTTCATGAACCGGTTGGAGTGTTTGCGACACTTTGTGATTGCACGTGGGTGTGTGTGTGTGTGTGAACGTGTGTCACATTGGGTACTACTGCCATGGTTATATGTGGGTGTGTTTGTGATGATTTGTGTGTGTGAGCAGGTGGGGGTGTGAATGAGTTGGTGTGTGTAGGTACATGATTGTGTGTGATGGTGTGAGATTGTGTGTGTGTGTGTGAGTGAGTTTGTGTAGGTGTGTGAGTGTGTTTAACAATGTGAGTGTGTGTGTTATTGCATGTGAGTCAGCGTGTGAGAGTGTGTTTGGTGTGACTAGGTGTGAATGGGTCTGTGAGTTCATGTGTGAGTGTGTGAAAGTGCATGTGTGTGTGATGATGAGAGAGTGTAAACGAGTGTGTGACTGTGTGTGAGTTGAGCGTGTTTCACCGTGAGTATGTGTTAGTGAGTGTGTGTGTATGTGTGAGTTCCGGTGTGTGCGTTTGTGAGTATGCGCTGGGGGACTGACTGTTCCTGTGGGTCTATGTGAGCACGTGTGAGTGTGTTTGTGAAAGCGAATTTTTGCGAGTGGGATTGTGTGCGTGTGTACACAATTGTGTGATTGTGTGTTCGTGTGCTTGTGTGACTGTGTGTGTATGTGGGGAGTGTGTGTGACAGTCTGAGGGTGAGTGCATGTGTCTGTGAGTGTGTGGGTGTGTGGGTCTCTGATAGAGTGAGTGTGTGCATGAGTGCTTGTGAGAGTGCATAAGAGCCTGTGAGTGTGTGGGTATGCCAGTGTGTGTAGTTTGTGAGTGTGTGTGGCAGTGTGTGTGTACCTGTGTTGGTGTGAGTCTGTGAGTGTCTGTGAGAGTGTCTGATGTGTAGCAGTGTGTGTGCATTAGTGTGTGTGTATTTGAGCCTGGAGTGCATGGGCGAGTCTCTGTGTGTAGGAGAT
Source organism: Manis javanica (assembly GCF_040802235.1). Taxonomy (NCBI): domain Eukaryota; kingdom Metazoa; phylum Chordata; class Mammalia; order Pholidota; family Manidae; genus Manis; species Manis javanica. The sequence goes on from NC_133175.1 coordinate 516,767, forward strand.
TGTGGGTATGGGACACTGTGTATGTGTTTGAGTGCATATGAGCATGTGAGTGTGGGGTTTTGCCTGTGCGTGATTGAGGCTGTGTGACAGTGTGTGAGAGTGTGTGAGAGTGTGTGTGTGCATGTTTCTGAGAGTGCATGTGTCTGAGTGGGAGTGGGTGTTTGATTTTGTGAAGGAGAGTCTGGTTTTCGGTGACTGTGACTGCCTGCATGTGTTTCTGTCAGTGTGTGTGTGTGAGAGTGAGTCATAATGCGTGTATGAGAGTGTGTATGAGAGAGTTCAGGTGTATGAGAGGGAGTGAGAGTGTGAGTGTGCACAAAAGTGTGCAGGTGTGTGTGAGTGCGTGTGGTGGCATGTGGGAGTGCCTCTCTGTGTGTTAAGGCCTGTGTATGTGTGCAACTGTGTGTGACATTATGTGTGACTGTGTGTATTTAGGTGTGTGTCTCAGAGTGTGTGTGTACATGTGTAGGATTATTGTGCGTGGGAACGAGTGTGAGTGTGTGTGTGAGTGTGTGAAGCTGTGTGTGAGTGCCTAAGAAAGAGAGTAGATGCAGAGTGAGAGATATTGGGTGAGTCTAGAAGTTTTTGAAATTCCCTGTGTGAGACTGCTTGAGTCTGTGTGTGTGACTGAGTGAAGGTGTGACGCTGTGTTTGACGGTGTATGAATGTGTTAGTGTGTGTTACAGTGGGTGTGAGTGTGAGTGTGTTTCTGAGAATGAATGCATCAGAGAGTGATTATGAGTGAGGATGAGTTTGATTGCACATGCATGTGTATGATTGTGTGTGTGTGCTCCTGACCCTGTAGGAGTGTGTGTGACACATTGTGGTTGTGGTTGAGTGTGTGTGGGTGTTAGTGAACGTGTGTCAGACTGGGTACTATTGTAATTTATAAATGTGGGTGTGTGCATATGTTTTGTGAATGTGAGCAGGTGAGGGTATCTGTGAGATGGTGTGTGCAGGTATGTGATTGTATGTGACATTGTGTGAGAGTGTGTGAGACTGAGTGTGTGAGTGCGTTTGTGTGTCAGAGTGTCTCTGTGTAGGTGTGTGTGTGTTTAGAAATGTGTTAGTGTGTGAGAGTGCATGTGAGCCAGTGTGTGAGGGTGTGTTTGGTGTGACTAGGTGTGAAAGTGACTGTGTACATGTGAGTGTCTGTGCAAGTGTGAGTTTAGGTGTGAGTGTTGGTGAGTGTGTGATGGCGGTTTGACAGTGTGTGTGTCTGTGTGTGAGAGTGTGTGAGTTTGTCAAAGAAAATTTTTGTAATTGAGATGGTGTGCATGTGTAAAAGATTGTGAGACTGAGTGTGTGCATGCGTGACTGTGTATGTGTGTGTGAGGGGTGCGTGAAAGTCTAAGTGTGAGTGTGTGTGAGTCTGTGAGTGTGTGGGTGTGTGGTGTCTTTTGGAGTGAGAGTGTGCATCAGTGCTTGTGTGAGTGCATAAGAGCCTGTGAGTGCGTGGGTATGCCAGTGTGTGTAGTTGTGTGAGTGTGTGTGGCAGTGTGTGTGTACCTGTGAGGTTGTGAGCCTGTGAGTGTCTCTGAGAGTGTCTGATGTGTAGGAGTGAGTGTGCGTCAGTGTGTGTGTCTCTGAGACTTGAGTGCATTGGCAAGTCTCTGTGTGTAGGTGATTGTGGGTGTGGGACACTGTGTATGTGTTTGAGTGCATAGGAGCATGTGAGTGTGGGGTTTTGCCTGTGCGTGATTGAGTCTGTGTGAGAGTGTGCGATAGTGTGTGAGAGTGTGTGTGGTTGTGCATGTTTCTGAGAGTGCATGTGTCTGAGTGGGAGTGGGTGTTTGATTTTGTGTAGGAGAGGCTGGTTTTCGGTGACTGTGTTGTGTAACTGCATGTGTTTCTGTCAGTGTGTGTGTGTGAGGGTGAGTCATAATGCGTGTGAGTATGAGTGTGTATGTGGAGTGCAGGTGTGTGAGAGGGAGTGAGTGTGTGAGTGCGCACACAAGTGTGCAGGTGTGTGTAAGTGCATGTGTTGGTGTGTGTGAGTGCCTCTCTGTCTGCTAAGGCCTCTGTATGTGTGCAGGTGTGTGTGACCTTATGTGTGACTGTGTATTTAGTTGTGTGTGTGTCAGAGTGTGTGCATCTCTGTGTAGGATTATTGCGTGTGGGAATGAGTGTGATTGTGTGAGTGAGTGTGTATGGCTGTGTGCTAGTGCCTCTGTGACACATTAGATGCAAAGTGAGAGTAATTTTTGTGTCTAGAAGTTTTTGAATTTGCCTGTGTGGGATTGTGCTTGAGTGTGTGTGTGCGACCTTGTGAAGGTGTGTCAGTGTGTTTGAGAACATGTGACTGTGTTAGGGTGTTTTACAGTGGGTTTGAGTGTGAGTGCGTTTCTGAGTGACGGTGTCAGTGGGATTGTGAGTGTGTATGAGCTTGATTGTGCATGCGTGTGCATCATAGTGTGTGAGTGTGTTTTCCCGACCCTGTAGGAGTGTGTGTGACATTTTGAAGTTGTGAATGAGTGTGCGTGGCTGCGTGTGAACTTGTGTCAGACTGGGAACCATTGTCATTAATATAGCTGGGTGTGTGCATGTATGTTTTGTGTGTGTGAGCAGGTTAGTGAAGGTGTGAGTTGGTGTGTGTAGGTATGTGAATGTGCGTGACATTGAGAGTGTGTGAGACTGAAAGGGAGTGTGAGTGCGTTTGTGTGTTTAAGTGAGTCTGTGTAGGTGTCTGAGTGTGTTTAACAATGTGTGAGTGGGTGTGAGTGCATGTGAGTCAGCATGAGAGAGTGTGTTTGGGGTGACCATGTGTGAAAGTGACTGTGTGTTCATGAGTGAGTGTGTGAAATTGTATGAGTGTGTGAAGATGAGAGTGTGTAAAAGAGTGTGAGATTGTGAGTGAGTTGTGAGTGTGTTTCACTGTGAGCATGTGTTTGTGTGTGCATGTGTGAGTTTAGGTGTGAGTGCTTGTGAGTGTGTGAAGGGGTTCTGAGAGTGTTTGTGTGTGTCTGTGTGTGAGAGAATGTGAGTGTGCTTGTGAAAGTGAATTTATGGGAGTGAGATTTTGTGTGTGTACAAGATTGTGAGGTTGTGTGTTCATGTGCATGCCTGACTGTGCGTCTGTGGGGAGAGTGTGTGACAGCTTGAGTGTGAGTGTGTGTGAGTCTGTGAGGGTCAGGGTGTGTGGGTCTCTGTTGGAGTGAGTGAGCATGAGTGCGTGTGTGAGTGCATAAGAGGCTGTGAGTGTGTGGGTGTGTTGGTGTGTATAGTTGCATGACTGTGTGGCAATGCATGTGTACATGTGTGGGTGTGAGCCCATGAGTGTCTGTGAGAGTGTGTGAATTGTAGGAGTGAGTGTGCATCGGTGTGTGTGTCTTTGAGCTTGAGTGCATGGGTGTCTCCATGTGTAGGTGACTGTGGGTGTGGGACACTGTGTATGTGTTTGATTGCCTATAGGCTTGTGAGAGCGGGCTTTTGCCTGTGTGTGAATGAGTCTCTGTGACAGTGTGCGATAGTGTGTGGGAGTGTGAGTGAGTGTGTATGTTTCTGAGAGTGCAGGGGTCTGAGTGGGAGTGGGTGTTTGATTTTGTGTAGGAGAGGCTGGTTTTCAGTGAGTGTGTGTGACTGCATGTGTTTCGGTCAGTGTGAGTGTGAGGGTGAGTCATAATATGTGTGAGTAGGAGAGTGCGAAAGTGAGAGTGTAGGTGTGTGAGTGGAGGTGTGGGTGTGAGTGCACATACAAGTGTGCTTGTGTGTGAGAGATTGTGTGTGATGTTGTGTGTGAGTATGTCCCTGGGGGTTCAGGTCTGTGTACTTGTGCAAATTTCTGTGACATTTTGTGTGCATGTGTGTGCAGGTGTGTCTTCGTGTGTCTATGAGTGTCTCAGTGTGTGTAGGTGTGTTGAGTGAAACAGTGAGTGAGTGTGTGTCACTGTGTGAGGCAGGGTGAGAGTGTGTGCAAGTGTCTGAGTGTATTAGACTGAAGGAGTGAATGTGTGTCTATACAATTTTGAGAAATTCTGTGTGCGTGATTTTGTTAGTGTGTGTGACTGTGTGAAGGTGTACTGTTGTATATGACAGTGTATGATTGTGTGAGTGTGTGACAGTGGGTGTGAAAGTGTGAGTGAGCTACTGAGAGTGTATGTGTCTGTGTGTGTGTGTGCATATGAGTTGGATTATGTGTGTGTGCGAGATTGTGCATTTACCTGTGTGTATGACTGGGTGTGACTGCACGTGACTGCTTGTGTGTGTGACAGTGTGAGCATGCATGAGTGTGTGTGAGCATGTGTGTCTCTGTAGGTGTGTGAGTGACTGAGTGTGATAGTGTGTTCGTGAGAGTGTTGGAGTGTGTGTGACTTTGTGAGTGTTAATATAATCGATTGATAGTGTGTGTGAATGTCAGTGTGTGAGTTAGTGAGTGCGGACTGCGTGTTTGTGATATGGTGTGAATGTGTGAGAGTGTGACGGAGTGTGAGAATGGGTGAGAGGTTTTGAGGTTGTTTGTGAGACTGTTACTGTGTGGCATTTAGCGAGTGTGTGAGTGTGAATACGAGTGTTTGTGTATGTGTGAATGCGTGTGAATGTGGGAGTGTGTCTGTGTGTGTAGGTGTGTGTGTCTGTCAGTTTGTGAACGTGTGATAGTGTGGGTGTTTGTGACTGGGTGTGTGTATGTGAGGGTACTTGTGAGAGTGTAGGTGAGTGAGTGAGAGTAAGTGCTTGAGTGTGTATATGGGCACTTGTTTGTATGTGTATGTGTTTGTGTGTGTCCCTGTGATGGTGTTTGTCCTGTTCTGTGCATGTATGTGAGTGTGTATTTGTGAGTGTGGGTGAGTGTGTGTGCCTGTATGTCTGTAAATGTGTGTGTCTGTGTATGAAGGTGTGTGAGTGTGTGTGATACTTCTTGAGTGTGTGTGTTCATGTGTGAAAGTGAGTTCAGTGGCGTGTTTGTGTCTGAAGGTGTGTGAGTGTGTGTGAGAGAGGCTGAGGGAGTGTGACTGTGTAAGAGTGTGAGTCTTCATCAGAGAGCAGGTGTGCGAGTGGGAGAGGGTGTAGGTATGTATATGAGTGTGTGACCATGTGTGAGAGAGTGTGAGTGTGTCTGTGAGACTGTGTTTGAGGGTGAGTCATAATGTGTGTGAGTATGAGAGTGTGTATATGAGAGTGCAGGTGTGTGAGTGGGAGTGAGGGTGTGAGTGTGCATACAAGTGTGCAGGTGTGAGTGAGTGCGTGTGTTGGCGTGTGTGAGTGCCTCTCTGTGTGTTAAGGCCTGTGTATGTGTGCAAGTGTGTGTGACATTATGTGTGACTGTGTGTATTTATGTGTGTGTCTGTCAGAGTGTGTGTGTCTGTATGTAGGTATGTTGTGCGTGGGAATGAGTGTGATTGTGTGTGTGAGTGTGTGAGGCTGTGTGTGCATGCCAATGTAAGATAGTAGATGCAGAGTGTGAGTGATTGTGTGTGTATAGATGTTCTTGAAATTGCCTGTGTGAGATTGTGCTTGATAGTGTGTGTGACCGTGCGAATGTGTGACAGTGTGTTTGAGAGTGTGTGACTGTGTTAGGGGGTGTTACAGTGGCTGTGACTGAGTGTGTTTTCTTGTGTGAAAGTGTCAGAGAGGGATTGTGAGTGTGTATGCGTATATTTTTGTGTGCATGTGTGTGACTGTGTGTGTGTGTTCATGAACCGGTTGGAGTGTTTGCGACACTTTGTGATTGCACGTGGGTGTGTGTGTGTGTGTGAACGTGTGTCACATTGGGTACTACTGCCATGGTTATATGTGGGTGTGTTTGTGATGATTTGTGTGTGTGAGCAGGTGGGGGTGTGAATGAGTTGGTGTGTGTAGGTACATGATTGTGTGTGATGGTGTGAGATTGTGTGTGTGTGTGTGAGTGAGTTTGTGTAGGTGTGTGAGTGTGTTTAACAATGTGAGTGTGTGTGTTATTGCATGTGAGTCAGCGTGTGAGAGTGTGTTTGGTGTGACTAGGTGTGAATGGGACTGTGAGTTCATGTGTGAGTGTGTGAAAGTGCATGTGTGTGTGATGATGAGAGAGTGTAAACGAGTGTGTGACTGTGTGTGAGTTGAGCGTGTTTCACCGTGAGTATGTGTTAGTGAGTGTGTGTGTATGTGTGAGTTCCGGTGTGTGCGTTTGTGAGTATGCGCTGGGGGACTGACTGTTCCTGTGGGTCTATGTGAGCACGTGTGAGTGTGTTTGTGAAAGCGAATTTTTGCGAGTGGGATTGTGTGCGTGTGTACACAATTGTGTGATTGTGTGTTCGTGTGCTTGTGTGACTGTGTGTGTATGTGGGGAGTGTGTGTGACAGTCTGACGGTGAGTGCATGTGTCTGTGAGTGTGTGGGTGTGTGGGTCTCTGATAGAGTGAGTGTGTGCATGAGTGCTTGTGAGAGTGCATAAGAGCCTGTGAGTGTGTGGGTATGCCAGTGTGTGTAGTTTGTGAGTGTGTGTGGCAGTGTGTGTGTACCTGTGTTGGTGTGAGTCTGTGAGTGTCTGTGAGAGTGTCTGATGTGTAGCAGTGTGTGTGCATTAGTGTGTGTGTATTTGAGCCTGGAGTGCATGGGCGAGTCTCTGTGTGTAGGAGATTGTGGGTATGGGACACTGTGTATGTGTTTGAGTGCATATGAGCATGTGAGTGTGGGGTTTTGCCTGTGCGTGATTGAGGCTGTGTGACAGTGTGTGAGAGTGTGTGAGAGTGTGTGTGTGCATGTTTCTGAGAGTGCATGTGTCTGAGTGGGAGTGGGTGTTTGATTTTGTGAAGGAGAGTCTGGTTTTCGGTGACTGTGACTGCCTGCATGTGTTTCTGTCAGTGTGTGTGTGAGAGTGAGTCATAATGCGTGTATGAGAGTGTGTATGAGAGAGTTCAGGTGTATGAGAGGGAGTGAGAGTGTGAGTGTGCACAAAAGTGTGCAGGTGTGTGTGAGTGCGTGTGGTGGCATGTGGGAGTGCCTCTCTGTGTGTTAAGGCCTGTGTATGTGTGCAACTGTGTGTGACATTATGTGTGACTGTGTGTATTTAGGTGTGTGTCTCAGAGTGTGTGTGTACATGTGTAGGATTATTGTGCGTGGGAACGAGTGTGAGTGTGTGTGTGAGTGTGTGAAGCTGTGTGTGAGTGCCTAAGAAAGAGAGTAGATGCAGAGTGAGAGATATTGGGTGTGTCTAGAAGTTTTTGAATTTCCCTGTGTGAGACTGCTTGAGTCTGTGTGTGTGACTGAGTGAAGGTGTGACGCTGTGTTTGACAGTGTATGAATGTGTTAGTGTGTGTTACAGTGGGTGTGAGTGTGAGTGTGTTTCTGAGAATGAATGCATCAGAGAGTGATTATGAGTGAGGATGAGTTTGATTGCACATGCATGTGTATGATTGTGTGTGTGTGCTCCTGACCCTGTAGGAGTGTGTGTGACACATTGTGGTTGTGGTTGAGTGTGTGTGGGTGTTAGTGAACGTGTGTCAGACTGGGTACTATTGTAATTTATAAATGTGGGTGTGTGCATATGTTTTGTGAATGTGAGCAGGTGAGGGTATCTGTGAGATGGTGTGTGCAGGTATGTGATTGTATGTGACATTGTGTGAGAGTGTGTGAGACTGAGTGTGTGAGTGCGTTTGTGTGTCAGAGTGTCTCTGTGTAGGTGTGTGTGTGTTTAGAAATGTGTTAGTGTGTGAGAGTGCATGTGAGCCAGTGTGTGAGGGTGTGTTTGGTGTGACTAGGTGTGAAAGTGACTGTGTACATGTGAGTGTCTGTGCAAGTGTGAGTTTAGGTGTGAGTGTTGGTGAGTGTGTGATGGCGGTTTGACAGTGTGTGTGTCTGTGTGTGAGAGTGTGTGAGTTTGTCAAAGAAAATTTTTGTAATTGAGATGGTGTGCATGTGTAAAAGATTGTGAGACTGAGTGTGTGCATGCGTGACTGTGTATGTGTGTGTGAGGGGTGCGTGAAAGTCTAAGTGTGAGTGTGTGTGAGTCTGTGAGTGTGTGGGTGTGTGGTGTCTTTTGGAGTGAGAGTGTGCATCAGTGCTTGTGTGAGTGCATAAGAGCCTGTGAGTGCGTGGGTATGCCAGTGTGTGTAGTTGTGTGAGTGTGTGTGGCAGTGTGTGTGTACCTGTGAGGTTGTGAGCCTGTGAGTGTCTCTGAGAGTGTCTGATGTGTAGGAGTGAGTGTGCGTCAGTGTGTGTGTCTCTGAGACTTGAGTGCATTGGCAAGTCTCTGTGTGTAGGTGATTGTGGGTGTGGGACACTGTGTATGTGTTTGAGTGCATAGGAGCATGTGAGTGTGGGGTTTTGCCTGTGCGTGATTGAGTCTGTGTGAGAGTGTGCGATAGTGTGTGAGAGTGTGTGTGGTTGTGCATGTTTCTGAGAGTGCATGTGTCTGAGTGGGAGTGGGTGTTTGATTTTGTGTAGGAGAGGCTGGTTTTCGGTGACTGTGTTGTGTAACTGCATGTGTTTCTGTCAGTGTGTGTGTGTGAGGGTGAGTCATAATGCGTGTGAGTATGAGTGTGTATGTGGAGTGCAGGTGTGTGAGAGGGAGTGAGTGTGTGAGTGCGCACACAAGTGTGCAGGTGTGTGTAAGTGCATGTGTTGGTGTGTGTGAGTGCCTCTCTGTCTGCTAAGGCCTCTGTATGTGTGCAGGTGTGTGTGACCTTATGTGTGACTGTGTATTTAGTTGTGTGTGTGTCAGAGTGTGTGCATCTCTGTGTAGGATTATTGCGTGTGGGAATGAGTGTGATTGTGTGAGTGAGTGTGTATGGCTGTGTGCTAGTGCCTCTGTGACACATTAGATGCAAAGTGAGAGTAATTTTTGTGTCTAGAAGTTTTTGAATTTGCCTGTGTGGGATTGTGCTTGAGTGTGTGTGTGCGACCTTGTGAAGGTGTGTCAGTGTGTTTGAGAACATGTGACTGTGTTAGGGTGTTTTACAGTGGGTTTGAGTGTGAGTGCGTTTCTGAGTGACGGTGTCAGTGGGATTGTGAGTGTGTATGAGCTTGATTGTGCATGCGTGTGCATCATAGTGTGTGAGTGTGTTTTCCCGACCCTGTAGGAGTGTGTGTGACATTTTGAAGTTGTGAATGAGTGTGCGTGGCTGCGTGTGAACTTGTGTCAGACTGGGAACCATTGTCATTAATATAGCTGGGTGTGTGCATGTATGTTTTGTGTGTGTGAGCAGGTTAGTGAAGGTGTGAGTTGGTGTGTGTAGGTATGTGAATGTGCGTGACATTGAGAGTGTGTGAGACTGAAAGGGAGTGTGAGTGCGTTTGTGTGTTTAAGTGAGTCTGTGTAGGTGTCTGAGTGTGTTTAACAATGTGTGAGTGGGTGTGAGTGCATGTGAGTCAGCATGAGAGAGTGTGTTTGGGGTGACCATGTGTGAAAGTGACTGTGTGTTCATGAGTGAGTGTGTGAAATTGTATGAGTGTGTGAAGATGAGAGTGTGTAAAAGAGTGTGAGATTGTGAGTGAGTTGTGAGTGTGTTTCACTGTGAGCATGTGTTTGTGTGTGCATGTGTGAGTTTAGGTGTGAGTGCTTGTGAGTGTGTGAAGGGGTTCTGAGAGTGTTTGTGTGTGTCTGTGTGTGAGAGAATGTGAGTGTGCTTGTGAAAGTGAATTTATGGGAGTGAGATTTTGTGTGTGTACAAGATTGTGAGGTTGTGTGTTCATGTGCATGCCTGACTGTGCGTCTGTGGGGAGAGTGTGTGACAGCTTGAGTGTGAGTGTGTGTGAGTCTGTGAGGGTCAGGGTGTGTGGGTCTCTGTTGGAGTGAGTGAGCATGAGTGCGTGTGTGAGTGCATAAGAGGCTGTGAGTGTGTGGGTGTGTTGGTGTGTATAGTTGCATGACTGTGTGGCAATGCATGTGTACATGTGTGGGTGTGAGCCCATGAGTGTCTGTGAGAGTGTGTGAATTGTAGGAGTGAGTGTGCATCGGTGTGTGTGTCTTTGAGCTTGAGTGCATGGGTGTCTCCATGTGTAGGTGACTGTGGGTGTGGGACACTGTGTATGTGTTTGATTGCCTATAGGCTTGTGAGAGCGGGCTTTTGCCTGTGTGTGAATGAGTCTCTGTGACAGTGTGCGATAGTGTGTGGGAGTGTGAGTGAGTGTGTATGTTTCTGAGAGTGCAGGGGTCTGAGTGGGAGTGGGTGTTTGATTTTGTGTAGGAGAGGCTGGTTTTCAGTGAGTGTGTGTGACTGCATGTGTTTCGGTCAGTGTGAGTGTGAGGGTGAGTCATAATATGTGTGAGTAGGAGAGTGCGAAAGTGAGAGTGTAGGTGTGTGAGTGGAGGTGTGGGTGTGAGTGCACATACAAGTGTGCTTGTGTGTGAGAAATTGTGTGTGATGTTGTGTGTGAGTATGTCCCTGGGGGTTCAGGTCTGTGTACTTGTGCAAATTTCTGTGACATTTTGTGTGCATGTGTGTGCAGGTGTGTCTTCGTGTGTCTATGAGTGTCTCAGTGTGTGTAGGTGTGTTGAGTGAAACAGTGAGTGAGTGTGTGTCACTGTGTGAGGCAGGGTGAGAGTGTGTGCAAGTGTCTGAGTGTATTAGACTGAAGGAGTGAATGTGTGTCTATACAATTTTGAGAAATTCTGTGTGCGTGATTTTGTTAGTGTGTGTGACTGTGTGAAGGTGTACTGTTGTATATGACAGTGTATGATTGTGTGAGTGTGTGACAGTGGGTGTGAAAGTGTGAGTGAGCTACTGAGAGTGTATGTGTCTGTGTGTGTGTGTGCATATGAGTTGGATTATGTGTGTGTGCGAGATTGTGCATTTACCTGTGTGTATGACTGGGTGTGACTGCACGTGACTGCTTGTGTGTGTGAGAGTGTGAGCATGCATGAGTGTGTGTGAGCATGTGTGTCTCTGTAGGTGTGTGAGTGACTGAGTGTGATAGTGTGTTCGTGAGAGTGTTGGAGTGTGTGTGACTTTGTGAGTGTTAATATAATCGATTGATAGTGTGTGTGAATGTCAGTGTGTGAGTTAGTGAGTGCGGACTGCGTGTTTGTGATATGGTGTGAATGTGTGAGAGTGTGACGGAGTGTGAGAATGGGTGAGAGGTTTTGAGGTTGTTTGTGAGACTGTTACTGTGTGGCATTTAGCGAGTGTGTGAGTGTGAATACGAGTGTTTGTGTATGTGTGAATGCGTGTGAATGTGGGAGTGTGTCTGTGTGTGTAGGTGTGTGTGTCTGTCAGTTTGTGAACGTGTGATAGTGCGGGTGTGTGTGACTGGGTGTGTGTATGTGAGGGTACTTGTGAGAGTGTAGGTGAGTGAGTGAGAGTAAGTTCTTGAGTGTGTATATGGGCACTTGTTTGTATGTGTATGTGTTTGTGTGTGTCCCTGTGATGGTGTTTGTCCTGTTCTTTGCATGTATGTGAGTGTGTATTTGTGAGTGTGGGTGAGTGTGTGTGCCTGTATGTCTGTAAATGTGTGTGTCTGTGTATGTAGGTGTGTGAGTGTGTGTGATACTTCGTGAGTGTGTGTGTTCATGTGTGACAGTGAGTTCAGTGGCGTGTTTGTGTCTGAAGGTGTGTGTGTGTGAGAGAGGCTGAGGGAGTGTGACTGTGTAAGAGTGTGAGTCTTCATCAGAGAGCAGGTGTGCGAGTGGGAGAGGGTGTAGGTATGTATATGAGTGTGTGACCATGTGTGAGAGAGTGTGAGTGTGTCTGTGAGACTGTGTTTGAGGGTGAGTCATAATGTGTGTGAGTATGAGAGTGTGTATATGAGAGTGCAGGTGTGTGAGTGGGAGTGAGGGTGTGAGTGTGCATACAAGTGTGCAGGTGTGAGTGAGTGCGTGTGTTGGCGTGTGTGAGTGCCTCTCTGTGTGTTAAGGCCTGTGTATGTGTGCAAGTGTGTGTGACATTATGTGTGACTGTGTGTATTTATGTGTGTGTCTGTCAGAGTGTGTGTGTCTGTATGTAGGTATGTTGTGCGTGGGAATGAGTGTGATTGTGTGTGTGAGTGTGTGAGGCTGTGTGTGCATGCCAATGTAAGATAGTAGATGCAGAGTGTGAGTGATTGTGTGTGTATAGATGTTCTTGAAATTGCCTGTGTGAGATTGTGCTTGATAGTGTGTGTGACCGTGCGAATGTGTGACAGTGTGTTTGAGAGTGTGTGACTGTGTTAGGGGGTGTTACAGTGGCTGTGACTGAGTGTGTTTTCTTGTGTGAAAGTGTCAGAGAGGGATTGTGAGTGTGTATGCATATATTTTTGTGTGCATGTGTGTGACTGTGTGTGTGTGTTCATGAACCGGTTGGAGTGTTTGCAACACTTTGTGATTGCACGTGGGTGTGTGTGTGTGTGTGAACGTGTGTCACATTGGGTACTACTGCCATGGTTATATGTGGGTGTGTTTGTGATGATTTGTGTGTGTGAGCAGGTGGGGGTGTGAATGAGTTGGTGTGTGTAGGTACATGATTGTGTGTGATGGTGTGAGATTGTGTGTGTGTGTGTGAGTGAGTTTGTGTAGGTGTGTGAGTGTGTTTAACAATGTGAGTGTGTGTGTTATTGCATGTGAGTCAGCGTGTGAGAGTGTGTTTGGTGTGACTAGGTGTGAATGGGACTGTGAGTTCATGTGTGAGTGTGTGAAAGTGCATGTGTGTGTGATGAGGAGAGAGTGTAAACGAGTGTGTGACTGTGTGTGAGTTGAGCGTGTTTCACCGTGAGTATGTGTTAGTGAGTGTGTGTGTATGTGTGAGTTCCGGTGTGTGCGTTTGTGAGTATGCGCTGGGGGACTGACTGTTCCTGTGGGTCTATGTGAGCACGTGTGAGTGTGTTTGTGAAAGCGAATTTTTGCGAGTGGGATTGTGTGCGTGTGTACACAATTGTGTGATTGTGTGTTCGTGTGCTTGTGTGACTGTGTGTGTATGTGGGGAGTGTGTGTGACAGTCTGAGGGTGAGTGCATGTGTCTGTGAGTGTGTGGGTGTGTGGGTCTCTGATAGAGTGAGTGTGTGCATGAGTGCTTGTGAGAGTGCATAAGAGCCTGTGAGTGTGTGGGTATGCCAGTGTGTGTAGTTTGTGAGTGTGTGTGGCAGTGTGTGTGTACCTGTGTTGGTGTGAGTCTGTGAGTGTCTGTGAGAGTGTCTGATGTGTAGCAGTGTGTGTGCATTAGTGTGTGTGTATTTGAGCCTGGAGTGCATGGGCGAGTCTCTGTGTGTAGGAGATTGTGGGTATGGGACACTGTGTATGTGTTTGAGTGCATATGAGCATGTGAGTGTGGGGTTTTGCCTGTGCGTGATTGAGGCTGTGTGACAGTGTGTGAGAGTGTGTGAGAGTGTGTGTGTGCATGTTTCTGAGAGTGCATGTGTCTGAGTGGGAGTGGGTGTTTGATTTTGTGAAGGAGAGTCTGGTTTTCGGTGACTGTGACTGCCTGCATGTGTTTCTGTCAGTGTGTGTGTGTGAGAGTGAGTCATAATGCGTGTATGAGAGTGTGTATGAGAGAGTTCAGGTGTATGAGAGGGAGTGAGAGTGTGAGTGTGCACAAAAGTGTGCAGGTGTGTGTGAGTGCGTGTGGTGGCATGTGGGAGTGCCTCTCTGTGTGTTAAGGCCTGTGTATGTGTGCAACTGTGTGTGACATTATGTGTGACTGTGTGTATTTAGGTGTGTGTCTCAGAGTGTGTGTGTACATGTGTAGGATTATTGTGCGTGGGAACGAGTGTGAGTGTGTGTGTGAGTGTGTGAAGCTGTGTGTGAGTGCCTAAGAAAGAGAGTAGATGCAGAGTGAGAGATATTGGGTGTGTCTAGAAGTTTTTGAATTTCCCTGTGTGAGACTGCTTGAGTCTGTGTGTGTGACTGAGTGAAGGTGTGACGCTGTGTTTGACAGTGTATGAATGTGTTAGTGTGTGTTACAGTGGGTGTGAGTGTGAGTGTGTTTCTGAGAATGAATGCATCAGAGAGTGATTATGAGTGAGGATGAGTTTGATTGCACATGCATGTGTATGATTGTGTGTGTGTGCTCCTGACCCTGTAGGAGTGTGTGTGACACATTGTGGTTGTGCGTGAGTGTGTGTGGGTGTTAGTGAACGTGTGTCAGACTGGGTACTATTGTAATTTATAAATGTGGGTGTGTGCATATGTTTTGTGAATGTGAGCAGGTGAGGGTATCTGTGAGATGGTGTGTGCAGGTATGTGATTGTATGTGACATTGTGTGAGAGTGTGTGAGACTGAGTGTGTGAGTGCGTTTGTGTGTCAGAGTGTCTCTGTGTAGGTGTGTGTGTGTGTTTAGAAATGTGTTAGTGTGTGAGAGTGCATGTGAGCCAGTGTGTGAGGGTGTGTTTGGTGTGACTAGGTGTGAAAGTGACTGTGTTCATGTGAGTGTCTGTGCAAGTGTGAGTTTAGGTGTGAGTGTTGGTGAGTGTGTGATGGCGGTTTGACAGTGTGTGTCTGTGTGTGAGAGTGTGTGAGTTTGTCAAAGAAAATTTTTGTAATTGAGATGGTGTGCGTGTGTAAAAGATTGTGAGACTGAGTGTGTGCATGCGTGACTGTGTATGTGTGTGTGAGGGGTGCGTGAAAGTCTAAGTGTGAGTGTGTGTGAGTCTGTGAGTGTGTGGGTGTGTGGTGTCTTTTGGAGTGAGAGTGTGCATCAGTGCTTGTGTGAGTGCATAAGAGCCTGTGAGTGCGTGGGTATGCCAGTGTGTGTAGTTGTGTGAGTGTGTGTGGCAGTGTGTGTGTACCTGTGAGGTTGTGAGCCTGTGAGTGTCTCTGAGAGTGTCTGATGTGTAGGAGTGAGTGTGCGTCAGTGTGTGTGTCTCTGAGACTTGAGTGCATTGGCAAGTCTCTGTGTGTAGGTGATTGTGGGTATGGGACACTGTGTATGTGTTTGAGTGCATAGGAGCATGTGAGTGTGGGGTTTTGCCTGTGCGTGATTGAGTCTGTGTGAGAGTGTGCGATAGTGTGTGAGAGTGTGTGTGGTTGTGCATGTTTCTGAGAGTGCATGTGTCTGAGTGGGAGTGGGTGTTTGATTTTGTGTAGGAGAGGCTGGTTTTCGGTGACTGTGTTGTGTAACTGCATGTGTTTCTGTCAGTGTGTGTGTGTGAGGGTGAGTCATAATGCGTGTGAGTATGAGTGTGTATGTGAGAGTGCATGTGTGTGAGAGGGAGTGAGTGTGTGAGTGCGCACACAAGTGTGCAGGTGTGTGTAAGTGCATGTGTTGGTGTGTGTGAGTGCCTCTCTGTCTGCTAAGGCCTCTGTATGTGTGCAGGTGTGTGTGACCTTATGTGTGACTGTGTATTTAGGTGTGTGCCTGTCAGAGTGTGTGCGTCTCTGTGTAGGATTATTGCGTGTGGGAATGAGTGTGATTGTGTGAGTGAGTGTGTATGGCTGTGTGCTAGTGCCTCTGTAACACATTAGATGCAAAGTGAGAGTAATTTTTGTGTCTAGAAGTTTTTGAATTTGCCTGTGTGGGATTGTGCTTGAGTGTGTGTGTGCGACCTTGTGAAGGTGTGTCAGTGTGTTTGAGAACATGTGACTGTGTTAGGGTGTGTTACAGTGGGTTTGAGTGTGAGTGCGTTTCTGAGTGACAGTGTCAGAGTGCGATTGTGAGTGTGTATGTGCTTGGTTGTGCATGCGTGTCCATCATAGTGTGTGAGTGTGTGTTCCCGACCCTGTAGGAGTGTGTGTGACATTTTGAAGTGGTGAATGAGTGTGCGTGGCTGCGTGTAAACTTGTGTCAGACTGGGAACCATTGTCATTAATACAGGTGGGTGTGTGCATGTATGTTTTGTGTGTGTGAGCAGGTTAGTGTAGGTGTGAGTTGGTGTGTGTAGGTATGTGAATGTGCGTGACATTGAGAGTGTGTGAGACTGAAAGGGAGTGTGAGTGCGTTTGTGTGTTTGAGTGAGTCTGTGTAGGTGTCTGAGTGTGTTTAACAATGTGTGAGTGGGTGTGAGTGCATGTGAGTCAGCATGAGAGAGTGTGTTTGGGGTGACCATGTGTGAAAGTGACTGTGTGTTCATGAGTGAGTGTGTGAAATTGTATGAGTGTGTGAAGATGAGAGTGTGTAAAAGAGTGTGAGATTGTGAGTGAGTTGTGAGTGTGTTTCACTGTGTGAGCATGTGTTTGTGTGTGCATGTGTGAGTTTAGGTGTGAGTGCTTGTGAGTGTGTGAAGGGGTTCTGAGAGTGTTTGTGTGTGTCTGTGTGTGAGAGAATGTGAGTGTGCTTGTGAAAGTGAATTTATGGGAGTGAGATTTTGTGTGTGTACAAGATTGTGAGGTTGTGTGTTCATGTGCATGCCTGACTGTGCGTCTGTGGGGAGAGTGTGTGACAGCTTGAGTGTGAGTGTGTGTGAGTCTGTGAGGGTCAGGGTGTGTGGGTCTCTGTTGGAGTGAGTGAGCATGAGTGCGTGTGTGAGTGCATAAGAGGCTGTGAGTGTGTGGGTGTGTTGGTGTGTATAGTTGCATGACTGTGTGGCAATGCATGTGTACATGTGTGGGTGTGAGCCCATGAGTGTCTGTGAGAGTGTGTGAATTGTAGGAGTGAGTGTGCATCGGTGTGTGTGTCTTTGAGCTTGAGTGCATGGGTGTCTCCATGTGTAGGTGACTGTGGGTGTGGGACACTGTGTATGTGTTTGATTGCCTATAGGCTTGTGAGAGCGGGCTTTTGCCTGTGTGTGAATGAGTCTCTGTGACAGTGTGCGATAGTGTGTGGGAGTGTGAGTGAGTGTGTATGTTTCTGAGAGTGCAGGGGTCTGAGTGGGAGTGGGTGTTTGATTTTGTGTAGGAGAGGCTGGTTTTCAGTGAGTGTGTGTGACTGCATGTGTTTCGGTCAGTGTGAGTGTGAGGGTGAGTCATAATATGTGTGAGTAGGAGAGTGTGAAAGTGAGAGTGTAGGTGTGTGAGTGGAGGTGTGGGTGTGAGTGCACATACAAGTGTGCTTGTGTGTGAGAGATTGTGTGTGATGTTGTGTGTGAGTATGTCCCTGGGGGTTCAGGTCTGTGTACTTGTGCAAATTTCTGTGACATTTTGTGTGCATGTGTGTGCAGGTGTGTCTTCGTGTGTCTATGAGTGTCTCAGTGTGTGTAGGTGTGTTGAGTGTAACAGTGAGTGAGTGTGTGTGTGTCATTGTGTGAGGCAGGGTGAGAGTGTGTGCAAGTGTCTGAGTGTATTAGACTGAAGGAGTGAATGTGTGTCTATACAATTTTGAGAAATTCTGTGTGCGTGATTTTGTTAGAGTGTGTGTGTGACTGTGTGAAGGTGTACTGTTGTGTATGACAGTGTGTGATTGTGTGAGTGTGTGACAGTGGGTGTGAATGTGTGAGTGAGCTACTGAGAGTGTATGTGTCTGTGTGTGTGTGTGCATATGAGTTGGATTATGTGTGTGTGTGCGAGATTGTGCATTTACCTGTGTGTATGACTGGGTGTGACTGCACGTGACTGCTTGTGTGTGTGACAGTGTGAGCATGCATGAGTGTGTGTGAGCATGTGTGTCTCTGTAGGTGTGTGAGTGACTGAGTGTGATAGTGTGTTCGTGAGAGTGTTGGAGTGTGTGTGACTTTGTGAGTGTTAATATAATCGATTGATAGTGTGTGTGAATGTCAGTGTGTGAGTTAGTGAGTGCGGACTGTGTGTTTGTGATATGGTGTGAATGTGTGAGAGTGTGACGGAGTGTGAGAATGGGTGAGAGGTTTTGAGGTTGTTTGTGAGACTGTTACTGTGTGGCATTTAGCGAGTGTGTGAGTGTGAATACGAGTGTTTGTGTATGTGTGAATGCGTGTGAATGTGGGAGTGTGTCTGTGTGTGTAGGTGTGTGTGTCTGTCAGTTTGTGAACGTGTGATAGTGCGGGTGTTTGTGACTGGGTGTGTGTATGTGAGGGTACTTGTGAGAGTGTAGGTGAGTGAGTGAGAGTAAGTGCTTGAGTGTGTATATGGGCACTTGTTTGTATGTGTATGTGTTTGTGTGTGTCCCTGTGATGGTGTTTGTCCTGTTCTGTGCATGTATGTGAGTGTGTATTTGTGAGTGTGGGTGAGTGTGTGTGCCTGTATGTCTGTAAATGTGTGTGTCTGTGTATGTAGGTGTGTGAGTGTGTGTGATACTTCTTGAGTGTGTGTGTTCATGTGTGACAGTGAGTTCAGTGGCGTGTTTGTGTCTGAAGGTGTGTGAGTGTGTGTGAGAGAGGCTGAGGGAGTGTGACTGTGTAAGTGTGTGAGTCTTCATCAGAGAGCAGGTGTGCGAGTGGGAGAGGGTGTAGGTATGTATATGAGTGTGTGACCATGTGTGAGAGAGTGTGTGTGTCTGTGAGACTGTGTTTGAGGGTGAGTCATAATGTGTGTGAGTATGAGAGTGTGTATATGAGAGTGCAGGTGTGTGAGTGGGAGTGAGGGTGTGAGTGTGCATACAAGTGTGCAGGTGTGAGTGAGTGCGTGTGTTGGCGTGTGTGAGTGCCTCTCTGTGTGTTAAGGCCTGTGTATGTGTGCAAGTGTGTGTGACATTATGTGTGACTGTGTGTATTTATGTGTGTGTCTGTCAGAGTGTGTGTGTCTGTATGTAGGTATGTTGTGCGTGGGAATGAGTGTGATTGTGTGTGTGAGTGTGTGAGGCTGTGTGTGCATGCCAATGTAAGATAGTAGATGCAGAGTGTGAGTGATTGTGTGTGTATAGATGTTCTTGAAATTGCCTGTGTGAGATTGTGCTTGATAGTGTGTGTGACTGTGCGAATGTGTGACAGTGTGTTTGAGAGTGTGTGACTGTGTTAGGGGGTGTTACAGTGGCTGTGACTGAGTGTGTTTTCTTGTGTGAAAGTGTCATAGAGGGATTGTGAGTGTGTATGCGTATATTTTTGTGTGCATGTGTGTGACTGTGTGTGTGTGTTCATGACCCGGTTGGAGTGTTTGCGACACTTTGTGATTGCGCGTGTGTGTGTGAGTGTGTGTGTGTGTGTGAACGTGTGTCACATTGGGTACTACTGCCATGGTTATATGTGGGTGTGTTTGTGATGATTTGTGTGTGTGAGCAGGTGGGGGTGTGAATGAGTTGGTGTGTGTAGGTACATGATTGTGTGTGATGGTGTGAGATTGTGTGTGTGTGTGAGTGAGTTTGTGTAGGTGTGTGAGTGTGTTCAACAATGTGAGTGTGTGTGTTATTGCATGTGAGTCAGCGTGTTAGAGTGTGTTTGGTGTGACTAGGTGTGAATGGGACTGTGAGTTCATGTGTGAGTGTGTGAAAGTGCATCTGTGTGTGATGATGAGAGAGTGTAAACGAGTGTGTGTCTGTGTGTGAGTTGAGCGTGTTTCACCGTGAGTATGTGTTAGTGAGTGTGTGTGTATGTGTGAGTTCCAGTGTGTGCATTTGTGAGTATGCGCTGGGGGACTGACTGTTCCTGTGGGTCTATGTGAGCACGTGTGAGTGTGTTTGTGAAAGCGAATTTTTGCGAGTGGGATTGTGTGCGTGTACACAATTGTGTGATTGTGTGTTCGTGTGCTTGTGTGACTGTGTGTGTATGTGGGGAGTGTGTGTGACAGTCTGAGGGTGAGTGCATGTGTCTGTGAGTGAGTGTGTGCATGAGGGCTTGTGAGAGTGCATAAGAGCCTGTGAGTGTGTGGGTATGCCAGTGTGTGTAGTTTGTGAGTGTGTGTGGCAGTGTGTGTGTACCTGTGTTGGTGTGAGTCTGTGAGTGTCTGTGAGAGTGTCTGATGTGTAGCAGTGTGTGTGCATTAGTGTGTGTGTATTTGAGCCTGGAGTGCATGGGCGAGTCTCTGTGTGTAGGAGATTGTGGGTATGGGACACTGTGTATGTGTTTGAGTGCATATGAGCATGTGAGTGTGGGGTTTTGCCTGTGTGTGATTGAGGCTGTGTGACAGTGTGTGAGAGTGTGTGAGAGTGTGTGTGTGCATGTTTCTGAGAGTGCATGTGTCTGAGTGGGAGTGGGTGTTTGATTTTGTGTAGGAGTGTCTGGTTTTCGGTGACTGTGACTGCCTGCATGTGTTTCTGTCAGTGTGTGTGTGTGAGAGTGAGTCATAATGCGTGTATGAGAGTGTGTATGAGAGAGTTCAGGTTTATGAGAGGGAGTGAGAGTGTGAGTGTGCACAAAAGTGTGCAGGTGTGTGTGAGTGCGTGTGGTGGCATGTGGGAGTGCCTCTCTGTGTGTTAAGGCCTGTGTATGTGTGCAACTGTGTGTGACATTATGTGTGACTGTGTGTATTTAGGTGTGTGTCTCAGAGTGTGTGTGTACATGTGTAGGATTATTGTGCGTGGGAATGAGTGTGAGTGTGTGTGTGAGTGTGTGAAGCTGTGTGTGAGTGCCTCAGAAAGAGAGTAGATGCAGAGTGAGAGATATTGGGTGTGTCTAGAAGTTTTTGAATTTCCCTGTGTGAGACTGCTTGAGTCTGTGTGTGTGACTGAGTGAAGGTGTGACGCTGTGTTTGACAGTGTATGAATGTGTTAGTGTGTGTTACAGTGGGTGTGAGTGTGAGTGTGTTTCTGAGAATGAATGCATCAGAGAGTGATTATGAGTGAGGATGAGTTTGATTGCACATGCATGTGTATGATTGTGTGTGTGTGCTCCTGACCCTGTAGGAGTGTGTGTGACACATTGTGGTTGTGCGTGAGTGTGTGTGGGTGTTAGTGAACGTGTGTCAGACTGGGTACTATTGTAATTTATAAATGTGGGTGTGTGCATATGTTTTGTGAATGTGAGCAGGTGAGGGTATCTGTGAGATGGTGTGTGCAGGTATGTGATTGTATGTGACATTGTGTGAGAGTGTGTGAGACTGAGTGTGTGAGTGCGTTTGTGTGTCAGAGTGTCTCTGTGTAGGTGTGTGTGTGTGTTTAGAAATGGGTTAGTGTGTGAGAGTGCATGTGAGCCAGTGTGTGAGGGTGTGTTTGGTGTGACTAGGTGTGAAAGTGACTGTGTTCATGTGAGTGTCTGTGCAAGTGTGAGTTTAGGTGTGAGTGTTGGTGAGTGTGTGATGGCGGTTTGACAGTGTGTGTGTCTGTGTGTGAGAGTGTGTGAGTTTGTCAAAGAAAATATTTGTAATTGAGATGGTGTGCGTGTGTAAAAGATTGTGAGACTGAGTGTGTGCATGCGTGACTGTGTATGTGTGTGTGAGGGGTGCGTGAAAGTCTAAGTGTGAGTGTGTGTGAGTCTGTGAGTGTGTGGGTGTGTGGTGTCTTTTGGAGTGAGAGTGTGCATCAGTGCTTGTGTGAGTGCATAAGAGCCTGTGAGTGCGTGGATATGCCAGTGTGTGTAGTTGTGTGAGTGTGTGTGGCAGTGTGTGTGTACCTGTGAGGTTGTGAGCCTGTGAGTGTCTCTGAGAGTGTCTGATGTGTAGGAGTGAGTGTGCGTCAGTGTGTGTGTCTCTGAGACTTGAGTGCATTGGCAAGTCTCTGTGTGTAGGTGATTGTGGGTATGGGACACTGTGTATGTGTTTGAGTGCATAGGAGCATGTGAGTGTGGGGTTTTGCCTGTGCGTGATTGAGTCTGTGTGAGAGTGTGCGATAGTGTGTGAGAGTGTGTGTGGTTGTGCATGTTTCTGAGAGTGCATGTGTCTGAGTGGGAGTGGGTGTTTGATTTTGTGTAGGAGAGGCTGGTTTTCGGTGACTGTGTTGTGTAACTGCATGTGTTTCTGTCAGTGTGTGTGTGTGAGGGTGAGTCATAATGCGTGTGAGTATGAGTGTGTATGTGAGAGTGCAGGTGTGTGAGAGGGAGTGAGTGTGTGAGTGCGCACACAAGTGTGCAGGTGTGTGTAAGTGCATGTGTTGGTGTGTGTGAGTGCCTCTCTGTCTGCTAAGGCCTCTGTATGTGTGCAGGTGTGTGTGAACTTATGTGTGACTGTGTATTTAGGTGTGTGCCTGTCAGGGTGTGTGCGTCTCTGTGTAGGATTATTGCGTGTGGGAATGAGTGTGATTGTGTGAGTGAGTGTGTATGGCTGTGTGCTAGTGCCTCTGTAACACATTAGATGCAAAGTGAGAGTAATTTTTGTGTCTAGAAGTTTTTGAATTTGCCTGTGTGGGATTGTGCTTGAGTGTGTGTGTGCGACCTTGTGAAGGTGTGTCAGTGTGTTTGAGAACATGTGACTGTGTTAGGGTGTTTTACAGTGGGTTTGAGTGTGAGTGCGTTTCTGAGTGACGGTGTCAGTGGGATTGTGAGTGTGTATGAGCTTGATTGTGCATGCGTGTGCATCATAGTGTGTGAGTGTGTTTTCCCGACCCTGTAGGAGTGTGTGTGACATTTTGAAGTTGTGAATGAGTGTGCGTGGCTGTGTGTGAACTTGTGTCAGACTGGGAACCATTGTCATTAATACAGGTGGGTGTGTGCATGTAAGTTTTGTGTGTGTGAGCAGGTTAGTGTAGGTGTGAGTTGGTGTGTGTAGGTATGTGAATGTGCGTGACATTGAGAGTGTGTGAGACTGAAAGGGAGTGTGAGTGCGTTTGTGTGTTTGAGTGAGTCTGTGTAGGTGTCTGAGTGTGTTTAACAATGTGTGAGTGGGTGTGAGTGCATGTGAGTCAGCATGAGAGAGTGTGTTTGGGGTGACCATGTGTGAAAGTGACTGTGTGTTCATGAGTGAGTGTGTGAAATTGTATGAGTGTGTGAAGATGAGAGTGTGTAAAAGAGTGTGAGATTGTGAGTGAGTTGTGAGTGTGTTTCACTGTGTGAGCATGTGTTTGTGTGTGCATGTGTGAGTTTAGGTGTGAGTGCTTGTGAGTGTGTGAAGGGGTTCTGAGAGTGTTTGTGTGTGTCTGTGTGTGAGAGAATGTGAGTGTGCTTGTGAAAGTGAATTTATGGCAGTGAGATTTTGTGTGTGTACAAGATTGTGAGGTTGTGTGTTCATGTGCATGCCTGACTGTGCGTCTGTGGGGAGAGTGTGTGACAGCTTGAGTGTGAGTGTGTTTGAGTCTGTGAGGGTCAGGGTGTGTGGGTCTCTGTTGGAGTGAGTGAGCATGAGTGCGTGTGTGAGTGCATAAGAGGCTGTGAGTGTGTGGGTGTGTTGGTGTGTATAGTTGCATGACTGTGTGGCAATGCATGTGTACATGTGTGGGTGTGAGCCCATGAGTGTCTGTGAGAGTGTGTGAATTGTAGGAGTGAGTGTGCATCGGTGTGTGTGTCTTTGAGCTTGAGTGCATGGGTGTCTCCATGTGTAGGTGACTGTGGGTGTGGGACACTGTGTATGTGTTTGATTGCCTATAGGCTTGTGAGAGCGGGCTTTTGCCTGTGTGTGAATGAGTCTCTGTGACAGTGTGCGATAGTGTGTGGGAGTGTGAGTGAGTGTGTATGTTTCTGAGAGTGCAGGGGTCTGAGTGGGAGTGGGTGTTTGATTTTGTGTAGGAGAGGCTGGTTTTCAGTGAGTGTGTGTGACTGCATGTGTTTCGGTCAGTGCGAGTGTGAGGGTGAGTCATAATATGTGTGAGTAGGAGAGTGTGAAAGTGAGAGTGTAGGTGTGTGAGTGGAGGTGTGGGTGTGAGTGCACATACAAGTGTGCTTGTGTGTGAGAGATTGTGTGTGATGTTGTGTGTGAGTATGTCCCTGGGGGTTCAGGTCTGTGTACTTGTGCAAATTTCTGTGACATTTTGTGTGCATGTGTGTGCAGGTGTGTCTTCGTGTGTCTATGAGTGTCTCAGTGTGTGTAGGTGTGTTGAGTGTAACAGTGAGTGAGTGTGTGTGTGTCATTGTGTGAGGCAGGGTGAGAGTGTGTGCAAGTGTCTGAGTGTATTAGACTGAAGGAGTGAATGTGTGTCTATACAATTTTGAGAAATTCTGTGTGCGTGATTTTGTTAGAGTGTGTGTGTGACTGTGTGAAGGTGTACTGTTGTGTATGACAGTGTGTGATTGTGTGAGTGTGTGACAGTGGGTGTGAATGTGTGAGTGAGCTACTGAGAGTGTATGTGTCTGTGTGTGTGTGTGCATATGAGTTGGATTATGTGTGTGTGTGCGAGATTGTGCATTTACCTGTGTGTATGACTGGGTGTGACTGCACGTGACTGCTTGTGTGTGTGACAGTGTGAGCATGCATGAGTGTGTGTGAGCATGTGTGTCTCTGTAGGTGTGTGAGTGACTGAGTGTGATAGTGTGTTCGTGAGAGTGTTGGAGTGTGTGTGACTTTGTGAGTGTTAATATAATCGATTGATAGTGTGTGTGAATGTCAGTGTGTGAGTTAGTGAGTGCGGACTGTGTGTTTGTGATATGGTGTGAATGTGTGAGAGTGTGACGGAGTGTGAGAATGGGTGAGAGGTTTTGAGGTTGTTTGTGAGACTGTTACTGTGTGGCATTTAGCGAGTGTGTGAGTGTGAATACGAGTGTTTGTGTATGTGTGAATGCGTGTGAATGTGGGAGTGTGTCTGTGTGTGTAGGTGTGTGTGTCTGTCAGTTTGTGAACGTGTGATAGTGCGGGTGTTTGTGACTGGGTGTGTGTATGTGAGGGTACTTGTGAGAGTGTAGGTGAGTGAGTGAGAGTAAGTGCTTGAGTGTGTATATGGGCACTTGTTTGTATGTGTATGTGTTTGTGTGTGTCCCTGTGATGGTGTTTGTCCTGTTCTGTGCATGTATGTGAGTGTGTATTTGTGAGTGTGGGTGAGTGTGTGTGCCTGTATGTCTGTAAATGTGTGTGTCTGTGTATGTAGGTGTGTGAGTGTGTGTGATACTTCTTGAGTGTGTGTGTTCATGTGTGACAGTGAGTTCAGTGGCGTGTTTGTGTCTGAAGGTGTGTGAGTGTGTGTGAGAGAGGCTGAGGGAGTGTGACTGTGTAAGAGTGTGAGACTTCATCAGAGAGCAGGTGTGCGAGTGGGAGGGGGTGTAGGTATGTATATGAGTGAGTGACCATGTGTGAGAGAGTGTGAGTGTGTCTGTGAGACTGTGTTTGAGGGTGAGTCATAATGTGTGTGAGTATGAGAGTGTGTATATGAGAGTGCAGGTGTGTGAGTGGGAGTGAGGGTGTGAGTGTGCATACAAGTGTGCAGGTGTGAGTGATTGCGTGTGTTGGCGTGTGTGAGTGCCTCTCTGTGTATTAAGGCCTGTGTATGTGTGCAAGTGTGTGTGACATTATGTGTGACTGTGTGTATTTATGTGTGTGTCTGTCAGAGTGTGTGTGTCTGTATGTAGGTATGTTGTGCGTGGGAATGAGTGTGATTGTGTGTGTGAGTGTGTGAGGCTGTGTGTGCATGCCAATGTAAGATAGTAGATGCAGAGTGTGAGTGATTGTGTGTGTATAGATGTTCTTGAAATTGCCTGTGTGAGATTGTGCTTGATAGTGTGTGTGACTGTGCGACTGTGTGACAGTGTGTTTGAGAGTGTGTGACTGTGTTAGGGGGTGTTACAGTGGCTGTGACTGAGTGTGTTTTCTTGTGTGAAAGTGTCAGAGAGGGATTGTGAGTGTGTATGCGTATATTTTTGTGTGCATGTGTGTGACTGTGTGTGTGTGTTCATGACCCGGTTGGAGTGTTTGCGACACTTTGTGATTGCGCGTGTGTGTGTGAGTGTGTGTGTGTGTGTGAACGTGTGTCACATTGGGTACTACTGCCATGGTTATATGTGGGTGTGCTTGTGATGATTTGTGTGTGTGAGCAGGTGGGGGTGTGAATGAGTTGGTGTGTGTAGGTACATGATTGTGTGTGATGGTGTGAGATTGTGTGTGTGTGTGAGTGAGTTTGTGTAGGTGTGTGAGTGTGTTTAACAATGTGAGTGTGTGTGTTATTGCATGTGAGTCAGCGTGTGAGAGTGTGTTTGGTGTGACTAGGTGTGAATGGGACTGTGAGTTCATGTGTGAGTGTGTGAAAGTGCATGTGTGTGTGATGATGAGAGAGTGTAAACGAGTGTGTGACTGTGTGTGAGTTGAGCGTGTTTCACCGTGAGTATGTGTTAGTGAGTGTGTGTGTATGTGTGAGTTCCGGTGTGTGCGTTTGTGAGTATGCGCTGGGGGACTGACTGTTCCTGTGGGTCTATGTGAGCACGTGTGAGTGTGTTTGTGAAAGCGAATTTTTGCGAGTGGGACTGTGTGCGAGTGTACACAATTGTGTGATTGTGTGTTCGTGTGCTTGTGTGACTGTGTGTGTATGTGGGGAGTGTGTGTGACAGTCTGAGGGTGAGTGCATGTGTCTGTGAGTGTGTGGGTGTGTGGGTCTCTGATAGAGTGAGTGTGTGCATGAGTGCTTGTGAGAGTGCATAAGAGCCTGTGAGTGTGTGGATATGCCAGTGTGTGTAGTTTGTGAGTGTGTGTGGCAGTGTGTGTGTACCTGTGTTGGTGTGAGTCTGTGAGTGTCTGTGAGAGTGTCTGATGTGTAGCAGTGTGTGTGCATTAGTGTGTGTGTATTTGAGCCTGGAGTGCATGGGCGAGTCTCTGTGTGTAGGAGATTGTGGGTATGGGACACTGTGTATGTGTTTGAGTGCATATGAGCATGTGAGTGTGGGGTTTTGCCTGTGCGTGATTGAGGCTGTGTGACAGTGTGTGAGAGTGTGTGAGAGTGTGTGTGTGCATGTTTCTGAGAGTGCATGTGTCTGAGTGGGAGTGGGTGTTTGATTTTGTGAAGGAGAGTCTGGTTTTCGGTGACTGTGACTGCCTGCATGTGTTTCTGTCAGTGTGTGTGTGTGAGAGTGAGTCATAATGCGTGTATGAGAGTGTGTATGAGAGAGTTCAGGTGTATGAGAGGGAGTGAGAGTGTGAGTGTGCACAAAAGTGTGCAGGTGTGTGTGAGTGCGTGTGGTGGCATGTGGGAGTGCCTCTCTGTGTGTTAAGGCCTGTGTATGTGTGCAACTGTGTGTGACATTATGTGTGACTGTGTGTATTTAGGTGTGTGTCTCAGAGTGTGTGTGTACATGTGTAGGATTATTGTGCGTGGGAACGAGTGTGAGTGTGTGTGTGAGTGTGTGAAGCTGTGTGTGAGTGCCTAAGAAAGAGAGTAGATGCAGAGTGAGAGATATTGGGTGTGTCTAGAAGTTTTTGAATTTCCCTGTGTGAGACTGCTTGAGTCTGTGTGTGTCTGAGTGAAGGTGTGACGCTGTGTTTGACAGTGTATGAATGTGTTAGTGTGTGTTACAGTGGGTGTGAGTGTGAGTGTGCTTCTGAGAATGAATGCATCAGAGAGTGATTATGAGTGAGGATGAGTTTGATTGCACATGCATGTGTATGATTGTGTGTGTGTGCTCCTGACCCTGTAGGAGTGTGTGTGACACATTGTGGTTGTGCGTGAGTGTGTGTGGGTGTTAGTGAACGTGTGTCAGACTGGGTACTATTGTAATTTATAAATGTGGGTGTGTGCATATGTTTTGTGAATGTGAGCAGGTGAGGGTATCTGTGAGATGGTGTGTGCAGGTATGTGATTGTATGTGACATTGTGTGAGAGTGTGTGAGACTGAGTGTGTGAGTGCGTTTGTGTGTCAGAGTGTCTCTGTGTAGGTGTGTGTGTGTGTTTAGAAATGTGTTAGTGTGTGAGAGTGCATGTGAGCCAGTGTGTGAGGGTGTGTTTGGTGTGACTAGGTGTGAAAGTGACTGTGTTCATGTGAGTGTCTGTGAAGTGTGAGTTTAGGTGTGAGTGTTGGTGAGTGTGTGATGGCGGTTTGACAGTGTGTGTGTCTGTGTGTGAGAGTGTGTGAGTTTGTCAAAGAAAATTTTTGTAATTGAGATGGTGTGCGTGTGTAAAAGATTGTGAGACTGAGTGTGTGCATGCGTGACTGTGTATGTGTGTGTGAGGGGTGCGTGAAAGTCTAAGTGTGAGTGTGTGTGAGTCTGTGAGTGTGTGGGTGTGTGGTGTCTTTTGGAGTGAGAGTGTGCATCAGTGCTTGTGTGAGTGCATAAGAGCCTGTGAGTGCGTGGGTATGCCAGTGTGTGTAGTTGTGTGAGTGTGTGTGGCAGTGTGTGTGTACCTGTGAGGTTGTGAGCCTGTGAGTGTCTCTGAGAGTGTCTGATGTGTAGGAGTGAGTGTGCGTCAGTGTGTGTGTCTCTGAGACTTGAGTGCATTGGCAAGTCTCTGTGTGTAGGTGATTGTGGGTATGGGACACTGTGTATGTGTTTGAGTGCATAGGAGCATGTGAGTGTGGGGTTTTGCCTGTGCGTGATTGAGTCTGTGTGAGAGTGTGCGATAGTGTGTGAGAGTGTGTGTGGTTGTGCATGTTTCTGAGAGTGCATGTGTCTGAGTGGGAGTGGGTGTTTGATTTTGTGTAGGAGAGGCTGGTTTTCGGTGACTGTGTTGTGTAACTGCATGTGTTTCTGTCAGTGTGTGTGTGTGAGGGTGAGTCATAATGCGTGTGAGTATGAGTGTGTATGTGAGAGTGCAGGTGTGTGAGAGGGAGTGAGTGTGTGAGTGCGCACACAAGTGTGCAGGTGTGTGTAAGTGCATGTGTTGGTGTGTGTGAGTGCCTCTCTGTCTGCTAAGGCCTCTGTATGTGTGCAGGTGTGTGTGACCTTATGTGTGACTGTGTATTTAGGTGTGTGCCTGTTGGGAGCCGGGGCTATGTCCCTTCCCCCACGTCTGAACGCAGCATGGGAAAGCACAAGCTTGAGAGCAACCGGTGCAGTCCTTGGAAGTTATCTGCTCACAAAAACATATCTTGTCCTTGAAGATGAGCCAAGACTCCTCGCTCTGAAAATAGGGAGACCTTGAGGATGTGTGAGAACACCTCCCCGCCAGCGCCACCTAAGGTCCAATCATCTTCTGACCCACCCCTTACTTGCTACTTGTATAAATTGAGCCTGTAAACAATAAACTTTGCCAGCTTGATCAGACACCCTGTCTTGCTGGTCGTTCTTTGTGTCCCTTGCTTGTTCATTTCTGCAGGCGTCTCCGGCTACACTCCACGTTAATCCCGCGGGTCGGGACAACTGGCGCCCAACGTGGGGCCCCCCGGGACTCCTGCTGAAACGTCTGCTCGGAAGCCCTGGCCAGGCATTCATTTGAGTCACCGCACGGGTATTGACCTGATGTCGACTCTGCATGGAGAAGGATCACTGCGGCTCACCCGTCCGTAACACAGATCCTTGAGAGGTGAGTAGACGAATTCCCCAAGCAAGATTCCAGACAACCTCTTGGGTGTTCAGCAGTCCATTTGATCTTATCACTTTCCTCCAGTTTGCTGCCGCGATTTTTTCCTTGTTTTGTTCACTGGCCGTTCCTCTCTGAAAACCTTGTGTTTACTTTGGGCTAAAGGTCGTCCACCTCGAAGGCATACCCAGGGGACTCCGACTCCAGAGTCCCTGCCCTAGAGGGTCCGAGCAGGCGGATTGTACCTTCCGACTGTCCTACGTAAACAAGGGCTCGTCAGAGCTGACGAGAGTGGCTCCAGTGTTTCAGGACATTGATGTAGTTGCGGCTACATTGGAGGAAAAGTTTCAAATTTATACAGTGCAAGGGTTGCGGCCACAGTGATGGGCAACTCTCTGAACTCCCATGAGGTTTTCCTTACTGGACTCAAGGAGTCCCTCAGGACACGAGGAATTAGGGTTAAAAGAAAAGACCTTAGGTATTTTTTTACTTTTATCCATGAGACTTGTCCATGGTTTCCCCTAGAGGGCACTATTGATCACAAACAGTGGAAAAGAGTTGGTGATGCCCTTCAAGATTTTTATCGGACCTTTGGCCCTGAAAAGGTTCCCATCTCAGCCTTTTCATATTGGAACCTTATTCATGACGTCCTTGAGGTTCATTCACAAGATCCTGACATTAAAACTATAATCAAAACAGGAGAAAAAGCTCTCAGAGAGGACTCCCGACCGCCCTCTGCCTGCCCTTCTGTAGCCGTAGATATTCCTGGTGAACCCATAACCCATACTGACAAATCCCCCGAATCTCAACCAGACACAGAATCTCCAAATACCCATGATAAAATTGATACCCAGGACATGGCTGATCCCCCTAAGATTCCAAATATTTATCCTGCACTTACGTCCTTTAAATCGCAAACTGAAGAACCCCTAGAAAATCAGACCATCCCTTGCCAGGCTGAAAGAGACCCCTGGCGCCCTACAGCGCCACCCTTTTATAATACCACCTACATAGGTTATAGACCCCCTCCGTATAATCCCTCTCTTCCAAAAGGCGCCCCCATACCTCAAAATCCTACTCTAGAAGTACTTCATAACTTATCTTCTTCCACTGACCCCATCAGGCAAGTAAAACTTTCTCTAATTAAAGAAGTCTCTTCGCTTAAAGAGATACTACAACAAAAGCGTGAACATGTTCAGCTCGTTAAAGAGATTAAAGCCCTTGACTCAGAGCTCACTTCACTACATTCTGCGCATGCTTCGTCGCTTCCTAAAAAACCCACGAAGAATGCGAAACCTAAAAACCCAGTTTTAGCCTTTCCAGTCATCCGCGGCCGCCCGCTCGTCCGTGGTCGCCGCCCAGAGACCCCCCCAGAAGTCGTAGGAGAGAGTGAGGATGAAAATGCCCCCGATTCTCAAGATCCAGATATTTCAGACCAGGAACAAAACCCCGAGGGAGAGCCCTCAGACCATGAAGAGCCCAATACCAACATAAAAGATCCAGTTAAAGCCCAAAAATATCTCCGCCTGAATCTTAAACATTTAAAGGACTTAAAGGCAGCCGTCACCAATTACGGCCCCGCAGCTCCTTTCACATTAGCATTAATTGAAAGCCTGAGTGATCGGTGGCTAATCCCTAATGACTGGCTTTCCCTAGCCCGAGCTGCTTTGTCAGGAGGAGAGTATGTCTTATGGCGTACTGATTTTGTTGAGAACTGCCGTGAGACCGCGCAGCGCAATAGTGAAAGTAAAACCTCCCGCTCATGGACAAGAGATAAGCTTCTCGGCCGAAGTCCCTATGAAACAAACGAAGCCCAAGCTGCCTTCCCCCCAGGTCTCCTAGCTCAGGTCCAAAATGCAGCCCTTAAGGCATGGCGACGCCTCCCTCCTAAAGGCTCCGCCACTACCTCCCTAGCAAAAATCCGCCAAGGACCTGATGAACCTTACAGTGATTTCATTAGTCGCCTAACTGATGCTGCCGAGCGGCTAGTTGGGGGAGGAGAAACAGAAAGTGCCTTTGTTAAACACCTAGCTTATGAAAATGCTAATCCGTCCTGCCAAGAAACCATAAGACCCCATCGCTGTGGCAGTCTCACTGATTATATTAAACTCTGTTCAGGCATAGGTACCTCCCATGCAATTGGATTAGCCATAGGAATGGCACTTAAAGACATCAAAATAGATAATAATAAACAAAAAACCTGCTTTAATTGTAAACAACCAGGACATTTTGCTCGCCAATGCCAGGCAGAGACTCAGCCTCACCCACCTCGCACTTCCCTTCCTCATACACCCCTGCCTCGTGCTCCCCCAAAACCCTATGCCCTCGATGTCGGCGTGGTTTCCATTGGGCTAATGAATGCCGCTCTAAAACGACTATTGAAGGTACCCCCCTTCCACCACTCCAGGGAAACATCGAGGTTTAGATCTTCTCACAGCAGAACAGGGAGGTATCTGTTTAGCCTTACAGGAAAAATGCTGCTTCTATGCCAATAAGTCCGGCATTGTTCGAGATAAAATAAAGATTCTTCAAGATCTCGAGAGAAGAAGGAAAGAACTTCAGAACAACCCTCTTTGGACAGGACTAAATGGACTCCTCCCATACCTCCTTCCTATATTAGGCCCCCTTTTAGGATTACTACTAGTACTTTCTTTCGGCCCCTGGGCTTTTCAAAAACTTACAATGTTAATCAAACAGCAAATTGACTCCCTCGTAGCAAAACCCATACAAGTTCATTATCACCGCCTTGCTTTAGCTGACCAAGGTGTGAATCTTTACATAGAGCCCTGAGCTGGCAATAAAATAAACCAGGAACGAGCTATGTCAAGGTTTCTTGTCCTGTCCCTTGACAACATCTCTGGGCAATTAAGGCGGGTAGTCAATGACGGGTAATTAAGAGGTTGTACCTGCAGAAATACAGGACAGACATAAGACCTCTGATAAAAATAACAGGGGCCGATCTAATACTGGGGCAAGCTCCTATTTATGTAGGCCGATCCAGTATTAGGGCAAGCTCCCCTGAAGATATCAGGCCGACTCCAAAAAGAGGCAAGCTCCTGAAAAACAGAGGCCAGGTACAAAACCTCTAAACCTAAGACAGGCACCGTCTACCCAGTAGATAAAAAGCTCCAAGTTCCTGTCCCAATCCCTCCTAACTCATCCAACAAGCCTTAAGAGACCTGCATTATTTGAAATTGCAGACGGCTCCCCCACTTGTAAATCATAAGATCTAAAGTCAAGTATGGTAGCCAGTGACGGGTAAGATATGGTTGAATAGTAAATACCAACCTAAGACAGGGAGTGGTCGACAGAGGACTATGCCCCCATGTCGGGTAAGGATTTACTTCAACCGTACAACCTAAGACAGGCACATACCTTGACCCAGTCTGAGTTAGGCTGGTTATTTTATTAAAGAAAAAAGGGGGAGATGTTGGGAGCCGGGGCTATGTCCCTTCCCCCACGTCTGAACGCAGCATGGGAAAGCACAAGCTTGAGAGCAACCGGTGCAGTCCTTGGAAGTTATCTGCTCACAAAAACATATCTTGTCCTTGAAGATGAGCCAAGACTCCTCGCTCTGAAAATAGGGAGACCTTGAGGATGTGTGAGAACACCTCCCCGCCAGCGCCACCTAAGGTCCAATCATCTTCTGACCCACACCTTACTTGCTACTTGTATAAATTGAGCCTGTAAACAATAAACTTTGCCAGCTTGATCAGACACCCTGTCTTGCTGGTCGTTCTTTGTGTCCCTTGCTTGTTCATTTCTGCAGGCGTCTCCGGCTACACTCCACGTTAATCCCGCGGGTCGGGACATGTGCCTGTCAGGGTGTGTGCATCTCTGTGTAGGATTATTGCGTGTGGAAATGAGTGTGATTGTGTGAGTGAGTGTGTATGGCTGTGTGCTAGTGCCTCTGTAACACATTAGATGCAAAGTGAGAGTAATTTTTGTGTCTAGAAGTTTTTGAATTTGCCTGTGTGGGATTGTGCTTGAGTGTGTGTGTGCGACCTTGTGAAGGTGTGTCAGTGTGTTTGAGAACATGTGACTGTGTTAGGGTGTTTTACAGTGGGTTTGAGTGTGAGTGCGTTTCTGAGTGACGGTGTCAGTGGGATTAGGAGTGTGTATGAGCTTGATTGTGCATGCGTGTGCATCATCGTGTGTGAGTATGTTTTCCCGAACCTGTAGGAGTGTGTGTGACATTTTGAAGTTGTGAATGAGTGTGCGTGGCTGCGTGTGAACTTGTGTCAGACTGGGAACCATTGTCATTAATATAGCTGGGTGTGTGCATGTATGTTTTGTGTGTGTGAGCAGGTTAGTGTAGGTCTGAGTTGGTGTGTGTAGGTATGTGAATGTGCGTGACATTGAGAGTGTGTGAGACTGAAAGGGAGTGTGAGTGCGTTTGTGTGTTTGAGTGAGTCTGTGTAGGTGTCTGAGTGTGTTTAACAATGTGTGAGTGGGTGTGAGTGCATGTGAGTCAGCATGAGAGAGTGTGTTTGGGGTGACCATGTGTGAAAGTGACTGTGTGTTCATGAGTGAGTGTGTGAAATTGTATGAGTGTGTGAAGATGAGAGTGTGTAAAAGAGTGTGAGATTGTGAGTGAGTTGTGAGTGTGTTTCACTGTGTGAGCATGTGTTTGTGTGTGCATGTGTGAGTTTAGGTGTGAGTGCTTGTGAGTGTGTGAAGGGGTTCTGAGAGTGTTTGTGTGTGTCTGTGTGTGAGAGAATGTGAGTGTGCTTGTGAAAGTGAATTTATGGGAGTGAGATTTTGTGTGTGTACAAGATTGTGAGGTTGTGTGTTCATGTGCATGCCTGACTGTGCGTCTGTGGGGAGAGTGTGTGACAGCTTGAGTGTGAGTGTGTGTGAGTCTGTGAGGGTCAGGGTGTGTGGGTCTCTGTTGGAGTGAGTGAGCATGAGTGCGTGTGTGAGTGCATAAGAGGCTGTGAGTGTGTGGGTGTGTTGGTGTGTATAGTTGCATGACTGTGTGGCAATGCATGTGTACATGTGTGGGTGTGAGCCCATGAGTGTCTGTGAGAGTGTGTGAATTGTAGGAGTGAGTGTGCATCGGTGTGTGTGTCTTTGAGCTTGAGTGCATGGGTGTCTCCATGTGTAGGTGACTGTGGGTGTGGGACACTGTGTATGTGTTTGATTGCCTATAGGCTTGTGAGAGCAGGCTTTTGCCTGTGTGTGAATGAGTCTCTGTGACAGTGTGCGATAGTGTGTGGGAGTGTGAGTGAGTGTGTATGTTTCTGAGAGTGCAGGGGTCTGAGTGGGAGTGGGTGTTTGATTTTGTGTAGGAGAGGCTGGTTTTCAGTGAGTGTGTGTGACTGCATGTGTTTCGGTCAGTGTGAGTGTGAGGGTGAGTCATAATATGTGTGAGTAGGAGAGTGTGAAAGTGAGAGTGTAGGTGTGTGAGTGGAGGTGTGGGTGTGAGTGCACATACAAGTGTGCTTGTGTGTGAGAGATTGTGTGTGATGTTGTGTGTGAGTATGTCCCTGGGGGTTCAGGTCTGTGTACTTGTGCAAATTTCTGTGACATTTTGTGTGCATGTGTGTGCAGGTGTGTCTTCGTGTGTCTATGAGTGTCTCAGTGTGTGTAGGTGTGTTGAGTGTAACAGTGAGTGAGTGTGTGTGTGTCATTGTGTGAGGCAGGGTGAGAGTGTGTGCAAGTGTCTGAGTGTATTAGACTGAAGGAGTGAATGTGTGTCTATACAATTTTGAGAAATTCTGTGTGCGTGATTTTGTTAGAGTGTGTGTGTGACTGTGTGAAGGTGTACTGTTGTGTATGACAGTGTGTGATTGTGTGAGTGTGTGACAGTGGGTGTGAATGTGTGAGTGAGCTACTGAGAGTGTATGTGTCTGTGTGTGTGTGTGCATATGAGTTGGATTATGTGTGTGTGTGCGAGATTGTGCATTTACCTGTGTGTATGACTGGGTGTGACTGCACGTGACTGCTTGTGTGTGTGACAGTGTGAGCATGCATGAGTGTGTGTGAGCATGTGTGTCTCTGTAGGTGTGTGAGTGACTGAGTGTGATAGTGTGTTCGTGAGAGTGTTGGAGTGTGTGTGACTTTGTGAGTGTTAATATAATCGATTGATAGTGTGTGTGAATGTCAGTGTGTGAGTTAGTGAGTGCGGACTGTGTGTTTGTGATATGGTGTGAATGTGTGAGAGTGTGACGGAGTGTGAGAATGGGTGAGAGGTTTTGAGGTTGTTTGTGAGACTGTTACTGTGTGGCATTTAGCGAGTGTGTGAGTGTGAATACGAGTGTTTGTGTATGTGTGAATGCGTGTGAATGTGGGAGTGTGTCTGTGTGTGTAGGTGTGTGTGTCTGTCAGTTTGTGAACGTGTGATAGTGCGGGTGTTTGTGACTGGGTGTGTGTATGTGAGGGTACTTGTGAGAGTGTAGGTGAGTGAGTGAGAGTAAGTGCTTGAGTGTGTATATGGGCACTTGTTTGTATGTGTATGTGTTTGTGTGTGTCCCTGTGATGGTGTTTGTCCTGTTCTGTGCATGTATGTGAGTGTGTATTTGTGAGTGTGGGTGAGTGTGTGTGCCTGTATGTCTGTAAATGTGTGTGTCTGTGTATGTAGGTGTGTGAGTGTGTGTGATACTTCGTGAGTGTGTGTGTTCATGTGTGACAGTGAGTTCAGTGGCGTGTTTGTGTCTGAAGGTGTGTGAGTGTGTGTGAGAGGCTGAGGGAGTGTGACTGTGTAAGTGTGTGAGTCTTCATCAGAGAGCAGGTGTGCGAGTGGGAGAGGGTGTAGGTATGTATATGAGTGTGTGACCATGTGTGAGAGAGTGTGAGTGTGTCTGTGAGACTGTGTTTGAGGGTGAGTCATAATGTGTGTGAGTATGAGAGTGTGTATATGAGAGTGCAGGTGTGTGAGTGGGAGTGAGGGTGTGAGTGTGCATACAAGTGTGCAGGTGTGAGTGAGTGCGTGTGTTGGCGTGTGTGAGTGCCTCTCTGTGTGTTAAGGCCTGTGTATGTGTGCAAGTGTGTGTGACATTATGTGTGACTGTGTGTATTTATGTGTGTGTCTGTCAGAGTGTGTGTGTCTGTATGTAGGTATGTTGTGCGTGGGAATGAGTGTGATTGTGTGTGTGAGTGTGTGAGGCTGTGTGTGCATGCCAATGTAAGATAGTAGATGCAGAGTGTGAGTGATTGTGTGTGTATAGATGTTCTTGAAATTGCCTG
Source organism: Manis javanica (assembly GCF_040802235.1). NCBI lineage: Eukaryota > Metazoa > Chordata > Mammalia > Pholidota > Manidae > Manis > Manis javanica. The sequence goes on from NC_133175.1 coordinate 552,790, forward strand.
TGTGAGATTGTGCTTGATAGTGTGTGTGACTGTGCGAATGTGTGACAGTGTGTTTGAGAGTGTGTGACTGTGTTAGGGGGTGTTACAGTGGCTGTGACTGAGTGTGTTTTCTTGTGTGAAAGTGTCAGAGAGGGATTGTGAGTGTGTATGCGTATATTTTTGTGTGCATGTGTGTGACTGTGTGTGTGTGTTCATGACCCGGTTGGAGTGTTTGTGACACTTTGTGATTGCACGTGGGTGTGTGTGTGTGTGTGTGTGAACGTGTGTCACATTGGGTACTACTGCCATGGTTATATGTGGGTGTGTTTGTGATGATTTGTGTGTGTGAGCAGGTAGGGGTGTGAATGAGTTGGTGTGTGTAGGTACATGATTGTGTGTGATGGTGTGAGATTGTGTGTGTGTGTGTGAGTGAGTTTGTGTAGGTGTGTGAGTGTGTTTAACAATGTGAGTGTGTGTGTTATTGCATGTGAGTCAGCGTGTGAGAGTGTGTTTGTTGTGAATAGGTGTGAATGGGACTGTGAGTTCATGTCTGAGTGTGTGAAAGTGCATGTGTGTGTGATGATGAGAGAGTGTAAACGAGTGTGTGACTGTGTGTGAGTTGAGCGTGTTTCACCGTGAGTATGTGTTAGTGAGTGTGTGTGTATGTGTGAGTTCCAGTGTGTGCATTTGTGACTATGAGCTGGGGGACTGACTGTTCCTGTGGGTCTATGTGAGCACGTGTGAGTGTGTTTGTGAAAGCGAATTTTTGCGAGTGGGATTGTGTGCGTGTGTACACAATTGTGTGAATGTGTGTTCGTGTGCTTGTGTGACTGTGTGTGTGTGACAGTCTGAGGGTGAGTGCATGTGTCTGTGAGTGAGTGTGTGCATGAGGGCTTGTGAGAGTGCATAAGAGCCTGTGAGTGTGTGGGTATGCCAGTGTGTGTAGTTTGTGAGTGTGTGTGGCAGTGCGTGTGTACCTGTGTTGGTGTGAGTCTGTGAGTGTCTGTGAGAGTGTCTGATGTGTAGCAGTGTGTGTGCATTAGTGTGTGTGTATTTGAGCCTGGAGTGCATGGGCGAGTCTCTGTGTGTAGGAGATTGTGGGTATGGGACACTGTGTATGTGTTTGAGTGCATATGAGCATGTGAGTGTGGGGTTTTGCCTGTGCGTGATTGAGGCTGTGTGACAGTGTGTGAGAGTGTGTGAGAGTGTGTGTGTGCATGTTTCTGAGAGTGCATGTGTCTGAGTGGGAGTGGGTGTTTGATTTTGTGTAGGAGAGTCTCGTTTTCGGTGACTGTGACTGCCTGCATGTGTTTCTGTCAGTGTGTGTGTGTGAGAGTGAGTCATAATGCATGTATGAGAGTGTGCATGAGAGAGTTCAGGTGTATGAGAGGGAGTGAGAGTGTGAGTGTGCACAAAAGTGTGCAGGTGTGTGTGAGTGCGTGTGGTGGCATGTGGGAGTGCCTCTCTGTGTGTTAAGGCCTGTGTATGTGTGCAAGTGTGTGTGACATTATGTGTGACTGTGTGTATTTATGTGTGTGTCTTTCAGAGTGTGTGTGTCTGTATGTAGGTATGTTGTGCGTGGGAATGAGTGTGATTGCGTGTGTGAGTGTGTGAGGCTGTGTGTGCATGCCAATGTAAGATAGTAGATGCAGAGTGTGAGTGATTGTGTGTGTATAGATGTTCTTGAAATTGCCTGTGTGAGATTGTGCTTGATAGTGTGTGTGACTGTGCGAATGTGTGACAGTGTGTTTGAGAGTGTGTGACTGTGTTAGGGGGTGTTACAGTGGCTGTGACTGAGTGTGTTTTCTTGTGTGAAAGTGTCAGAGAGGGATTGTGAGTGTGTATGCGTATATTTTTGTGTGCATGTGTGTGACTGTGTGTGTGTGTTAATGACCCGGTTGGAGTGTTTGTGACACTTTGTGATTGCGCGTGGGTGTGTGTGTGTGTGTGTGTGAACGTGTGTCACATTGGGTACTACTGCCATGGTTATATGTGGGTGTGTTTGTGATGATTTGTGTGTGTGAGCAGGTGGGGGTGTGAATGAATTGGTGTGTGTAGGTACATGATTGTGTGTGATGGTGTGAGATTGTGTGTGTGTGTGTGAGTGAGTTTGTGTAGGTGTGTGAGTGTGTTCAACAATGTGGGTGTGTGTGTTATTGCATGTGAGTCAGCGTGTGAGAGTGTGTTTGGTGTGACCAGGTGTGAATGGGACTGTGAGTTCATGTGTGAGTGTGTGAAAGTGCATGTGTGTGTGATGATGAGAGAGTGTAAACGAGTGTGTGACTGTGTGTGAGTTGAGCGTGTTTCACCGTGAGTATGTGTTAGTGAGTGTGTGTGTATGTGTGAGTTCCAGTGTGTGCATTTGTGAGTATGCGCTGGGGGACTGACTGTTCCTGTGGGTCTATGTGAGCACGTGTGAGTGTGTTTGTGAAAGCGAATTTTTGCGAGTGGGATTGTGTGCGTGTGTACACAATTGTGTGATTGTGTGTTCGTGTGCTTGTGTGACTGTGTGTGTATGTGGGGAGTGTGTGTGACAGTCTGAGGGTGAGTGCATGTGTCTGTGAGTGAGTGTGTGCATGAGGGCTTGTGAGAGTGCATAAGAGCCTGTGAGTGTGTGGGTATGCCAGTGTGTGTAGTTTGTGAGTGTGTGTGGCAGTGCGTGTGTACCTGTGTTGGTGTGAGTCTGTGAGTGTCTGTTAGAGTGTCTGATATGTAGCAGTGTGTGTGCATTAGTGTGTGTGTATTTGAGCCTGGAGTGCATGGGCGAGTCTCTGTGTGTAGGAGATTGTGGGTATGGGACACTGTGTATGTGTTTGAGTGCATATGAGCATGTGAGTGTGGGGTTTTGCCTGTGTGTGATTGAGGCTGTGTGACAGTGTGTGAGAGTGTGTGAGAGTGTGTGTGTGCATGTTTCTGAGAGTGCATGTGTCTGAGTGGGAGTGGGTGTTTGATTTTGTGTAGGAGTGTCTGGTTTTCGGTGACTGTGACTGCCTGCATGTGTTTCTGTCAGTGTGTGTGTGTGAGAGTGAGTCATAATGCGTGTATGAGAGTGTGTATGAGAGAGTTCAGGTGTATGAGAGGGAGTGAGAGTGTGAGTGTGCACAAAAGTGTGCAGGTGTGTGTGAGTGCGTGTGGTGGCATGTGGGAGTGCCTCTCTGTGTGTTAAGGCCTGTGTATGTGTGCAACTGTGTGTGACATTATGTGTGACTGTGTGTATTTAGGTGTGTGTCTCAGAGTGTGTGTGTACATGTGTAGGATTATTGTGCGTGGGAATGAGTGTGAGTGTGTGTGTGAGTGTGTGAAGCTGTGTGTGAGTGCCTAAGAAAGAGAGTAGATGCAGAGTGAGAGATATTGGGTGTGTCTAGAAGATTTTGAATTTCCCTGTGTGAGACTGCTTGAGTCTGTGTGTGTGACTGAGTGAAGGTGTGACGCTGTGTTTGACAGTGTATGAATGTGTTAGTGTGTGTTACAGTGGGTGTGAGTGTGAGTGTGTTTCTGAGAATGAATGCATCAGAGAGTGATTATGAGTGAGGATGAGTTTGATTGCACATGCATGTGTATGATTGTGTGTGTGTGCTCCTGACCCTGTAGGAGTGTGTGTGACACATTGTGGTTGTGCGTGAGTGTGTGTGGGTGTTAGTGAACGTGTGTCAGACTGGGTACTATTGTAATTTATAAATGTGGGTGTGTGCATATGTTTTGTGAATGTGAGCAGGTGAGGGTATCTGTGAGATGGTGTGTGCAGGTATGTGATTGTATGTGACATTGTGTGAGAGTGTGTGAGACTGTGTGTGAGTGCGTTTGTGTGTCAGAGTGTCTCTGTGTAGGTGTGTGTGTGTTTAGAAATGTGTTAGTGTGTGAGAGTGCATGTGACCCAGTGTGTGAGGGTGTGTTTGGTGTGACCAGGTGTGAAAGTGACTGTGTTCATGTGAGTGTCTGTGCAAGTGTGAGTTTAGGTGTGAGTGTTGGTGAGTGTGTGATGGGGGTTTGACAGTGTGTGTGTCTGTGTGTGAGAGTGTGTGAGTTTGTCAAAGAAAATTTCTGTAATTGAGATGGTGTGCGTGTGTAAAAGATTGTGAGACTGAGTGTGTGCATGCGTGACTGTGTATGTGTGTGTGAGGGGTGCGTGAAAGTCTAAGTGTGAGTGTGTGTGAGTCTGTGAGTGTGTGGGTGTGTGGTGTCTTTTGGAGTGAGAGTGTGCATCAGTGCTTGTGTGAGTGCATAAGAGCCTGTGAGTGCGTGGGTATGCCAGTGTGTGTAGTTGTGTGAGTGTGTGTGGCAGTGTGTGTGTACCTGTGAGGTTGTGAGCCTGTGAGTGTCTCTGAGAGTGTCTGATGTGTAGGAGTGAGTGTGCGTCAGTGTGTGTGTCTCTGAGACTTGAGTGCATTGGCAAGTCTCTGTGTGTAGGTGATTGTGGGTATGGGACACTGTGTATGTGTTTGAGTGCATAGGAGCATGTGAGTGTGGGGTTTTGCCTGTGCGAGATTGAGTCTGTGTGAGAGTGTGCGATAGTGTGTGAGAGTGTGTGTGGTTGTGCATGTTTCTGAGAGTGCATGTGTCTGAGTGGGAGTGGGTGTTTGATTTTGTGTAGGAGAGGCTGGTTTTCGGTGACTGTGTTGTGTAACTGCATGTGTTTCTGTCAGTGTGTGTGTGTGAGGGTGAGTCATAATGCGTGTGAGTATGAGTGTGTATGTGAGAGTGCAGGTGTGTGAGAGGGAGTGAGTGTGTGAGTGCGCACACAAGTGTGCAGGTGTGTGTAAGTGCATGTGTTGGTGTGTGTGAGTGCCTCTCTGTCTGCTAAGGCCTCTGTATGTGTGCAGGTGTGTGTGAACTTATGTGTGACTGTGTATTTAGGTGTGTGCCTGTCAGGGTGTGTGCGTCTCTGTGTAGGATTATTGCGTGTGGGAATGAGTGTGATTGTGTGAGTGAGTGTGTATGGCTGTGTGCTAGTGCCTCTGTAACACATTAGAAGCAAAGTGAGAGTAATTTTTGTGTCTAGAAGTATTTGAATTTGCCTGTGTGGGATTGTGCTTGAGTGTGTGTGTGCGACCTTGTGAAGGTGTGTCAGTGTGTTTGAGAACATGTGACTGTGTTAGGGTGTTTTACAGTGGGTTTGAGTGTGAGTGCGTTTCTGAGTGACGGTGTCAGTGGGATTGTGAGTGTGTATGAGCTTGATTGTGCATGCGTGTGCATCATAGTGTGTGAGTGTGTTTTCCCGACCCTGTAGGAGTGTGTGTGACATTTTGAAGTTGTGAATGAGTGTGCGTGGCTGTGTGTGAACTTGTGTCAGACTGGGAACCATTGTCATTAATACAGGTGGGTGTGTGCATGTAAGTTTTGTGTGTGTGAGCAGGTTAGTGTAGGTGTGAGTTGGTGTGTGTAGGTATGTGAATGTGCGTGACATTGAGAGTGTGTGAGACTGAAAGGGAGTGTGAGTGCGTTTGTGTGTTTGAGTGAGTCTGTGTAGGTGTCTGAGTGTGTTTAACAATGTGTGAGTGGGTGTGAGTGCATGTGAGTCAGCATGAGAGAGTGTGTTTGGGGTGACCATGTGTGAAAGTGACTGTGTGTTCATGAGTGAGTGTGTGAAATTGTATGAGTGTGTGAAGATGAGAGTGTGTAAAAGAGTGTGAGATTGTGAGTGAGTTGTGAGTGTGTTTCACTGTGTGAGCATGTGTTTGTGTGTGCATGTGTGAGTTTAGGTGTGAGTGCTTGTGAGTGTGTGAAGGGGTTCTGAGAGTGTTTGTGTGTGTCTGTGTGTGAGAGAATGTGAGTGTGCTTGTGAAAGTGAATTTATGGGAGTGAGATTTTGTGTGTGTACAAGATTGTGAGGTTGTGTGTTCATGTGCATGCCTGACTGTGCGTCTGTGGGGAGAGTGTGTGACAGCTTGAGTGTGAGTGTGTGTGAGTCTGTGAGGGTCAGGGTGTGTGGGTCTCTGTTGGAGTGAGTGAGCATGAGTGCGTGTGTGAGTGCATAAGAGGCTGTGAGTGTGTGGGTGTGTTGGTGTGTATAGTTGCATGACTGTGTGGCAATGCATGTGTACATGTGTGGGTGTGAGCCCATGAGTGTCTGTGAGAGTGTGTGAATTGTAGGAGTGAGTGTGCATCGGTGTGTGTGTCTTTGAGCTTGAGTGCATGGGTGTCTCCATGTGTAGGTGACTGTGGGTGTGGGACACTGTGTATGTGTTTGATTGCCTATAGGCTTGTGAGAGCGGGCTTTTGCCTGTGTGTGAATGAGTCTCTGTGACAGTGTGCGATAGTGTGTGGGAGTGTGAGTGAGTGTGTATGTTTCTGAGAGTGCAGGGGTCTGAGTGGGAGTGGGTGTTTGATTTTGTGTAGGAGAGGCTGGTTTTCAGTGAGTGTGTGTGACTGCGTGTGTTTCGGTCAGTGCGAGTGTGAGGGTGAGTCATAATATGTGTGAGTAGGAGAGTGTGAAAGTGAGAGTGTAGGTGTGTGAGTGGAGGTGTGGGTGTGAGTGCACATACAAGTGTGCTTGTGTGTGAGAGATTGTGTGTGATGTTGTGTGTGAGTATGTCCCTGGGGGTTCAGGTCTGTGTACTTGTGCAAATTTCTGTGACATTTTGTGTGCATGTGTGTGCAGGTGTGTCTTCGTGTGTCTATGAGTGTCTCAGTGTGTGTAGGTGTGTTGAGTGTAACAGTGAGTGAGTGTGTGTGTGTCATTGTGTGAGGCAGGGTGAGAGTGTGTGCAAGTGTCTGAGTGTATTAGACTGAAGGAGTGAATGTGTGTCTATACAATTTTGAGAAATTCTGTGTGCGTGATTTTGTTAGAGTGTGTGTGTGACTGTGTGAAGGTGTACTGTTGTATATGACAGTGTGTGATTGTGTGAGTGTGTGACAGCGGGTGTGAATGTGTGAGTGAGCTACTGAGAGTGTATGTGTCTGTGTGTGTGTGCATATGAGTTGGATTATGTGTGTGTGTGCGAGATTGTGCATTTACCTGTGTGTATGACTGGGTGTGACTGCACGTGACTGCTTGTGTGTGTGACAGTGTGAGCATGCATGAGTGTGTGTGAGCATGTGTGTCTCTGTAGGTGTGTGAGTGACTGAGTGTGATAGTGTGTTCGTGAGAGTGTTGGAGTGTGTGTGACTTTGTGAGTGTTAATATAATCGATTGATAGTGTGTGTGAATGTCAGTGTGTGAGTTAGTGAGTGCGGACTGTGTGTTTGTGATATGGTGTGAATGTGTGAGAGTGTGACGGAGTGTGAGAATGGGTGAGAGGTTTTGAGGTTGTTTGTGAGACTGTTACTGTGTGGCATTTAGCGAGTGTGTGAGTGTGAATACGAGTGTTTGTGTATGTGTGAATGCGTGTGAATGTGGGAGTGTGTCTGTGTGTGTAGGTGTGTGTGTCTGTCAGTTTGTGAACGTGTGATAGTGCGGGTGTTTGTGACTGGGTGTGTGTATGTGAGGGTACTTGTGAGAGTGTAGGTGAGTGAGTGAGAGTAAGTGCTTGAGTGTGTATATGGGCACTTGTTTGTATGTGTATGTGTTTGTGTGTGTCCCTGTGATGGTGTTTGTCCTGTTCTGTGCATGTATGTGAGTGTGTATTTGTGAGTGTGGGTGAGTGTGTGTGCCTGTATGTCTGTAAATGTGTGTGTCTGTGTATGTAGGTGTGTGAGTGTGTGTGATACATCGTGAGTGTGTGTGTTCATGTGTGACAGTGAGTTCAGTGGCGTGTTAGTGTCTGAAGGTGTGTGAGTGTGTGTGAGAGAGGCTGAGGGAGTGTGACTGTGTAAGTGTGTGAGTCTTCATCAGAGAGCAGGTGTGCGAGTGGGAGACGGTGTAGGTATGTATATGAGTGTGTGACCATGTGTGAGAGAGTGTGAGTGTGTTTGTGAGACTGTGTTTGAGGGTGAGTCATAATGTGTGTGAGTATGAGAGTGTGTATATGAGAGTGCAGGTGTGTGAGTGGGAGTGAGGGTGTGAGTGTGCATACAAGTGTGCAGGTGTGAGTGAGTGCGTGTGTTGGCGTGTGTGAGTGCCTCTCTGTGTGTTAAGGCCTGTGTATGTGTGCAAGTGTGTGTGACATTATGTGTGACTGTGTGTATTTATGTGTGTGTCTGTCAGAGTGTGTGTGTCTGTATGTAGGTATGTTGTGCGTGGGAATGAGTGTGATTGTGTGTGTGAGTGTGTGAGGCTGTGTGTGCATGCCAATGTAAGATAGTAGATGCAGAGTGTGAGTGATTGTGTGTGTATAGATGTTCTTGAAATTGCCTGTGTGAGATTGTGCTTGATAGTGTGTGTGACTGTGCGAATGTGTGACAGTGTGTTTGAGAGTGTGTGACTGTGTTAGGGGGTGTTACAGTGGCTGTGACTGAGTGTGTTTTCTTGTGTGAAAGTGTCATAGAGGGATTGTGAGTGTGTATGCGTATATTTTTGTGTGCATGTGTGTGACTGTGTGTGTGTGTTCATGACCCGGTTGGAGTGTTTGCGACACTTTGTGATTGCGCGCGTGTGTGTGAGTGTGTGTGTGTGTGTGAACGTGTGTCCCATTGGGTACTACTGCCATGGTTATATGTGGGTGTGTTTGTGATGATTTGTGTGTGTGAGCAGGTGGGGGTGTGAATGAGTTGGTGTGTGTAGGTACATGATTGTGTGTGATGGTGTGAGATTGTGTGTGTGTGTGAGTGGGTTTGTGTAGGTTTGTGAGTGTGTTCAACAATGTGAGTGTGTGTGTTATTGCATGTGAGTCAGCGTGTGAGAGTGTGTTTGGTGTGACTAGGTGTGAATGGGACTGTGAGTTCATGTGTGAGTGTGTGAAAGTGCATCTGTGGTGATGATGAGAGAGTGTAAACGAGTGTGTGACTGTGTGTGAGTTGAGCGTGTTTCACCGTGAGTATGTGTTAGTGAGTGTGTGTGTATGTGTGAGTTCCAGTGTGTGCATTTGTGAGTATGCGCTGGGGGACTGACTGTTCCTGTGGGTCTATGTGAGCACGTGTGAGTGTGTTTGTGAAAGCGAATTTTTGCGAGTGGGATTGTGTGCGTGTGTACACAATTGTGTGATTGTGTGTTCGTGTGCTTGTGTGACTGTGTGTGTATGTGGGGAGTGTGTGTGACAGTCTGAGGGTGAGTGCATGTATCTGTGAGTGAGTGTGTGCATGAGGGCTTGTGAGAGTGCATAAGAGCCTGTGAGTGTGTGGGTATGCCAGTGTGTGTAGTTTGTGAGTGTGTGTGGCAGTGTGTGTGTACCTGTGTTGGTGTGAGTCTGTGAGTGTCTGTGAGAGTGTCTGATGTGTAGCAGTGTGTGTGCATTAGTGTGTGTGTATTTGAGCCTGGAGTGCATGGGCGAGTCTCTGTGTGTAGGAGATTGTGGGTATGGGACACTGTGTATGTGTTTGAGTGCATATGAGCATGTGAGTGTGGGGTTTTGCCTGTGTGTGATTGAGGCTGTGTGACAGTGTGTGAGAGTGTGTGAGAGTGTGTGTGTGCATGTTTCTGAGAGTGCATGTGTCTGAGTGGGAGTGGGTGTTTGATTTTGTGTAGGAGTGTCTGGTTTTCGGTGACTGTGACTGCCTGCATGTGTTTCTGTCAGTGTGTGTGTGTGAGAGTGAGTCATAATGCGTGTATGAGAGTGTGTATGAGAGAGTTCAGGTGTATGAGAGGGAGTGAGAGTGTGAGTGTGCACAAAAGTGTGCAGGTGTGTGTGAGTGCGTGTGGTGGCATGTGGGAGTGCCTCTCTGTGTGTTAAGGCCTGTGTATGTGTGCAACTGTGTGTGACATTATGTGTGACTGTGTGTATTTAGGTGTGTGTCTCAGAGTGTGTGTGTACATGTGTAGGATTATTGTGCGTGGGAATGAGTGTGAGTGTGTGTGTGAGTGTGTGAGGCTGTGTATGAGTGCCTAAGAAAGAGAGTAGATGCAGAGTGAGAGATATTGGGTGTGTCTAGAAGTTTTTGAATTTCCCTGTGTGAGACTGCTTGAGTCTGTGTGTGTGACTGAGTGAAGGTGTGACGCTGTGTTTGACAGTGTATGAATGTGTTAGTGTGTGTTACAGTGGGTGTGAGTGTGAGTGTGTTTCTGAGAATGAATGCATCAGAGAGTGATTATGAGTGAGGATGAGTTTGATTGCACATGCATGTGTATGATTGTGTGTGTGTGCTCCTGACCCTGTAGGAGTGTGTGTGACACATTGTGGTTGTGCGTGAGTGTGTGTGGGTGTTAGTGAACGTGTGTCAGACTGGGTACTATTGTAATTTATAAATGTGGGTGTGTGCATATGTTTTGTGAATCTGAGCAGGTGAGGGTATCTGTGAGATGGTGTGTGCAGGTATATGATTGTATGTGACATTGTGTGAGAGTGTGTGAGACTGTGTGTGAGTGCGTTTGTGTGTCAGAGTGTCTCTGTGTAGGTGTGTGTGTGTTTAGAAATGTGTTAGTGTGTGAGAGTGCATGTGACCCAGTGTGTGAGGGTGTGTTTGGTGTGACCAGGTGTGAAACTGACTGTGTTCATGTGAGTGTCTGTGCAAGTGTGAGTTTAGGTGTGAGTGTTGGTGAGTGTGTGATGGGGGTTTGACAGTGTGTGTGTCTGTGTGTGAGAGTGTGTGAGTTTGTCAAAGAAAATTTCTGTAATTGAGATGGTGTGCGTGTGTAAAAGATTGTGAGACTGAGTGTGTGCATGCGTGACTGTGTATGTGTGTGTGAGGGGTGCGTGAAAGTCTAAGTGTGAGTGTGTGTGAGTCTGTGAGTGTGTGGGTGTGTGGTGTCTTTTGGAGTGAGAGTGTGCATCAGTGCTTGTGTGAGTGCATAAGAGCCTGTGAGTGCGTGGGTATGCCAGTGTGTGTAGTTGTGTGAGTTTGTGTGGCAGTGTGTGTGTACCTGTGAGGTTGTGAGCCTGTGAGTGTCTCTGAGAGTGTCTGATGTGTAGGAGTGAGTGTGCGTCAGTGTGTGTGTCTCTGAGACTTGAGTGCATTGGCAAGTCTCTGTGTGTAGGTGATTGTGGGTATGGGACACTGTGTATGTGTTTGAGTGCATAGGAGCATGTGAGTGTGGGGTTTTGCCTGTGCGTGATTGAGTCTGTGTGAGAGTGTGCGATAGTGTGTGAGAGTGTGTGTGGTTGTGCATGTTTCTGAGAGTGCATGTGTCTGAGTGGGAGTGGGTGTTTGATTTTGTGTAGGAGAGGCTGGATTTCGGTGACTGTGTTGTGTAACTGCATGTGTTTCTGTCAGTGTGTGTGTGTGAGGGTGAGTCATAATGCGTGTGAGTATGAGTGTGTATGTGAGAGTGCAGGTGTGTGAGAGGGAGTGAGTGTGTGAGTGCGCACACAAGTGTGCAGGTGTGTGTAAGTGCATGTGTTGGTGTGTGTGAGTGCCTCTCTGTCTGCTAAGGCCTCTGTATGTGTGCAGGTGTGTGTGAACTTATGTGTGACTGTGTATTTAGGTGTGTGCCTGTCAAGGTGTGTGCGTCTCTGTGTAGGATTATTGCGTGTGGGAATGAGTGTGATTGTGTGAGTGAGTGTGTATGGCTGTGTGCTAGTGCCTCTGTAACACATTAGATGCAAAGTGAGAGTAATTTTTGTGTCTAGAAGTTTTTGAATTTGCCTGTGTGGGATTGTGCTTGAGTGTGTGTGTGCGACCTTGTGAAGGTGTGTCAGTGTGTTTGAGAACATGTGACTGTGTTAGGGTGTTTTACAGTGGGTTTGAGTGTGAGTGCGTTTCTGAGTGACGGTGTCAGTGGGATTGTGAGTGTGTATGAGCTTGATTGTGCATGCGTGTGCATCATAGTGTGTGAGTGTGTTTTCCCGACCCTGTAGGAGTGTGTGTGACATTTTGAAGTTGTGAATGAGTGTGCGTGGCTGCGTGTGAACTTGTGTCAGACTGGGAACCATTGTCATTAATATAGCTGGGTGTGTGCATGTATGTTTTGTGTGTGTGAGCAGGTTAGTGTAGGTGTGAGTTGGTGTGTGTAGGTATGTGAATGTGCGTGACATTGAGAGTGTGTGAGACTGAAAGGGAGTGTGAGTGCGTTTGTGTGTTTGAGTGAGTCTGTGTAGGTGTCTGAGTGTGTTTAACAATGTGTGAGTGGGTGTGAGTGCATGTGAGTCAGCATGAGAGAGTGTGTTTGGGGTGACCATGTGTGAAAGTGACTGTGTGTTCATGAGTGAGTGTGTGAAATTGTATGAGTGTGTGAAGATGAGAGTGTGTAAAAGAGTGTGAGATTGTGAGTGAGTTGTGAGTGTGTTTCACTGTGTGAGCATGTGTTTGTGTGTGCATGTGTGAGTTTAGGTGTGAGTGCTTGTGAGTGTGTGAAGGGGTTCTGAGAGTGTTTGTGTGTGTCTGTGTGTGAGAGAATGTGAGTGTGCTTGTGAAAGTGAATTTATGGGAGTGAGATTTTGTGTGTGTACAAGATTGTGAGGTTGTGTGTTCATGTGCATGCCTGACTGTGCGTCTGTGGGGAGAGTGTGTGACAGCTTGAGTGTGAGTGTGTGTGAGTCTGTGAGGGTCAGGGTGTGTGGGTCTCTGTTGGAGTGAGTGAGCATGAGTGCGTGTGTGAGTGCATAAGAGGCTGTGAGTGTGTGGGTGTGTTGGTGTGTATAGTTGCATGACTGTGTGGCAATGCATGTGTACATGTGTGGGTGTGAGCCCATGAGTGTCTGTGAGAGTGTGTGAATTGTAGGAGTGAGTGTGCATCGGTGTGTGTGTCTTTGAGCTTGAGTGCATGGGTGTCTCCATGTGTAGGTGACTGTGGGTGTGGGACACTGTGTATGTGTTTGATTGCCTATAGGCTTGTGAGAGCGGGCTTTTGCCTGTGTGTGAATGAGTCTCTGTGACAGTGTGCGATAGTGTGTGGGAGTGTGAGTGAGTGTGTATGTTTCTGAGAGTGCAGGGGTCTGAGTGGGAGTGGGTGTTTGATTTTGTGTAGGAGAGGCTGGTTTTCAGTGAGTGTGTGTGACTGCATGTGTTTCGGTCAGTGTGAGTGTGAGGGTGAGTCATAATATGTGTGAGTAGGAGAGTGTGAAAGTGAGAGTGTAGGTGTGTGAGTGGAGGTGTGGGTGTGAGTGCACATACAAGTGTGCTTGTGTGTGAGAGATTGTGTGTGATGTTGTGTGTGAGTATGTCCCTGGGGGTTCAGGTCTGTGTACTTGTGCAAATTTCTGTGACATTTTGTGTGCATGTGTGTGCAGGTGTGTCTTCGTGTGTCTATGAGTGTCTCAGTGTGTGTAGGTGTGTTGAGTGTAACAGTGAGTGAGTGTGTGTGTGTCATTGTGTGAGGCAGGGTGAGAGTGTGTGCAAGTGTCTGAGTGTATTAGACTGAAGGAGTGAATGTGTGTCTATACAATTTTGAGAAATTCTGTGTGCGTGATTTTGTTAGAGTGTGTGTGTGACTGTGTGAAGGTGTACTGTTGTGTATGACAGTGTGTGATTGTGTGAGTGTGTGACAGTGGGTGTGAATGTGTGAGTGAGCTACTGAGAGTGTATGTGTCTGTGTGTGTGTGTGCATATGAGTTGGATTATGTGTGTGTGTGCGAGATTGTGCATTTACCTGTGTGTATGACTGGGTGTGACTGCACGTGACTGCTTGTGTGTGTGACAGTGTGAGCATGCATGAGTGTGTGTGAGCATGTGTGTCTCTGTAGGTGTGTGAGTGACTGAGTGTGATAGTGTGTTCGTGAGAGTGTTGGAGTGTGTGTGACTTTGTGAGTGTTAATATAATCGATTGATAGTGTGTGTGAATGTCAGTGTGTGAGTTAGTGAGTGCGGACTGTGTGTTTGTGATATGGTGTGAATGTGTGAGAGTGTGACGGAGTGTGAGAATGGGTGAGAGGTTTTGAGGTTGTTTGTGAGACTGTTACTGTGTGGCATTTAGCGAGTGTGTGAGTGTGAATACGAGTGTTTGTGTATGTGTGAATGCGTGTGAATGTGGGAGTGTGTCTGTGTGTGTAGGTGTGTGTGTCTGTCAGTTTGTGAACGTGTGATAGTGCGGGTGTTTGTGACTGGGTGTGTGTATGTGAGGGTACTTGTGAGAGTGTAGGTGAGTGAGTGAGAGTAAGTGCTTGAGTGTGTATATGGGCACTTGTTTGTATGTGTATGTGTTTGTGTGTGTGTCCCTGTGATGGTGTTTGTCCTGTTCTGTGCATGTATGTGAGTGTGTATTTGTGAGTGTGGGTGAGTGTGTGTGCCTGTATGTCTGTAAATGTGTGTGTCTGTGTATGTAGGTGTGTGAGTGTGTGTGATACTTCTTGAGTGTGTGTGTTCATGTGTGACAGTGAGTTCAGTGGCGTGTTTGTGTCTGAAGGTGTGTGAGTGTGTGTGAGAGAGGCTGAGGGAGTGTGACTGTGTAAGTGTGTGAGTCTTCATCAGAGAGCAGGTGTGCGAGTGGGAGAGGGTGTAGGTATGTATATGAGTGTGTGACCATGTGTGAGAGAGTGTGTGTGTCTGTGAGACTGTGTTTGAGGGTGAGTCATAATGTGTGTGAGTATGAGAGTGTGTATATGAGAGTGCAGGTGTGTGAGTGGGAGTGAGGGTGTGAGTGTGCATACAAGTGTGCAGGTGTGAGTGAGTGCGTGTGTTGGCGTGTGTGAGTGCCTCTCTGTGTGTTAAGGCCTGTGTATGTGTGCAAGTGTGTGTGACATTATGTGTGACTGTGTGTATTTATGTGTGTGTCTGTCAGAGTGTGTGTGTCTGTATGTAGGTATGTTGTGCGTGGGAATGAGTGTGATTGTGTGTGTGAGTGTGTGAGGCTGTGTGTGCATGCCAATGTAAGATAGTAGATGCAGAGTGTGAGTGATTGTGTGTGTATAGATGTTCTTGAAATTGCCTGTGTGAGATTGTGCTTGATAGTGTGTGTAACTGTGCGAATGTGTGACAGTGTGTTTGAGAGTGTGTGACTGTGTTAGGGGGTGTTACAGTGGCTGTGACTGAGTGTGTTTTCTTGTGTGAAAGTGTCAGAGAGGGATTGTGAGTGTGTAAGCGTATATTTTTGTGTGCATCTGTGTGACTGTGTGTGTGTGTTCATGACCCGGTTGGAGTGTTTGCGACACTTTGTGATTGCGCACGTGTGTGTGTGTGTGTGTGTGTGTGAACGTGTGTCACATTGGGTACTACTGCCATGGTTATATGTGGGTGTGTTTGTGATGATTTGTGTGTGTGAGCAGGTGGGGGTGTGAATGAGTTGGTGTGTGTAGGTACATGATTGTGTGTGATGGTGTGAGATTGTGTGTGTGTGTGAGTGAGTTTGTGTAGGTGTGTGAGTGTGTTCAACAATGTGAGTGTGTGTGTTATTGCATGTGAGTCAGCGTGTTAGAGTGTGTTTGGTGTGACTAGGTGTGAATGGGACTGTGAGTTCATGTGTGAGTGTGTGAAAGTGCATCTGTGTGTGATGATGAGAGAGTGTAAACGAGTGTGTGTCTGTGTGTGAGTTGAGCGTGTTTCACCGTGAGTATGTGTTAGTGAGTGTGTGTGTATGTGTGAGTTCCAGTGTGTGCATTTGTGAGTATGCGCTGGGGGACTGACTGTTCCTGTGGGTCTATGTGAGCACGTGTGAGTGTGTTTGTGAAAGCGAATTTTTGCGAGTGGGATTGTGTGCGTGTACACAATTGTGTGATTGTGTGTTCGTGTGCTTGTGTGACTGTGTGTGTATGTGGGGAGTGTGTGTGACAGTCTGAGGGTGAGTGCATGTGTCTGTGAGTGAGTGTGTGCATGAGGGCTTGTGAGAGTGCATAAGAGCCTGTGAGTGTGTGGGTATGCCAGTGTGTGTAGTTTGTGAGTGTGTGTGGCAGTGTGTGTGTACCTGTGTTGGTGTGAGTCTGTGAGTGTCTGTGAGAGTGTCTGATGTGTAGCAGTGTGTGTGCATTAGTGTGTGTGTATTTGAGCCTGGAGTGCATGGGCGAGTCTCTGTGTGTAGGAGATTGTGGGTATGGGACACTGTGTATGTGTTTGAGTGCATATGAGCATGTGAGTGTGGGGTTTTGCCTGTGTGTGATTGAGGCTGTGTGACAGTGTGTGAGAGTGTGTGAGAGTGTGTGTGTGCATGTTTCTGAGAGTGCATGTGTCTGAGTGGGAGTGGGTGTTTGATTTTGTGTAGGAGTGTCTGGTTTTCGGTGACTGTGACTGCCTGCATGTGTTTCTGTCAGTGTGTGTGTGTGAGAGTGAGTCATAATGCGTGTATGAGAGTGTGTATGAGAGAGTTCAGGTTTATGAGAGGGAGTGAGAGTGTGAGTGTGCACAAAAGTGTGCAGGTGTGTGTGAGTGCGTGTGGTGGCATGTGGGAGTGCCTCTCTGTGTGTTAAGGCCTGTGTATGTGTGCAACTGTGTGTGACATTATGTGTGACTGTGTGTATTTAGGTGTGTGTCTCAGAGTGTGTGTGTACATGTGTAGGATTATTGTGCGTGGGAATGAGTGTGAGTGTGTGTGTGAGTGTGTGAAGCTGTGTGTGAGTGCCTCAGAAAGAGAGTAGATGCAGAGTGAGAGATATTGGGTGTGTCTAGAAGTTTTTGAATTTCCCTGTGTGAGACTGCTTGAGTCTGTGTGTGTGACTGAGTGAAGGTGTGACGCTGTGTTTGACAGTGTATGAATGTGTTAGTGTGTGTTACAGTGGGTGTGAGTGTGAGTGTGTTTCTGAGAATGAATGCATCAGAGAGTGATTATGAGTGAGGATGAGTTTGATTGCACATGCATGTGTATGATTGTGTGTGTGTGCTCCTGACCCTGTAGGAGTGTGTGTGACACATTGTGGTTGTGCGTGAGTGTGTGTGGGTGTTAGTGAACGTGTGTCAGACTGGGTACTATTGTAATTTATAAATGTGGGTGTGTGCATATGTTTTGTGAATGTGAGCAGGTGAGGGTATCTGTGAGATGGTGTGTGCAGGTATGTGATTGTATGTGACATTGTGTGAGAGTGTGTGAGACTGAGTGTGTGAGTGCGTTTGTGTGTCAGAGTGTCTCTGTGTAGGTGTGTGTGTGTGTTTAGAAATGGGTTAGTGTGTGAGAGTGCATGTGAGCCAGTGTGTGAGGGTGTGTTTGGTGTGACTAGGTGTGAAAGTGACTGTGTTCATGTGAGTGTCTGTGCAAGTGTGAGTTTAGGTGTGAGTGTTGGTGAGTGTGTGATGGCGGTTTGACAGTGTGTGTGTCTGTGTGTGAGAGTGTGTGAGTTTGTCAAAGAAAATATTTGTAATTGAGATGGTGTGCGTGTGTAAAAGATTGTGAGACTGAGTGTGTGCATGCGTGACTGTGTATGTGTGTGTGAGGGGTGCGTGAAAGTCTAAGTGTGAGTGTGTGTGAGTCTGTGAGTGTGTGGGTGTGTGGTGTCTTTTGGAGTGAGAGTGTGCATCAGTGCTTGTGTGAGTGCATAAGAGCCTGTGAGTGCGTGGATATGCCAGTGTGTGTAGTTGTGTGAGTGTGTGTGGCAGTGTGTGTGTACCTGTGAGGTTGTGAGCCTGTGAGTGTCTCTGAGAGTGTCTGATGTGTAGGAGTGAGTGTGCGTCAGTGTGTGTGTCTCTGAGACTTGAGTGCATTGGCAAGTCTCTGTGTGTAGGTGATTGTGGGTATGGGACACTGTGTATGTGTTTGAGTGCATAGGAGCATGTGAGTGTGGGGTTTTGCCTGTGCGTGATTGAGTCTGTGTGAGAGTGTGCGATAGTGTGTGAGAGTGTGTGTGGTTGTGCATGTTTCTGAGAGTGCATGTGTCTGAGTGGGAGTGGGTGTTTGATTTTGTGTAGGAGAGGCTGGTTTTCGGTGACTGTGTTGTGTAACTGCATGTGTTTCTGTCAGTGTGTGTGTGTGAGGGTGAGTCATAATGCGTGTGAGTATGAGTGTGTATGTGAGAGTGCAGGTGTGTGAGAGGGAGTGAGTGTGTGAGTGCGCACACAAGTGTGCAGGTGTGTGTAAGTGCATGTGTTGGTGTGTGTGAGTGCCTCTCTGTCTGCTAAGGCCTCTGTATGTGTGCAGGTGTGTGTGAACTTATGTGTGACTGTGTATTTAGGTGTGTGCCTGTCAGGGTGTGTGCGTCTCTGTGTAGGATTATTGCGTGTGGGAATGAGTGTGATTGTGTGAGTGAGTGTGTATGGCTGTGTGCTAGTGCCTCTGTAACACATTAGATGCAAAGTGAGAGTAATTTTTGTGTCTAGAAGTTTTTGAATTTGCCTGTGTGGGATTGTGCTTGAGTGTGTGTGTGCGACCTTGTGAAGGTGTGTCAGTGTGTTTGAGAACATGTGACTGTGTTAGGGTGTTTTACAGTGGGTTTGAGTGTGAGTGCGTTTCTGAGTGACGGTGTCAGTGGGATTGTGAGTGTGTATGAGCTTGATTGTGCATGCGTGTGCATCATAGTGTGTGAGTGTGTTTTCCCGACCCTGTAGGAGTGTGTGTGACATTTTGAAGTTGTGAATGAGTGTGCGTGGCTGTGTGTGAACTTGTGTCAGACTGGGAACCATTGTCATTAATACAGGTGGGTGTGTGCATGTAAGTTTTGTGTGTGTGAGCAGGTTAGTGTAGGTGTGAGTTGGTGTGTGTAGGTATGTGAATGTGCGTGACATTGAGAGTGTGTGAGACTGAAAGGGAGTGTGAGTGCGTTTGTGTGTTTGAGTGAGTCTGTGTAGGTGTCTGAGTGTGTTTAACAATGTGTGAGTGGGTGTGAGTGCATGTGAGTCAGCATGAGAGAGTGTGTTTGGGGTGACCATGTGTGAAAGTGACTGTGTGTTCATGAGTGAGTGTGTGAAATTGTATGAGTGTGTGAAGATGAGAGTGTGTA
Organism: Manis javanica; assembly: GCF_040802235.1. NCBI lineage: Eukaryota > Metazoa > Chordata > Mammalia > Pholidota > Manidae > Manis > Manis javanica. The sequence goes on from NC_133175.1 coordinate 571,467, forward strand.
AAAGAGTGTGAGATTGTGAGTGAGTTGTGAGTGTGTTTCACTGTGTGAGCATGTGTTTGTGTGTGCATGTGTGAGTTTAGGTGTGAGTGCTTGTGAGTGTGTGAAGGGGTTCTGAGAGTGTTTGTGTGTGTCTGTGTGTGAGAGAATGTGAGTGTGCTTGTGAAAGTGAATTTATGGCAGTGAGATTTTGTGTGTGTACAAGATTGTGAGGTTGTGTGTTCATGTGCATGCCTGACTGTGCGTCTGTGGGGAGAGTGTGTGACAGCTTGAGTGTGAGTGTGTTTGAGTCTGTGAGGGTCAGGGTGTGTGGGTCTCTGTTGGAGTGAGTGAGCATGAGTGCGTGTGTGAGTGCATAAGAGGCTGTGAGTGTGTGGGTGTGTTGGTGTGTATAGTTGCATGACTGTGTGGCAATGCATGTGTACATGTGTGGGTGTGAGCCCATGAGTGTCTGTGAGAGTGTGTGAATTGTAGGAGTGAGTGTGCATCGGTGTGTGTGTCTTTGAGCTTGAGTGCATGGGTGTCTCCATGTGTAGGTGACTGTGGGTGTGGGACACTGTGTATGTGTTTGATTGCCTATAGGCTTGTGAGAGCGGGCTTTTGCCTGTGTGTGAATGAGTCTCTGTGACAGTGTGCGATAGTGTGTGGGAGTGTGAGTGAGTGTGTATGTTTCTGAGAGTGCAGGGGTCTGAGTGGGAGTGGGTGTTTGATTTTGTGTAGGAGAGGCTGGTTTTCAGTGAGTGTGTGTGACTGCATGTGTTTCGGTCAGTGCGAGTGTGAGGGTGAGTCATAATATGTGTGAGTAGGAGAGTGTGAAAGTGAGAGTGTAGGTGTGTGAGTGGAGGTGTGGGTGTGAGTGCACATACAAGTGTGCTTGTGTGTGAGAAATTGTGTGTGATGTTGTGTGTGAGTATGTCCCTGGGGGTTCAGGTCTGTGTACTTGTGCAAATTTCTGTGACATTTTGTGTGCATGTGTGTGCAGGTGTGTCTTCGTGTGTCTATGAGTGTCTCAGTGTGTGTAGGTGTGTTGAGTGTAACAGTGAGTGAGTGTGTGTGTGTCATTGTGTGAGGCAGGGTGAGAGTGTGTGCAAGTGTCTGAGTGTATTAGACTGAAGGAGTGAATGTGTGTCTATACAATTTTGAGAAATTCTGTGTGCGTGATTTTGTTAGAGTGTGTGTGTGACTGTGTGAAGGTGTACTGTTGTGTATGACAGTGTGTGATTGTGTGAGTGTGTGACAGTGGGTGTGAATGTGTGAGTGAGCTACTGAGAGTGTATGTGTCTGTGTGTGTGTGTGCATATGAGTTGGATTATGTGTGTGTGTGCGAGATTGTGCATTTACCTGTGTGTATGACTGGGTGTGACTGCACGTGACTGCTTGTGTGTGTGACAGTGTGAGCATGCATGAGTGTGTGTGAGCATGTGTGTCTCTGTAGGTGTGTGAGTGACTGAGTGTGATAGTGTGTTCGTGAGAGTGTTGGAGTGTGTGTGACTTTGTGAGTGTTAATATAATCGATTGATAGTGTGTGTGAATGTCAGTGTGTGAGTTAGTGAGTGCGGACTGTGTGTTTGTGATATGGTGTGAATGTGTGAGAGTGTGACGGAGTGTGAGAATGGGTGAGAGGTTTTGAGGTTGTTTGTGAGACTGTTACTGTGTGGCATTTAGCGAGTGTGTGAGTGTGAATACGAGTGTTTGTGTATGTGTGAATGCGTGTGAATGTGGGAGTGTGTCTGTGTGTGTAGGTGTGTGTGTCTGTCAGTTTGTGAACGTGTGATAGTGCGGGTGTTTGTGACTGGGTGTGTGTATGTGAGGGTACTTGTGAGAGTGTAGGTGAGTGAGTGAGAGTAAGTGCTTGAGTGTGTATATGGGCACTTGTTTGTATGTGTATGTGTTTGTGTGTGTCCCTGTGATGGTGTTTGTCCTGTTCTGTGCATGTATGTGAGTGTGTATTTGTGAGTGTGGGTGAGTGTGTGTGCCTGTATGTCTGTAAATGTGTGTGTCTGTGTATGTAGGTGTGTGAGTGTGTGTGATACTTCTTGAGTGTGTGTGTTCATGTGTGACAGTGAGTTCAGTGGCGTGTTTGTGTCTGAAGGTGTGTGAGTGTGTGTGAGAGAGGCTGAGGGAGTGTGACTGTGTAAGAGTGTGAGACTTCATCAGAGAGCAGGTGTGCGAGTGGGAGGGGGTGTAGGTATGTATATGAGTGTGTGACCATGTGTGAGAGAGTGTGAGTGTGTCTGTGAGACTGTGTTTGAGGGTGAGTCATAATGTGTGTGAGTATGAGAGTGTGTATATGAGAGTGCAGGTGTGTGAGTGGGAGTGAGGGTGTGAGTGTGCATACAAGTGTGCAGGTGTGAGTGATTGCGTGTGTTGGCGTGTGTGAGTGCCTCTCTGTGTATTAAGGCCTGTGTATGTGTGCAAGTGTGTGTGACATTATGTGTGACTGTGTGTATTTATGTGTGTGTCTGTCAGAGTGTGTGTGTCTGTATGTAGGTATGTTGTGCGTGGGAATGAGTGTGATTGTGTGTGTGAGTGTGTGAGGCTGTGTGTGCATGCCAATGTAAGATAGTAGATGCAGAGTGTGAGTGATTGTGTGTGTATAGATGTTCTTGAAATTGCCTGTGTGAGATTGTGCTTGATAGTGTGTGTGACTGTGCGACTGTGTGACAGTGTGTTTGAGAGTGTGTGACTGTGTTAGGGGGTGTTACAGTGGCTGTGACTGAGTGTGTTTTCTTGTGTGAAAGTGTCAGAGAGGGATTGTGAGTGTGTATGCGTATATTTTTGTGTGCATGTGTGTGACTGTGTGTGTGTGTTCATGACCCGGTTGGAGTGTTTGCGACACTTTGTGATTGCGCGTGTGTGTGTGAGTGTGTGTGTGTGTGTGAACGTGTGTCACATTGGGTACTACTGCCATGGTTATATGTGGGTGTGCTTGTGATGATTTGTGTGTGTGAGCAGGTGGGGGTGTGAATGAGTTGGTGTGTGTAGGTACATGATTGTGTGTGATGGTGTGAGATTGTGTGTGTGTGTGAGTGAGTTTGTGTAGGTGTGTGAGTGTGTTTAACAATGTGAGTGTGTGTGTTATTGCATGTGAGTCAGCGTGTGAGAGTGTGTTTGGTGTGACTAGGTGTGAATGGGACTGTGAGTTCATGTGTGAGTGTGTGAAAGTGCATGTGTGTGTGATGATGAGAGAGTGTAAACGAGTGTGTGACTGTGTGTGAGTTGAGCGTGTTTCACCGTGAGTATGTGTTAGTGAGTGTGTGTGTATGTGTGAGTTCCGGTGTGTGCGTTTGTGAGTATGCGCTGGGGGACTGACTGTTCCTGTGGGTCTATGTGAGCACGTGTGAGTGTGTTTGTGAAAGCGAATTTTTGCGAGTGGGACTGTGTGCGAGTGTACACAATTGTGTGATTGTGTGTTCGTGTGCTTGTGTGACTGTGTGTGTATGTGGGGAGTGTGTGTGACAGTCTGAGGGTGAGTGCATGTGTCTGTGAGTGTGTGGGTGTGTGGGTCTCTGATAGAGTGAGTGTGTGCATGAGTGCTTGTGAGAGTGCATAAGAGCCTGTGAGTGTGTGGATATGCCAGTGTGTGTAGTTTGTGAGTGTGTGTGGCAGTGTGTGTGTACCTGTGTTGGTGTGAGTCTGTGAGTGTCTGTGAGAGTGTCTGATGTGTAGCAGTGTGTGTGCATTAGTGTGTGTGTATTTGAGCCTGGAGTGCATGGGCGAGTCTCTGTGTGTAGGAGATTGTGGGTATGGGACACTGTGTATGTGTTTGAGTGCATATGAGCATGTGAGTGTGGGGTTTTGCCTGTGCGTGATTGAGGCTGTGTGACAGTGTGTGAGAGTGTGTGAGAGTGTGTGTGTGCATGTTTCTGAGAGTGCATGTGTCTGAGTGGGAGTGGGTGTTTGATTTTGTGAAGGAGAGTCTGGTTTTCGGTGACTGTGACTGCCTGCATGTGTTTCTGTCAGTGTGTGTGTGTGAGAGTGAGTCATAATGCGTGTATGAGAGTGTGTATGAGAGAGTTCAGGTGTATGAGAGGGAGTGAGAGTGTGAGTGTGCACAAAAGTGTGCAGGTGTGTGTGAGTGCGTGTGGTGGCATGTGGGAGTGCCTCTCTGTGTGTTAAGGCCTGTGTATGTGTGCAACTGTGTGTGACATTATGTGTGACTGTGTGTATTTAGGTGTGTGTCTCAGAGTGTGTGTGTACATGTGTAGGATTATTGTGCGTGGGAACGAGTGTGAGTGTGTGTGTGAGTGTGTGAAGCTGTGTGTGAGTGCCTAAGAAAGAGAGTAGATGCAGAGTGAGAGATATTGGGTGTGTCTAGAAGTTTTTGAATTTCCCTGTGTGAGACTGCTTGAGTCTGTGTGTGTCTGAGTGAAGGTGTGACGCTGTGTTTGACAGTGTATGAATGTGTTAGTGTGTGTTACAGTGGGTGTGAGTGTGAGTGTGCTTCTGAGAATGAATGCATCAGAGAGTGATTATGAGTGAGGATGAGTTTGATTGCACATGCATGTGTATGATTGTGTGTGTGTGCTCCTGACCCTGTAGGAGTGTGTGTGACACATTGTGGTTGTGCGTGAGTGTGTGTGGGTGTTAGTGAACGTGTGTCAGACTGGGTACTATTGTAATTTATAAATGTGGGTGTGTGCATATGTTTTGTGAATGTGAGCAGGTGAGGGTATCTGTGAGATGGTGTGTGCAGGTATGTGATTGTATGTGACATTGTGTGAGAGTGTGTGAGACTGAGTGTGTGAGTGCGTTTGTGTGTCAGAGTGTCTCTGTGTAGGTGTGTGTGTGTGTTTAGAAATGTGTTAGTGTGTGAGAGTGCATGTGAGCCAGTGTGTGAGGGTGTGTTTGGTGTGACTAGGTGTGAAAGTGACTGTGTTCATGTGAGTGTCTGTGAAGTGTGAGTTTAGGTGTGAGTGTTGGTGAGTGTGTGATGGCGGTTTGACAGTGTGTGTGTCTGTGTGTGAGAGTGTGTGAGTTTGTCAAAGAAAATTTTTGTAATTGAGATGGTGTGCGTGTGTAAAAGATTGTGAGACTGAGTGTGTGCATGCGTGACTGTGTATGTGTGTGTGAGGGGTGCGTGAAAGTCTAAGTGTGAGTGTGTGTGAGTCTGTGAGTGTGTGGGTGTGTGGTGTCTTTTGGAGTGAGAGTGTGCATCAGTGCTTGTGTGAGTGCATAAGAGCCTGTGAGTGCGTGGGTATGCCAGTGTGTGTAGTTGTGTGAGTGTGTGTGGCAGTGTGTGTGTACCTGTGAGGTTGTGAGCCTGTGAGTGTCTCTGAGAGTGTCTGATGTGTAGGAGTGAGTGTGCGTCAGTGTGTGTGTCTCTGAGACTTGAGTGCATTGGCAAGTCTCTGTGTGTAGGTGATTGTGGGTATGGGACACTGTGTATGTGTTTGAGTGCATAGGAGCATGTGAGTGTGGGGTTTTGCCTGTGCGTGATTGAGTCTGTGTGAGAGTGTGCGATAGTGTGTGAGAGTGTGTGTGGTTGTGCATGTTTCTGAGAGTGCATGTGTCTGAGTGGGAGTGGGTGTTTGATTTTGTGTAGGAGAGGCTGGTTTTCGGTGACTGTGTTGTGTAACTGCATGTGTTTCTGTCAGTGTGTGTGTGTGAGGGTGAGTCATAATGCGTGTGAGTATGAGTGTGTATGTGAGAGTGCAGGTGTGTGAGAGGGAGTGAGTGTGTGAGTGCGCACACAAGTGTGCAGGTGTGTGTAAGTGCATGTGTTGGTGTGTGTGAGTGCCTCTCTGTCTGCTAAGGCCTCTGTATGTGTGCAGGTGTGTGTGACCTTATGTGTGACTGTGTATTTAGGTGTGTGCCTGTTGGGAGCCGGGGCTATGTCCCTTCCCCCACGTCTGAACGCAGCATGGGAAAGCACAAGCTTGAGAGCAACCGGTGCAGTCCTTGGAAGTTATCTGCTCACAAAAACATATCTTGTCCTTGAAGATGAGCCAAGACTCCTCGCTCTGAAAATAGGGAGACCTTGAGGATGTGTGAGAACACCTCCCCGCCAGCGCCACCTAAGGTCCAATCATCTTCTGACCCACCCCTTACTTGCTACTTGTATAAATTGAGCCTGTAAACAATAAACTTTGCCAGCTTGATCAGACACCCTGTCTTGCTGGTCGTTCTTTGTGTCCCTTGCTTGTTCATTTCTGCAGGCGTCTCCGGCTACACTCCACGTTAATCCCGCGGGTCGGGACAACTGGCGCCCAACGTGGGGCCCCCCGGGACTCCTGCTGAAACGTCTGCTCGGAAGCCCTGGCCAGGCATTCATTTGAGTCACCGCACGGGTATTGACCTGATGTCGACTCTGCATGGAGAAGGATCACTGCGGCTCACCCGTCCGTAACACAGATCCTTGAGAGGTGAGTAGACGAATTCCCCAAGCAAGATTCCAGACAACCTCTTGGGTGTTCAGCAGTCCATTTGATCTTATCACTTTCCTCCAGTTTGCTGCCGCGATTTTTTCCTTGTTTTGTTCACTGGCCGTTCCTCTCTGAAAACCTTGTGTTTACTTTGGGCTAAAGGTCGTCCACCTCGAAGGCATACCCAGGGGACTCCGACTCCAGAGTCCCTGCCCTAGAGGGTCCGAGCAGGCGGATTGTACCTTCCGACTGTCCTACGTAAACAAGGGCTCGTCAGAGCTGACGAGAGTGGCTCCAGTGTTTCAGGACATTGATGTAGTTGCGGCTACATTGGAGGAAAAGTTTCAAATTTATACAGTGCAAGGGTTGCGGCCACAGTGATGGGCAACTCTCTGAACTCCCATGAGGTTTTCCTTACTGGACTCAAGGAGTCCCTCAGGACACGAGGAATTAGGGTTAAAAGAAAAGACCTTAGGTATTTTTTTACTTTTATCCATGAGACTTGTCCATGGTTTCCCCTAGAGGGCACTATTGATCACAAACAGTGGAAAAGAGTTGGTGATGCCCTTCAAGATTTTTATCGGACCTTTGGCCCTGAAAAGGTTCCCATCTCAGCCTTTTCATATTGGAACCTTATTCATGACGTCCTTGAGGTTCATTCACAAGATCCTGACATTAAAACTATAATCAAAACAGGAGAAAAAGCTCTCAGAGAGGACTCCCGACCGCCCTCTGCCTGCCCTTCTGTAGCCGTAGATATTCCTGGTGAACCCATAACCCATACTGACAAATCCCCCGAATCTCAACCAGACACAGAATCTCCAAATACCCATGATAAAATTGATACCCAGGACATGGCTGATCCCCCTAAGATTCCAAATATTTATCCTGCACTTACGTCCTTTAAATCGCAAACTGAAGAACCCCTAGAAAATCAGACCATCCCTTGCCAGGCTGAAAGAGACCCCTGGCGCCCTACAGCGCCACCCTTTTATAATACCACCTACATAGGTTATAGACCCCCTCCGTATAATCCCTCTCTTCCAAAAGGCGCCCCCATACCTCAAAATCCTACTCTAGAAGTACTTCATAACTTATCTTCTTCCACTGACCCCATCAGGCAAGTAAAACTTTCTCTAATTAAAGAAGTCTCTTCGCTTAAAGAGATACTACAACAAAAGCGTGAACATGTTCAGCTCGTTAAAGAGATTAAAGCCCTTGACTCAGAGCTCACTTCACTACATTCTGCGCATGCTTCGTCGCTTCCTAAAAAACCCACGAAGAATGCGAAACCTAAAAACCCAGTTTTAGCCTTTCCAGTCATCCGCGGCCGCCCGCTCGTCCGTGGTCGCCGCCCAGAGACCCCCCCAGAAGTCGTAGGAGAGAGTGAGGATGAAAATGCCCCCGATTCTCAAGATCCAGATATTTCAGACCAGGAACAAAACCCCGAGGGAGAGCCCTCAGACCATGAAGAGCCCAATACCAACATAAAAGATCCAGTTAAAGCCCAAAAATATCTCCGCCTGAATCTTAAACATTTAAAGGACTTAAAGGCAGCCGTCACCAATTACGGCCCCGCAGCTCCTTTCACATTAGCATTAATTGAAAGCCTGAGTGATCGGTGGCTAATCCCTAATGACTGGCTTTCCCTAGCCCGAGCTGCTTTGTCAGGAGGAGAGTATGTCTTATGGCGTACTGATTTTGTTGAGAACTGCCGTGAGACTGCGCAGCGCAATAGTGAAAGTAAAACCTCCCGCTCATGGACAAGAGATAAGCTTCTCGGCCGAAGTCCCTATGAAACAAACGAAGCCCAAGCTGCCTTCCCCCCAGGTCTCCTAGCTCAGGTCCAAAATGCAGCCCTTAAGGCATGGCGACGCCTCCCTCCTAAAGGCTCCGCCACTACCTCCCTAGCAAAAATCCGCCAAGGACCTGATGAACCTTACAGTGATTTCATTAGTCGCCTAACTGATGCTGCCGAGCGGCTAGTTGGGGGAGGAGAAACAGAAAGTGCCTTTGTTAAACACCTAGCTTATGAAAATGCTAATCCGTCCTGCCAAGAAACCATAAGACCCCATCGCTGTGGCAGTCTCACTGATTATATTAAACTCTGTTCAGGCATAGGTACCTCCCATGCAATTGGATTAGCCATAGGAATGGCACTTAAAGACATCAAAATAGATAATAATAAACAAAAAACCTGCTTTAATTGTAAACAACCAGGACATTTTGCTCGCCAATGCCAGGCAGAGACTCAGCCTCACCCACCTCGCACTTCCCTTCCTCATACACCCCTGCCTCGTGCTCCCCCAAAACCCTATGCCCTCGATGTCGGCGTGGTTTCCATTGGGCTAATGAATGCCGCTCTAAAACGACTATTGAAGGTACCCCCCTTCCACCACTCCAGGGAAACATCGAGGTTTAGATCTTCTCACAGCAGAACAGGGAGGTATCTGTTTAGCCTTACAGGAAAAATGCTGCTTCTATGCCAATAAGTCCGGCATTGTTCGAGATAAAATAAAGATTCTTCAAGATCTCGAGAGAAGAAGGAAAGAACTTCAGAACAACCCTCTTTGGACAGGACTAAATGGACTCCTCCCATACCTCCTTCCTATATTAGGCCCCCTTTTAGGATTACTACTAGTACTTTCTTTCGGCCCCTGGGCTTTTCAAAAACTTACAATGTTAATCAAACAGCAAATTGACTCCCTCGTAGCAAAACCCATACAAGTTCATTATCACCGCCTTGCTTTAGCTGACCAAGGTGTGAATCTTTACATAGAGCCCTGAGCTGGCAATAAAATAAACCAGGAACGAGCTATGTCAAGGTTTCTTGTCCTGTCCCTTGACAACATCTCTGGGCAATTAAGGCGGGTAGTCAATGACGGGTAATTAAGAGGTTGTACCTGCAGAAATACAGGACAGACATAAGACCTCTGATAAAAATAACAGGGGCCGATCTAATACTGGGGCAAGCTCCTATTTATGTAGGCCGATCCAGTATTAGGGCAAGCTCCCCTGAAGATATCAGGCCGACTCCAAAAAGAGGCAAGCTCCTGAAAAACAGAGGCCAGGTACAAAACCTCTAAACCTAAGACAGGCACCGTCTACCCAGTAGATAAAAAGCTCCAAGTTCCTGTCCCAATCCCTCCTAACTCATCCAACAAGCCTTAAGAGACCTGCATTATTTGAAATTGCAGACGGCTCCCCCACTTGTAAATCATAAGATCTAAAGTCAAGTATGGTAGCCAGTGACGGGTAAGATATGGTTGAATAGTAAATACCAACCTAAGACAGGGAGTGGTCGACAGAGGACTATGCCCCCATGTCGGGTAAGGATTTACTTCAACCGTACAACCTAAGACAGGCACATACCTTGACCCAGTCTGAGTTAGGCTGGTTATTTTATTAAAGAAAAAAGGGGGAGATGTTGGGAGCCGGGGCTATGTCCCTTCCCCCACGTCTGAACGCAGCATGGGAAAGCACAAGCTTGAGAGCAACCGGTGCAGTCCTTGGAAGTTATCTGCTCACAAAAACATATCTTGTCCTTGAAGATGAGCCAAGACTCCTCGCTCTGAAAATAGGGAGACCTTGAGGATGTGTGAGAACACCTCCCCGCCAGCGCCACCTAAGGTCCAATCATCTTCTGACCCACACCTTACTTGCTACTTGTATAAATTGAGCCTGTAAACAATAAACTTTGCCAGCTTGATCAGACACCCTGTCTTGCTGGTCGTTCTTTGTGTCCCTTGCTTGTTCATTTCTGCAGGCGTCTCCGGCTACACTCCACGTTAATCCCGCGGGTCGGGACATGTGCCTGTCAGGGTGTGTGCATCTCTGTGTAGGATTATTGCGTGTGGAAATGAGTGTGATTGTGTGAGTGAGTGTGTATGGCTGTGTGCTAGTGCCTCTGTAACACATTAGATGCAAAGTGAGAGTAATTTTTGTGTCTAGAAGTTTTTGAATTTGCCTGTGTGGGATTGTGCTTGAGTGTGTGTGTGCGACCTTGTGAAGGTGTGTCAGTGTGTTTGAGAACATGTGACTGTGTTAGGGTGTTTTACAGTGGGTTTGAGTGTGAGTGCGTTTCTGAGTGACGGTGTCAGTGGGATTAGGAGTGTGTATGAGCTTGATTGTGCATGCGTGTGCATCATCGTGTGTGAGTATGTTTTCCCGAACCTGTAGGAGTGTGTGTGACATTTTGAAGTTGTGAATGAGTGTGCGTGGCTGCGTGTGAACTTGTGTCAGACTGGGAACCATTGTCATTAATATAGCTGGGTGTGTGCATGTATGTTTTGTGTGTGTGAGCAGGTTAGTGTAGGTCTGAGTTGGTGTGTGTAGGTATGTGAATGTGCGTGACATTGAGAGTGTGTGAGACTGAAAGGGAGTGTGAGTGCGTTTGTGTGTTTGAGTGAGTCTGTGTAGGTGTCTGAGTGTGTTTAACAATGTGTGAGTGGGTGTGAGTGCATGTGAGTCAGCATGAGAGAGTGTGTTTGGGGTGACCATGTGTGAAAGTGACTGTGTGTTCATGAGTGAGTGTGTGAAATTGTATGAGTGTGTGAAGATGAGAGTGTGTAAAAGAGTGTGAGATTGTGAGTGAGTTGTGAGTGTGTTTCACTGTGTGAGCATGTGTTTGTGTGTGCATGTGTGAGTTTAGGTGTGAGTGCTTGTGAGTGTGTGAAGGGGTTCTGAGAGTGTTTGTGTGTGTCTGTGTGTGAGAGAATGTGAGTGTGCTTGTGAAAGTGAATTTATGGGAGTGAGATTTTGTGTGTGTACAAGATTGTGAGGTTGTGTGTTCATGTGCATGCCTGACTGTGCGTCTGTGGGGAGAGTGTGTGACAGCTTGAGTGTGAGTGTGTGTGAGTCTGTGAGGGTCAGGGTGTGTGGGTCTCTGTTGGAGTGAGTGAGCATGAGTGCGTGTGTGAGTGCATAAGAGGCTGTGAGTGTGTGGGTGTGTTGGTGTGTATAGTTGCATGACTGTGTGGCAATGCATGTGTACATGTGTGGGTGTGAGCCCATGAGTGTCTGTGAGAGTGTGTGAATTGTAGGAGTGAGTGTGCATCGGTGTGTGTGTCTTTGAGCTTGAGTGCATGGGTGTCTCCATGTGTAGGTGACTGTGGGTGTGGGACACTGTGTATGTGTTTGATTGCCTATAGGCTTGTGAGAGCAGGCTTTTGCCTGTGTGTGAATGAGTCTCTGTGACAGTGTGCGATAGTGTGTGGGAGTGTGAGTGAGTGTGTATGTTTCTGAGAGTGCAGGGGTCTGAGTGGGAGTGGGTGTTTGATTTTGTGTAGGAGAGGCTGGTTTTCAGTGAGTGTGTGTGACTGCATGTGTTTCGGTCAGTGTGAGTGTGAGGGTGAGTCATAATATGTGTGAGTAGGAGAGTGTGAAAGTGAGAGTGTAGGTGTGTGAGTGGAGGTGTGGGTGTGAGTGCACATACAAGTGTGCTTGTGTGTGAGAGATTGTGTGTGATGTTGTGTGTGAGTATGTCCCTGGGGGTTCAGGTCTGTGTACTTGTGCAAATTTCTGTGACATTTTGTGTGCATGTGTGTGCAGGTGTGTCTTCGTGTGTCTATGAGTGTCTCAGTGTGTGTAGGTGTGTTGAGTGTAACAGTGAGTGAGTGTGTGTGTGTCATTGTGTGAGGCAGGGTGAGAGTGTGTGCAAGTGTCTGAGTGTATTAGACTGAAGGAGTGAATGTGTGTCTATACAATTTTGAGAAATTCTGTGTGCGTGATTTTGTTAGAGTGTGTGTGTGACTGTGTGAAGGTGTACTGTTGTGTATGACAGTGTGTGATTGTGTGAGTGTGTGACAGTGGGTGTGAATGTGTGAGTGAGCTACTGAGAGTGTATGTGTCTGTGTGTGTGTGTGCATATGAGTTGGATTATGTGTGTGTGTGCGAGATTGTGCATTTACCTGTGTGTATGACTGGGTGTGACTGCACGTGACTGCTTGTGTGTGTGACAGTGTGAGCATGCATGAGTGTGTGTGAGCATGTGTGTCTCTGTAGGTGTGTGAGTGACTGAGTGTGATAGTGTGTTCGTGAGAGTGTTGGAGTGTGTGTGACTTTGTGAGTGTTAATATAATCGATTGATAGTGTGTGTGAATGTCAGTGTGTGAGTTAGTGAGTGCGGACTGTGTGTTTGTGATATGGTGTGAATGTGTGAGAGTGTGACGGAGTGTGAGAATGGGTGAGAGGTTTTGAGGTTGTTTGTGAGACTGTTACTGTGTGGCATTTAGCGAGTGTGTGAGTGTGAATACGAGTGTTTGTGTATGTGTGAATGCGTGTGAATGTGGGAGTGTGTCTGTGTGTGTAGGTGTGTGTGTCTGTCAGTTTGTGAACGTGTGATAGTGCGGGTGTTTGTGACTGGGTGTGTGTATGTGAGGGTACTTGTGAGAGTGTAGGTGAGTGAGTGAGAGTAAGTGCTTGAGTGTGTATATGGGCACTTGTTTGTATGTGTATGTGTTTGTGTGTGTCCCTGTGATGGTGTTTGTCCTGTTCTGTGCATGTATGTGAGTGTGTATTTGTGAGTGTGGGTGAGTGTGTGTGCCTGTATGTCTGTAAATGTGTGTGTCTGTGTATGTAGGTGTGTGAGTGTGTGTGATACTTCGTGAGTGTGTGTGTTCATGTGTGACAGTGAGTTCAGTGGCGTGTTTGTGTCTGAAGGTGTGTGAGTGTGTGTGAGAGGCTGAGGGAGTGTGACTGTGTAAGTGTGTGAGTCTTCATCAGAGAGCAGGTGTGCGAGTGGGAGAGGGTGTAGGTATGTATATGAGTGTGTGACCATGTGTGAGAGAGTGTGAGTGTGTCTGTGAGACTGTGTTTGAGGGTGAGTCATAATGTGTGTGAGTATGAGAGTGTGTATATGAGAGTGCAGGTGTGTGAGTGGGAGTGAGGGTGTGAGTGTGCATACAAGTGTGCAGGTGTGAGTGAGTGCGTGTGTTGGCGTGTGTGAGTGCCTCTCTGTGTGTTAAGGCCTGTGTATGTGTGCAAGTGTGTGTGACATTATGTGTGACTGTGTGTATTTATGTGTGTGTCTGTCAGAGTGTGTGTGTCTGTATGTAGGTATGTTGTGCGTGGGAATGAGTGTGATTGTGTGTGTGAGTGTGTGAGGCTGTGTGTGCATGCCAATGTAAGATAGTAGATGCAGAGTGTGAGTGATTGTGTGTGTATAGATGTTCTTGAAATTGCCTGTGTGAGATTGTGCTTGATAGTGTGTGTGACTGTGCGAATGTGTGACAGTGTGTTTGAGAGTGTGTGACTGTGTTAGGGGGTGTTACAGTGGCTGTGACTGAGTGTGTTTTCTTGTGTGAAAGTGTCAGAGAGGGATTGTGAGTGTGTATGCGTATATTTTTGTGTGCATGTGTGTGACTGTGTGTGTGTGTTCATGACCCGGTTGGAGTGTTTGTGACACTTTGTGATTGCACGTGGGTGTGTGTGTGTGTGTGTGTGAACGTGTGTCACATTGGGTACTACTGCCATGGTTATATGTGGGTGTGTTTGTGATGATTTGTGTGTGTGAGCAGGTAGGGGTGTGAATGAGTTGGTGTGTGTAGGTACATGATTGAGTGTGATGGTGTGAGATTGTGTGTGTGTGTGTGAGTGAGTTTGTGTAGGTGTGTGAGTGTGTTTAACAATGTGAGTGTGTGTGTTATTGCATGTGAGTCAGCGTGTGAGAGTGTGTTTGTTGTGAATAGGTGTGAATGGGACTGTGAGTTCATGTCTGAGTGTGTGAAAGTGCATGTGTGTGTGATGATGAGAGAGTGTAAACGAGTGTGTGACTGTGTGTGAGTTGAGCGTGTTTCACCGTGAGTATGTGTTAGTGAGTGTGTGTGTATGTGTGAGTTCCAGTGTGTGCATTTGTGACTATGAGCTGGGGGACTGACTGTTCCTGTGGGTCTATGTGAGCACGTGTGAGTGTGTTTGTGAAAGCGAATTTTTGCGAGTGGGATTGTGTGCGTGTGTACACAATTGTGTGAATGTGTGTTCGTGTGCTTGTGTGACTGTGTGTGTGTGACAGTCTGAGGGTGAGTGCATGTGTCTGTGAGTGAGTGTGTGCATGAGGGCTTGTGAGAGTGCATAAGAGCCTGTGAGTGTGTGGGTATGCCAGTGTGTGTAGTTTGTGAGTGTGTGTGGCAGTGCGTGTGTACCTGTGTTGGTGTGAGTCTGTGAGTGTCTGTGAGAGTGTCTGATGTGTAGCAGTGTGTGTGCATTAGTGTGTGTGTATTTGAGCCTGGAGTGCATGGGCGAGTCTCTGTGTGTAGGAGATTGTGGGTATGGGATACTGTGTATGTGTTTGAGTGCATATGAGCATGTGAGTGTGGGGTTTTGCCTGTGCGTGATTGAGGCTGTGTGACAGTGTGTGATAGTGTGTGAGAGTGTGTGTGTGCATGTTTCAGAGAGTGCATGTGTCTGAGTGGGAGTGGGTGTTTGATTTTGTGTAGGAGAGTCTCGTTTTCGGTGACTGTGACTGCCTGCATGTGTTTCTGTCAGTGTGTGTGTGTGAGAGTGAGTCATAATGCATGTATGAGAGTGTGCATGAGAGAGTTCAGGTGTATGAGAGGGAGTGAGAGTGTGAGTGTGCACAAAAGTGTGCAGGTGTGTGTGAGTGCGTGTGGTGGCATGTGGGAGTGCCTCTCTGTGTGTTAAGGCCTGTGTATGTGTGCAAGTGTGTGTGACATTATGTGTGACTGTGTGTATTTATGTGTGTGTCTTTCAGAGTGTGTGTGTCTGTATGTAGGTATGTTGTGCGTGGGAATGAGTGTGATTGCGTGTGTGAGTGTGTGAGGCTGTGTGTGCATGCCAATGTAAGATAGTAGATGCAGAGTGTGAGTGATTGTGTGTGTATAGATGTTCTTGAAATTGCCTGTGTGAGATTGTGCTTGATAGTGTGTGTGACTGTGCGAATGTGTGACAGTGTGTTTGAGAGTGTGTGACTGTGTTAGGGGGTGTTACAGTGGCTGTGACTGAGTGTGTTTTCTTGTGTGAAAGTGTCAGAGAGGGATTGTGAGTGTGTATGCGTATATTTTTGTGTGCATGTGTGTGACTGTGTGTGTGTGTTAATGACCCGGTTGGAGTGTTTGTGACACTTTGTGATTGCGCGTGGGTGTGTGTGTGTGTGTGTGTGAACGTGTGTCACATTGGGTACTACTGCCATGGTTATATGTGGGTGTGTTTGTGATGATTTGTGTGTGTGAGCAGGTGGGGGTGTGAATGAATTGGTGTGTGTAGGTACATGATTGTGTGTGATGGTGTGAGATTGTGTGTGTGTGTGTGAGTGAGTTTGTGTAGGTGTGTGAGTGTGTTCAACAATGTGGGTGTGTGTGTTATTGCATGTGAGTCAGCGTGTGAGAGTGTGTTTGGTGTGACCAGGTGTGAATGGGACTGTGAGTTCATGTGTGAGTGTGTGAAAGTGCATGTGTGTGTGATGATGAGAGAGTGTAAACGAGTGTGTGACTGTGTGTGAGTTGAGCGTGTTTCACCGTGAGTATGTGTTAGTGAGTGTGTGTGTATGTGTGAGTTCCAGTGTGTGCATTTGTGAGTATGCGCTGGGGGACTGACTGTTCCTGTGGGTCTATGTGAGCACGTGTGAGTGTGTTTGTGAAAGCGAATTTTTGCGAGTGGGATTGTGTGCGTGTGTACACAATTGTGTGATTGTGTGTTCGTGTGCTTGTGTGACTGTGTGTGTATGTGGGGAGTGTGTGTGACAGTCTGAGGGTGAGTGCATGTGTCTGTGAGTGAGTGTGTGCATGAGGGCTTGTGAGAGTGCATAAGAGCCTGTGAGTGTGTGGGTATGCCAGTGTGTGTAGTTTGTGAGTGTGTGTGGCAGTGCGTGTGTACCTGTGTTGGTGTGAGTCTGTGAGTGTCTGTTAGAGTGTCTGATATGTAGCAGTGTGTGTGCATTAGTGTGTGTGTATTTGAGCCTGGAGTGCATGGGCGAGTCTCTGTGTGTAGGAGATTGTGGGTATGGGACACTGTGTATGTGTTTGAGTGCATATGAGCATGTGAGTGTGGGGTTTTGCCTGTGTGTGATTGAGGCTGTGTGACAGTGTGTGAGAGTGTGTGAGAGTGTGTGTGTGCATGTTTCTGAGAGTGCATGTGTCTGAGTGGGAGTGGGTGTTTGATTTTGTGTAGGAGTGTCTGGTTTTCGGTGACTGTGACTGCCTGCATGTGTTTCTGTCAGTGTGTGTGTGTGAGAGTGAGTCATAATGCGTGTATGAGAGTGTGTATGAGAGAGTTCAGGTGTATGAGAGGGAGTGAGAGTGTGAGTGTGCACAAAAGTGTGCAGGTGTGTGTGAGTGCGTGTGGTGGCATGTGGGAGTGCCTCTCTGTGTGTTAAGGCCTGTGTATGTGTGCAACTGTGTGTGACATTATGTGTGACTGTGTGTATTTAGGTGTGTGTCTCAGAGTGTGTGTGTACATGTGTAGGATTATTGTGCGTGGGAATGAGTGTGAGTGTGTGTGTGAGTGTGTGAAGCTGTGTGTGAGTGCCTAAGAAAGAGAGTAGATGCAGAGTGAGAGATATTGGGTGTGTCTAGAAGTTTTTGAATTTCCCTGTGTGAGACTGCTTGAGTCTGTGTGTGTGACTGAGTGAAGGTGTGACGCTGTGTTTGACAGTGTATGAATGTGTTAGTGTGTGTTACAGTGGGTGTGAGTGTGAGTGTGTTTCTGAGAATGAATGCATCAGAGAGTGATTATGAGTGAGGATGAGTTTGATTGCACATGCATGTGTATGATTGTGTGTGTGTGCTCCTGACCCTGTAGGAGTGTGTGTGACACATTGTGGTTGTGCGTGAGTGTGTGTGGGTGTTAGTGAACGTGTGTCAGACTGGGTACTATTGTAATTTATAAATGTGGGTGTGTGCATATGTTTTGTGAATGTGAGCAGGTGAGGGTATCTGTGAGATGGTGTGTGCAGGTATGTGATTGTATGTGACATTGTGTGAGAGTGTGTGAGACTGTGTGTGAGTGCGTTTGTGTGTCAGAGTGTCTCTGTGTAGGTGTGTGTGTGTTTAGAAATGTGTTAGTGTGTGAGAGTGCATGTGACCCAGTGTGTGAGGGTGTGTTTGGTGTGACCAGGTGTGAAAGTGACTGTGTTCATGTGAGTGTCTGTGCAAGTGTGAGTTTAGGTGTGAGTGTTGGTGAGTGTGTGATGGGGGTTTGACAGTGTGTGTGTCTGTGTGTGAGAGTGTGTGAGTTTGTCAAAGAAAATTTCTGTAATTGAGATGGTGTGCGTGTGTAAAAGATTGTGAGACTGAGTGTGTGCATGCGTGACTGTGTATGTGTGTGTGAGGGGTGCGTGAAAGTCTAAGTGTGAGTGTGTGTGAGTCTGTGAGTGTGTGGGTGTGTGGTGTCTTTTGGAGTGAGAGTGTGCATCAGTGCTTGTGTGAGTGCATAAGAGCCTGTGAGTGCGTGGGTATGCCAGTGTGTGTAGTTGTGTGAGTGTGTGTGGCAGTGTGTGTGTACCTGTGAGGTTGTGAGCCTGTGAGTGTCTCTGAGAGTGTCTGATGTGTAGGAGTGAGTGTGCGTCAGTGTGTGTGTCTCTGAGACTTGAGTGCATTGGCAAGTCTCTGTGTGTAGGTGATTGTGGGTATGGGACACTGTGTATGTGTTTGAGTGCATAGGAGCATGTGAGTGTGGGGTTTTGCCTGTGCGAGATTGAGTCTGTGTGAGAGTGTGCGATAGTGTGTGAGAGTGTGTGTGGTTGTGCATGTTTCTGAGAGTGCATGTGTCTGAGTGGGAGTGGGTGTTTGATTTTGTGTAGGAGAGGCTGGTTTTCGGTGACTGTGTTGTGTAACTGCATGTGTTTCTGTCAGTGTGTGTGTGTGAGGGTGAGTCATAATGCGTGTGAGTATGAGTGTGTATGTGAGAGTGCAGGTGTGTGAGAGGGAGTGAGTGTGTGAGTGCGCACACAAGTGTGCAGGTGTGTGTAAGTGCATGTGTTGGTGTGTGTGAGTGCCTCTCTGTCTGCTAAGGCCTCTGTATGTGTGCAGGTGTGTGTGAACTTATGTGTGACTGTGTATTTAGGTGTGTGCCTGTCAGGGTGTGTGCGTCTCTGTGTAGGATTATTGCGTGTGGGAATGAGTGTGATTGTGTGAGTGAGTGTGTATGGCTGTGTGCTAGTGCCTCTGTAACACATTAGATGCAAAGTGAGAGTAATTTTTGTGTCTAGAAGTTTTTGAATTTGCCTGTGTGGGATTGTGCTTGAGTGTGTGTGTGCGACCTTGTGAAGGTGTGTCAGTGTGTTTGAGAACATGTGACTGTGTTAGGGTGTTTTACAGTGGGTTTGAGTGTGAGTGCGTTTCTGAGTGACGGTGTCAGTGGGATTGTGAGTGTGTATGAGCTTGATTGTGCATGCGTGTGCATCATAGTGTGTGAGTGTGTTTTCCCGACCCTGTAGGAGTGTGTGTGACATTTTGAAGTTGTGAATGAGTGTGCGTGGCTGTGTGTGAACTTGTGTCAGACTGGGAACCATTGTCATTAATACAGGTGGGTGTGTGCATGTAAGTTTTGTGTGTGTGAGCAGGTTAGTGTAGGTGTGAGTTGGTGTGTGTAGGTATGTGAATGTGCGTGACATTGAGAGTGTGTGAGACTGAAAGGGAGTGTGAGTGCGTTTGTGTGTTTGAGTGAGTCTGTGTAGGTGTCTGAGTGTGTTTAACAATGTGTGAGTGGGTGTGAGTGCATGTGAGTCAGCATGAGAGAGTGTGTTTGGGGTGACCATGTGTGAAAGTGACTGTGTGTTCATGAGTGAGTGTGTGAAATTGTATGAGTGTGTGAAGATGAGAGTGTGTAAAAGAGTGTGAGATTGTGAGTGAGTTGTGAGTGTGTTTCACTGTGTGAGCATGTGTTTGTGTGTGCATGTGTGAGTTTAGGTGTGAGTGCTTGTGAGTGTGTGAAGGGGTTCTGAGAGTGTTTGTGTGTGTCTGTGTGTGAGAGAATGTGAGTGTGCTTGTGAAAGTGAATTTATGGGAGTGAGATTTTGTGTGTGTACAAGATTGTGAGGTTGTGTGTTCATGTGCATGCCTGACTGTGCGTCTGTGGGGAGAGTGTGTGACAGCTTGAGTGTGAGTATGTGTGAGTCTGTGAGGGTCAGGGTGTGTGGGTCTCTGTTGGAGTGAGTGAGCATGAGTGCGTGTGTGAGTGCATAAGAGGCTGTGAGTGTGTGGGTGTGTTGGTGTGTATAGTTGCATGACTGTGTGGCAATGCATGTGTACATGTGTGGGTGTGAGCCCATGAGTGTCTGTGAGAGTGTGTGAATTGTAGGAGTGAGTGTGCATCGGTGTGTGTGTCTTTGAGCTTGAGTGCATGGGTGTCTCCATGTGTAGGTGACTGTGGGTGTGGGACACTGTGTATGTGTTTGATTGCCTATAGGCTTGTGAGAGCGGGCTTTTGCCTGTGTGTGAATGAGTCTCTGTGACAGTGTGCGATAGTGTGTGGGAGTGTGAGTGAGTGTGTATGTTTCTGAGAGTGCAGGGGTCTGAGTGGGAGTGGGTGTTTGATTTTGTGTAGGAGAGGCTGGTTTTCAGTGAGTGTGTGTGACTGCGTGTGTTTCGGTCAGTGCGAGTGTGAGGGTGAGTCATAATATGTGTGAGTAGGAGAGTGTGAAAGTGAGAGTGTAGGTGTGTGAGTGGAGGTGTGGGTGTGAGTGCACATACAAGTGTGCTTGTGTGTGAGAGATTGTGTGTGATGTTGTGTGTGAGTATGTCCCTGGGGGTTCAGGTCTGTGTACTTGTGCAAATTTCTGTGACATTTTGTGTGCATGTGTGTGCAGGTGTGTCTTCGTGTGTCTATGAGTGTCTCAGTGTGTGTAGGTGTGTTGAGTGTAACAGTGAGTGAGTGTGTGTGTGTCATTGTGTGAGGCAGGGTGAGAGTGTGTGCAAGTGTCTGAGTGTATTAGACTGAAGGAGTGAATGTGTGTCTATACAATTTTGAGAAATTCTGTGTGCGTGATTTTGTTAGAGTGTGTGTGTGACTGTGTGAAGGTGTACTGTTGTATATGACAGTGTGTGATTGTGTGAGTGTGTGACAGCGGGTGTGAATGTGTGAGTGAGCTACTGAGAGTGTATGTGTCTGTGTGTGTGTGCATATGAGTTGGATTATGTGTGTGTGTGCGAGATTGTGCATTTACCTGTGTGTATGACTGGGTGTGACTGCACGTGACTGCTTGTGTGTGTGACAGTGTGAGCATGCATGAGTGTGTGTGAGCATGTGTGTCTCTGTAGGTGTGTGAGTGACTGAGTGTGATAGTGTGTTCGTGAGAGTGTTGGAGTGTGTGTGACTTTGTGAGTGTTAATATAATCGATTGATAGTGTGTGTGAATGTCAGTGTGTGAGTTAGTGAGTGCGGACTGTGTGTTTGTGATATGGTGTGAATGTGTGAGAGTGTGACGGAGTGTGAGAATGGGTGAGAGGTTTTGAGGTTGTTTGTGAGACTGTTACTGTGTGGCATTTAGCGAGTGTGTGAGTGTGAATACGAGTGTTTGTGTATGTGTGAATGCGTGTGAATGTGGGAGTGTGTCTGTGTGTGTAGGTGTGTGTGTCTGTCAGTTTGTGAACGTGTGATAGTGCGGGTGTTTGTGACTGGGTGTGTGTATGTGAGGGTACTTGTGAGAGTGTAGGTGAGTGAGTGAGAGTAAGTGCTTGAGTGTGTATATGGGCACTTGTTTGTATGTGTATGTGTTTGTGTGTGTCCCTGTGATGGTGTTTGTCCTGTTCTGTGCATGTATGTGAGTGTGTATTTGTGAGTGTGGGTGAGTGTGTGTGCCTGTATGTCTGTAAATGTGTGTGTCTGTGTATGTAGGTGTGTGAGTGTGTGTGATACATCGTGAGTGTGTGTGTTCATGTGTGACAGTGAGTTCAGTGGCGTGTTAGTGTCTGAAGGTGTGTGAGTGTGTGTGAGAGAGGCTGAGGGAGTGTGACTGTGTAAGTGTGTGAGTCTTCATCAGAGAGCAGGTGTGCGAGTGGGAGACGGTGTAGGTATGTATATGAGTGTGTGACCATGTGTGAGAGAGTGTGAGTGTGTTTGTGAGACTGTGTTTGAGGGTGAGTCATAATGTGTGTGAGTATGAGAGTGTGTATATGAGAGTGCAGGTGTGTGAGTGGGAGTGAGGGTGTGAGTGTGCATACAAGTGTGCAGGTGTGAGTGAGTGCGTGTGTTGGCGTGTGTGAGTGCCTCTCTGTGTGTTAAGGCCTGTGTATGTGTGCAAGTGTGTGTGACATTATGTGTGACTGTGTGTATTTATGTGTGTGTCTGTCAGAGTGTGTGTGTCTGTATGTAGGTATGTTGTGCGTGGGAATGAGTGTGATTGTGTGTGTGAGTGTGTGAGGCTGTGTGTGCATGCCAATGTAAGATAGTAGATGCAGAGTGTGAGTGATTGTGTGTGTATAGATGTTCTTGAAATTGCCTGTGTGAGATTGTGCTTGATAGTGTGTGTGACTGTGCGAATGTGTGACAGTGTGTTTGAGAGTGTGTGACTGTGTTAGGGGGTGTTACAGTGGCTGTGACTGAGTGTGTTTTCTTGTGTGAAAGTGTCATAGAGGGATTGTGAGTGTGTATGCGTATATTTTTGTGTGCATGTGTGTGACTGTGTGTGTGTGTTCCTGACCCGGTTGGAGTGTTTGCGACACTTTGTGATTGCGCGCGTGTGTGTGAGTGTGTGTGTGTGTGTGAACGTGTGTCCCATTGGGTACTACTGCCATGGTTATATGTGGGTGTGTTTGTGATGATTTGTGTGTGTGAGCAGGTGGGGGTGTGAATGAGTTGGTGTGTGTAGGTACATGATTGTGTGTGATGGTGTGAGATTGTGTGTGTGTGTGAGTGGGTTTGTGTAGGTTTGTGAGTGTGTTCAACAATGTGAGTGTGTGTGTTATTGCATGTGAGTCAGCGTGTGAGAGTGTGTTTGGTGTGACTAGGTGTGAATGGGACTGTGAGTTCATGTGTGAGTGTGTGAAAGTGCATCTGTGGTGATGATGAGAGAGTGTAAACGAGTGTGTGACTGTGTGTGAGTTGAGCGTGTTTCACCGTGAGTATGTGTTAGTGAGTGTGTGTGTATGTGTGAGTTCCAGTGTGTGCATTTGTGAGTATGCGCTGGGGGACTGACTGTTCCTGTGGGTCTATGTGAGCACGTGTGAGTGTGTTTGTGAAAGCGAATTTTTGCGAGTGGGATTGTGTGCGTGTGTACACAATTGTGTGATTGTGTGTTCGTGTGCTTGTGTGACTGTGTGTGTATGTGGGGAGTGTGTGTGACAGTCTGAGGGTGAGTGCATGTATCTGTGAGTGAGTGTGTGCATGAGGGCTTGTGAGAGTGCATAAGAGCCTGTGAGTGTGTGGGTATGCCAGTGTGTGTAGTTTGTGAGTGTGTGTGGCAGTGTGTGTGTACCTGTGTTGGTGTGAGTCTGTGAGTGTCTGTGAGAGTGTCTGATGTGTAGCAGTGTGTGTGCATTAGTGTGTGTGTATTTGAGCCTGGAGTGCATGGGCGAGTCTCTGTGTGTAGGAGATTGTGGGTATGGGACACTGTGTATGTGTTTGAGTGCATATGAGCATGTGAGTGTGGGGTTTTGCCTGTGTGTGATTGAGGCTGTGTGACAGTGTGTGAGAGTGTGTGGGAGTGTGTGTGTGCATGTTTCTGAGAGTGCATGTGTCTGAGTGGGAGTGGGTGTTTGATTTTGTGTAGGAGTGTCTGGTTTTCGGTGACTGTGACTGCCTGCATGTGTTTCTGTCAGTGTGTGTGTGTGAGAGTGAGTCATAATGCGTGTATGAGAGTGTGTATGAGAGAGTTCAGGTGTATGAGAGGGAGTGAGAGTGTGAGTGTGCACAAAAGTGTGCAGGTGTGTGTGAGTGCGTGTGGTGGCATGTGGGAGTGCCTCTCTGTGTGTTAAGGCCTGTGTATGTGTGCAACTGTGTGTGACATTATGTGTGACTGTGTGTATTTAGGTGTGTGTCTCAGAGTGTGTGTGTACATGTGTAGGATTATTGTGCGTGGGAATGAGTGTGAGTGTGTGTGTGAGTGTGTGAGGCTGTGTATGAGTGCCTAAGAAAGAGAGTAGATGCAGAGTGAGAGATATTGGGTGTGTCTAGAAGTTTTTGAATTTCCCTGTGTGAGACTGCTTGAGTCTGTGTGTGTGACTGAGTGAAGGTGTGACGCTGTGTTTGACAGTGTATGAATGTGTTAGTGTGTGTTACAGTGGGTGTGAGTGTGAGTGTGTTTCTGAGAATGAATGCATCAGAGAGTGATTATGAGTGAGGATGAGTTTGATTGCACATGCATGTGTATGATTGTGTGTGTGTGCTCCTGACCCTGTAGGAGTGTGTGTGACACATTGTGGTTGTGCGTGAGTGTGTGTGGGTGTTAGTGAACGTGTGTCAGACTGGGTACTATTGTAATTTATAAATGTGGGTGTGTGCATATGTTTTGTGAATCTGAGCAGGTGAGGGTATCTGTGAGATGGTGTGTGCAGGTATATGATTGTATGTGACATTGTGTGAGAGTGTGTGAGACTGTGTGTGAGTGCGTTTGTGTGTCAGAGTGTCTCTGTGTAGGTGTGTGTGTGTTTAGAAATGTGTTAGTGTGTGAGAGTGCATGTGACCCAGTGTGTGAGGGTGTGTTTGGTGTGACCAGGTGTGAAAGTGACTGTGTTCATGTGAGTGTCTGTGCAAGTGTGAGTTTAGGTGTGAGTGTTGGTGAGTGTGTGATGGGGGTTTGACAGTGTGTGTGTCTGTGTGTGAGAGTGTGTGAGTTTGTCAAAGAAAATTTCTGTAATTGAGATGGTGTGCGTGTGTAAAAGATTGTGAGACTGAGTGTGTGCATGCGTGACTGTGTATGTGTGTGTGAGGGGTGCGTGAAAGTCTAAGTGTGAGTGTGTGTGAGTCTGTGAGTGTGTGGGTGTGTGGTGTCTTTTGGAGTGAGAGTGTGCATCAGTGCTTGTGTGAGTGCATAAGAGCCTGTGAGTGCGTGGGTATGCCAGTGTGTGTAGTTGTGTGAGTTTGTGTGGCAGTGTGTGTGTACCTGTGAGGTTGTGAGCCTGTGAGTGTCTCTGAGAGTGTCTGATGTGTAGGAGTGAGTGTGCGTCAGTGTGTGTGTCTCTGAGACTTGAGTGCATTGGCAAGTCTCTGTGTGTAGGTGATTGTGGGTATGGGACACTGTGTATGTGTTTGAGTGCATAGGAGCATGTGAGTGTGGGGTTTTGCCTGTGCGTGATTGAGTCTGTGTGAGAGTGTGCGATAGTGTGTGAGAGTGTGTGTGGTTGTGCATGTTTCTGAGAGTGCATGTGTCTGAGTGGGAGTGGGTGTTTGATTTTGTGTAGGAGAGGCTGGATTTCGGTGACTGTGTTGTGTAACTGCATGTGTTTCTGTCAGTGTGTGTGTGTGAGGGTGAGTCATAATGCGTGTGAGTATGAGTGTGTATGTGAGAGTGCAGGTGTGTGAGAGGGAGTGAGTGTGTGAGTGCGCACACAAGTGTGCAGGTGTGTGTAAGTGCATGTGTTGGTGTGTGTGAGTGCCTCTCTGTCTGCTAAGGCCTCTGTATGTGTGCAGGTGTGTGTGAACTTATGTGTGACTGTGTATTTAGGTGTGTGCCTGTCAAGGTGTGTGCGTCTCTGTGTAGGATTATTGCGTGTGGGAATGAGTGTGATTGTGTGAGTGAGTGTGTATGGCTGTGTGCTAGTGCCTCTGTAACACATTAGATGCAAAGTGAGAGTAATTTTTGTGTCTAGAAGTTTTTGAATTTGCCTGTGTGGGATTGTGCTTGAGTGTGTGTGTGCGACCTTGTGAAGGTGTGTCAGTGTGTTTGAGAACATGTGACTGTGTTAGGGTGTTTTACAGTGGGTTTGAGTGTGAGTGCGTTTCTGAGTGACGGTGTCAGTGGGATTGTGAGTGTGTATGAGCTTGATTGTGCATGCGTGTGCATCATAGTGTGTGAGTGTGTTTTCCCGACCCTGTAGGAGTGTGTGTGACATTTTGAAGTTGTGAATGAGTGTGCGTGGCTGCGTGTGAACTTGTGTCAGACTGGGAACCATTGTCATTAATATAGCTGGGTGTGTGCATGTATGTTTTGTGTGTGTGAGCAGGTTAGTGTAGGTGTGAGTTGGTGTGTGTAGGTATGTGAATGTGCGTGACATTGAGAGTGTGTGAGACTGAAAGGGAGTGTGAGTGCGTTTGTGTGTTTGAGTGAGTCTGTGTAGGTGTCTGAGTGTGTTTAACAATGTGTGAGTGGGTGTGAGTGCATGTGAGTCAGCATGAGAGAGTGTGTTTGGGGTGACCATGTGTGAAAGTGACTGTGTGTTCATGAGTGAGTGTGTGAAATTGTATGAGTGTGTGAAGATGAGAGTGTGTAAAAGAGTGTGAGATTGTGAGTGAGTTGTGAGTGTGTTTCACTGTGTGAGCATGTGTTTGTGTGTGCATGTGTGAGTTTAGGTGTGAGTGCTTGTGAGTGTGTGAAGGGGTTCTGAGAGTGTTTGTGTGTGTCTGTGTGTGAGAGAATGTGAGTGTGCTTGTGAAAGTGAATTTATGGGAGTGAGATTTTGTGTGTGTACAAGATTGTGAGGTTGTGTGTTCATGTGCATGCCTGACTGTGCGTCTGTGGGGAGAGTGTGTGACAGCTTGAGTGTGAGTGTGTGTGAGTCTGTGAGGGTCAGGGTGTGTGGGTCTCTGTTGGAGTGAGTGAGCATGAGTGCGTGTGTGAGTGCATAAGAGGCTGTGAGTGTGTGGGTGTGTTGGTGTGTATAGTTGCATGACTGTGTGGCAATGCATGTGTACATGTGTGGGTGTGAGCCCATGAGTGTCTGTGAGAGTGTGTGAATTGTAGGAGTGAGTGTGCATCGGTGTGTGTGTCTTTGAGCTTGAGTGCATGGGTGTCTCCATGTGTAGGTGACTGTGGGTGTGGGACACTGTGTATGTGTTTGATTGCCTATAGGCTTGTGAGAGCGGGCTTTTGCCTGTGTGTGAATGAGTCTCTGTGACAGTGTGCGATAGTGTGTGGGAGTGTGAGTGAGTGTGTATGTTTCTGAGAGTGCAGGGGTCTGAGTGGGAGTGGGTGTTTGATTTTGTGTAGGAGAGGCTGGTTTTCAGTGAGTGTGTGTGACTGCATGTGTTTCGGTCAGTGTGAGTGTGAGGGTGAGTCATAATATGTGTGAGTAGGAGAGTGTGAAAGTGAGAGTGTAGGTGTGTGAGTGGAGGTGTGGGTGTGAGTGCACATACAAGTGTGCTTGTGTGTGAGAGATTGTGTGTGATGTTGTGTGTGAGTATGTCCCTGGGGGTTCAGGTCTGTGTACTTGTGCAAATTTCTGTGACATTTTGTGTGCATGTGTGTGCAGGTGTGTCTTCGTGTGTCTATGAGTGTCTCAGTGTGTGTAGGTGTGTTGAGTGTAACAGTGAGTGAGTGTGTGTGTGTCATTGTGTGAGGCAGGGTGAGAGTGTGTGCAAGTGTCTGAGTGTATTAGACTGAAGGAGTGAATGTGTGTCTATACAATTTTGAGAAATTCTGTGTGCGTGATTTTGTTAGAGTGTGTGTGTGACTGTGTGAAGGTGTACTGTTGTGTATGACAGTGTGTGATTGTGTGAGTGTGTGACAGTGGGTGTGAATGTGTGAGTGAGCTACTGAGAGTGTATGTGTCTGTGTGTGTGTGTGCATATGAGTTGGATTATGTGTGTGTGTGCGAGATTGTGCATTTACCTGTGTGTATGACTGGGTGTGACTGCACGTGACTGCTTGTGTGTGTGACAGTGTGAGCATGCATGAGTGTGTGTGAGCATGTGTGTCTCTGTAGGTGTGTGAGTGACTGAGTGTGATAGTGTGTTCGTGAGAGTGTTGGAGTGTGTGTGACTTTGTGAGTGTTAATATAATCGATTGATAGTGTGTGTGAATGTCAGTGTGTGAGTTAGTGAGTGCGGACTGTGTGTTTGTGATATGGTGTGAATGTGTGAGAGTGTGACGGAGTGTGAGAATGGGTGAGAGGTTTTGAGGTTGTTTGTGAGACTGTTACTGTGTGGCATTTAGCGAGTGTGTGAGTGTGAATACGAGTGTTTGTGTATGTGTGAATGCGTGTGAATGTGGGAGTGTGTCTGTGTGTGTAGGTGTGTGTGTCTGTCAGTTTGTGAACGTGTGATAGTGCGGGTGTTTGTGACTGGGTGTGTGTATGTGAGGGTACTTGTGAGAGTGTAGGTGAGTGAGTGAGAGTAAGTGCTTGAGTGTGTATATGGGCACTTGTTTGTATGTGTATGTGTTTGTGTGTGTCCCTGTGATGGTGTTTGTCCTGTTCTGTGCATGTATGTGAGTGTGTATTTGTGAGTGTGGGTGAGTGTGTGTGCCTGTATGTCTGTAAATGTGTGTGTCTGTGTATGTAGGTGTGTGAGTGTGTGTGATACTTCTTGAGTGTGTGTGTTCATGTGTGACAGTGAGTTCAGTGGCGTGTTTGTGTCTGAAGGTGTGTGAGTGTGTGTGAGAGAGGCTGAGGGAGTGTGACTGTGTAAGTGTGTGAGTCTTCATCAGAGAGCAGGTGTGCGAGTGGGAGAGGGTGTAGGTATGTATATGAGTGTGTGACCATGTGTGAGAGAGTGTGTGTGTCTGTGAGACTGTGTTTGAGGGTGAGTCATAATGTGTGTGAGTATGAGAGTGTGTATATGAGAGTGCAGGTGTGTGAGTGGGAGTGAGGGTGTGAGTGTGCATACAAGTGTGCAGGTGTGAGTGAGTGCGTGTGTTGGCGTGTGTGAGTGCCTCTCTGTGTGTTAAGGCCTGTGTATGTGTGCAAGTGTGTGTGACATTATGTGTGACTGTGTGTATTTATGTGTGTGTCTGTCAGAGTGTGTGTGTCTGTATGTAGGTATGTTGTGCGTGGGAATGAGTGTGATTGTGTGTGTGAGTGTGTGAGGCTGTGTGTGCATGCCAATGTAAGATAGTAGATGCAGAGTGTGAGTGATTGTGTGTGTATAGATGTTCTTGAAATTGCCTGTGTGAGATTGTGCTTGATAGTGTGTGTGACTGTGCGAATGTGTGACAGTGTGTTTGAGAGTGTGTGACTGTGTTAGGGGGTGTTACAGTGGCTGTGACTGAGTGTGTTTTCTTGTGTGAAAGTGTCATAGAGGGATTGTGAGTGTGTATGCGTATATTTTTGTGTGCATGTGTGTGACTGTGTGTGTGTGTTCATGACCCGGTTGGAGTGTTTGCGACACTTTGTGATTGCGCGTGTGTGTGTGAGTGTGTGTGTGTGTGTGAACGTGTGTCACATTGGGTACTACTGCCATGGTTATATGTGGGTGTGTTTGTGATGATTTGTGTGTGTGAGCAGGTGGGGGTGTGAATGAGTTGGTGTGTGTAGGTACATGATTGTGTGTGATGGTGTGAGATTGTGTGTGTGTGTGAGTGAGTTTGTGTAGGTGTGTGAGTGTGTTCAACAATGTGAGTGTGTGTGTTATTGCATGTGAGTCAGCGTGTTAGAGTGTGTTTGGTGTGACTAGGTGTGAATGGGACTGTGAGTTCATGTGTGAGTGTGTGAAAGTGCATCTGTGTGTGATGATGAGAGAGTGTAAACGAGTGTGTGTCTGTGTGTGAGTTGAGCGTGTTTCACCGTGAGTATGTGTTAGTGAGTGTGTGTGTATGTGTGAGTTCCAGTGTGTGCATTTGTGAGTATGCGCTGGGGGACTGACTGTTCCTGTGGGTCTATGTGAGCACGTGTGAGTGTGTTTGTGAAAGCGAATTTTTGCGAGTGGGATTGTGTGCGTGTACACAATTGTGTGATTGTGTGTTCGTGTGCTTGTGTGACTGTGTGTGTATGTGGGGAGTGTGTGTGACAGTCTGAGGGTGAGTGCATGTGTCTGTGAGTGAGTGTGTGCATGAGGGCTTGTGAGAGTGCATAAGAGCCTGTGAGTGTGTGGGTATGCCAGTGTG
The DNA here is from genome assembly GCF_040802235.1 of Manis javanica. Classification (NCBI taxonomy): domain Eukaryota; kingdom Metazoa; phylum Chordata; class Mammalia; order Pholidota; family Manidae; genus Manis; species Manis javanica. The sequence continues at coordinate 600,699 of NC_133175.1, forward strand.
TGTAGTTTGTGAGTGTGTGTGGCAGTGTGTGTGTACCTGTGTTGGTGTGAGTCTGTGAGTGTCTGTGAGAGTGTCTGATGTGTAGCAGTGTGTGTGCATTAGTGTGTGTGTATTTGAGCCTGGAGTGCATGGGCGAGTCTCTGTGTGTAGGAGATTGTGGGTATGGGACACTGTGTATGTGTTTGAGTGCATATGAGCATGTGAGTGTGGGGTTTTGCCTGTGTGTGATTGAGGCTGTGTGACAGTGTGTGAGAGTGTGTGAGAGTGTGTGTGTGCATGTTTCTGAGAGTGCATGTGTCTGAGTGGGAGTGGGTGTTTGATTTTGTGTAGGAGTGTCTGGTTTTCGGTGACTGTGACTGCCTGCATGTGTTTCTGTCAGTGTGTGTGTGTGAGAGTGAGTCATAATGCGTGTATGAGAGTGTGTATGAGAGAGTTCAGGTGTATGAGAGGGAGTGAGAGTGTGAGTGTGCACAAAAGTGTGCAGGTGTGTGTGAGTGCGTGTGGTGGCATGTGGGAGTGCCTCTCTGTGTGTTAAGGCCTGTGTATGTGTGCAACTGTGTGTGACATTATGTCTGACTGTATTTAGGTGTGTGTCTCAGAGTGTGTGTGTACATGTGTAGGATTATTGTGCGTGGGAATGAGTGTGAGTGTGTGTGTGAGTGTGTGAAGCTGTGTGTGAGTGCCTAAGAAAGAGAGTAGATGCAGAGTGAGAGATATTGGGTGTGTCTAGAAGTTTTTGAATTTCCCTGTGTGAGACTGCTTGAGTCTGTGTGTGTGACTGAGTGAAGGTGTGACGCTGTGTTTGACAGTGTATGAATGTGTTAGTGTGTGTTACAGTGGGTGTGAGTGTGAGTGTGTTTCTGAGAATAAATGCATCAGAGAGTGATTATGAGTGAGGATGAGTTTGATTGCACATGCATGTGTATGATTGTGTGTGTGTGCTCCTGACCCTGTAGGAGTGTGTGTGACACATTGTGGTTGTGCATGAGTGTGTGTGGGTGTTAGTGAACGTGTGTCAGACTGGGTACTATTGTAATTTATAAATGTGGGTGTGTGCATATGTTTTGTGAATGTGAGCAGGTGAGGGTATCTGTGAGATGGAGTGTGCAGGTATGTGATTGTATGTGACATTGTGTGAGAGTGTGTGAGACTGTGTGTGAGTGCGTTTGTGTGTCAGAGTGTCTCTGTGTAGGTGTGTGTGTGTGTTTAGAAATGTGTTAGTGTGTGAGAGTGCATGTGACCCAGTGTGTGAGGGTGTGTTTGGTGTGACTAGGTGTGAAACTGACTGTGTTCATGTGAGTGTCTGTGCAAGTGTGAGTTTAGGTGTGAGTGTTGGTGAGTGTGTGATGGGGGTTTGACAGTGTGTGTGTCTGTGTGTGAGAGTGTGTGAGTTTGTCAAAGAAAATTTCTGTAATTGAGATGGTGTGCGTGTGTAAAAGATTGTGAGACTGAGTGTGTGCATGCGTGACTGTGTATGTGTGTGTGAGGGGTGCGTGAAAGTCTAAGTGTGAGTGTGTGTGAGTCTGTGAGTGTGTGGGTGTGTGGTGTCTTTTGGAGTGAGAGTGTGCATCAGTGCTTGTGTGAGTGCATAAGAGCCTGTGAGTGCGTGGGTATGCCAGTGTGTGTAGTTGTGTGAGTTTGTGTGGCAGTGTGTGTGTACCTGTGAGGTTGTGAGCCTGTGAGTGTCTCTGAGAGTGTCTGATGTGTAGGAGTGAGTGTGCGTCAGTGTGTGTGTCTCTGAGACTTGAGTGCATTGGCAAGTCTCTGTGTGTAGGTGATTGTGGGTATGGGACACTGTGTATGTGTTTGAGTGCATAGGAGCATGTGAGTGTGGGGTTTTGCCTGTGCGAGATTGAGTCTGTGTGAGAGTGTGCGATAGTGTGTGAGAGTGTGTGTGGTTGTGCATGTTTCTGAGAGTGCATGTGTCTGAGTGGGAGTGGGTGTTTGATTTTGTGTAGGAGAGGCTGGATTTCGGTGACTGTGTTGTGTAACTGCATGTGTTTCTGTCAGTGTGTGTGTGTGAGGGTGAGTCATAATGCGTGTGAGTATGAGTGTGTATGTGAGAGTGCAGGTGTGTGAGAGGGAGTGAGTGTGTGAGTGCGCACACAAGTGTGCAGGTGTGTGTAAGTGCATGTGTTGGTGTGTGTGAGTGCCTCTCTGTCTGCTAAGGCCTCTGTATGTGTGCAGGTGTGTGTGAACTTATGTGTGACTGTGTATTTAGGTGTGTGCCTGTCAAGGTGTGTGCGTCTCTGTGTAGGATTATTGCGTGTGGGAATGAGTGTGATTGTGTGAGTGAGTGTGTATGGCTGTGTGCTAGTGCCTCTGTAACACATTAGATGCAAAGTGAGAGTAATTTTTGTGTCTAGAAGTTTTTGAATTTGCCTGTGTGGGATTGTGCTTGAGTGTGTGTGTGCGACCTTGTGAAGGTGTGTCAGTGTGTTTGAGAACATGTGACTGTGTTAGGGTGTTTTACAGTGGGTTTGAGTGTGAGTGCGTTTCTGAGTGACGGTGTCAGTGGGATTGTGAGTGTGTATGAGCTTGATTGTGCATGCGTGTGCATCATAGTGTGTGAGTGTGTTTTCCCGACCCTGTAGGAGTGTGTGTGACATTTTGAAGTTGTGAATGAGTGTGCGTGGCTGCGTGTGAACTTGTGTCAGACTGGGAACCATTGTCATTAATATAGCTGGGTGTGTGCATGTATGTTTTGTGTGTGTGAGCAGGTTAGTGTAGGTGTGAGTTGGTGTGTGTAGGTATGTGAATGTGCGTGACATTGAGAGTGTGTGAGACTGAAAGGGAGTGTGAGTGCGTTTGTGTGTTTGAGTGAGTCTGTGTAGGTGTCTGAGTGTGTTTAACAATGTGTGAGTGGGTGTGAGTGCATGTGAGTCAGCATGAGAGAGTGTGTTTGGGGTGACCATGTGTGAAAGTGACTGTGTGTTCATGAGTGAGTGTGTGAAATTGTATGAGTGTGTGAAGATGAGAGTGTGTAAAAGAGTGTGAGATTGTGAGTGAGTTGTGAGTGTGTTTCACTGTGTGAGCATGTGTTTGTGTGTGCATGTGTGAGTTTAGGTGTGAGTGCTTGTGAGTGTGTGAAGGGGTTCTGAGAGTGTTTGTGTGTGTCTGTGTGTGAGAGAATGTGAGTGTGCTTGTGAAAGTGAATTTATGGGAGTGAGATTTTGTGTGTGTACAAGATTGTGAGGTTGTGTGTTCATGTGCATGCCTGACTGTGCGTCTGTGGGGAGAGTGTGTGACAGCTTGAGTGTGAGTGTGTGTGAGTCTGTGAGGGTCAGGGTGTGTGGGTCTCTGTTGGAGTGAGTGAGCATGAGTGCGTGTGTGAGTGCATAAGAGGCTGTGAGTGTGTGGGTGTGTTGGTGTGTATAGTTGCATGACTGTGTGGCAATGCATGTGTACATGTGTGGGTGTGAGCCCATGAGTGTCTGTGAGAGTGTGTGAATTGTAGGAGTGAGTGTGCATCGGTGTGTGTGTCTTTGAGCTTGAGTGCATGGGTGTCTCCATGTGTAGGTGACTGTGGGTGTGGGACACTGTGTATGTGTTTGATTGCCTATAGGCTTGTGAGAGCGGGCTTTTGCCTGTGTGTGAATGAGTCTCTGTGACAGTGTGCGATAGTGTGTGGGAGTGTGAGTGAGTGTGTATGTTTCTGAGAGTGCAGGGGTCTGAGTGGGAGTGGGTGTTTGATTTTGTGTAGGAGAGGCTGGTTTTCAGTGAGTGTGTGTGACTGCATGTGTTTCGGTCAGTGTGAGTGTGAGGGTGAGTCATAATATGTGTGAGTAGGAGAGTGTGAAAGTGAGAGTGTAGGTGTGTGAGTGGAGGTGTGGGTGTGAGTGCACATACAAGTGTGCTTGTGTGTGAGAGATTGTGTGTGATGTTGTGTGTGAGTATGTCCCTGGGGGTTCAGGTCTGTGTACTTGTGCAAATTTCTGTGACATTTTGTGTGCATGTGTGTGCAGGTGTGTCTTCGTGTGTCTATGAGTGTCTCAGTGTGTGTAGGTGTGTTGAGTGTAACAGTGAGTGAGTGTGTGTGTGTCATTGTGTGAGGCAGGGTGAGAGTGTGTGCAAGTGTCTGAGTGTATTAGACTGAAGGAGTGAATGTGTGTCTATACAATTTTGAGAAATTCTGTGTGCGTGATTTTGTTAGAGTGTGTGTGTGACTGTGTGAAGGTGTACTGTTGTGTATGACAGTGTGTGATTGTGTGAGTGTGTGACAGTGGGTGTGAATGTGTGAGTGAGCTACTGAGAGTGTATGTGTCTGTGTGTGTGTGTGCATATGAGTTGGATTATGTGTGTGTGTGCGAGATTGTGCATTTACCTGTGTGTATGACTGGGTGTGACTGCACGTGACTGCTTGTGTGTGTGACAGTGTGAGCATGCATGAGTGTGTGTGAGCATGTGTGTCTCTGTAGGTGTGTGAGTGACTGAGTGTGATAGTGTGTTCGTGAGAGTGTTGGAGTGTGTGTGACTTTGTGAGTGTTAATATAATCGATTGATAGTGTGTGTGAATGTCAGTGTGTGAGTTAGTGAGTGCGGACTGTGTGTTTGTGATATGGTGTGAATGTGTGAGAGTGTGACGGAGTGTGAGAATGGGTGAGAGGTTTTGAGGTTGTTTGTGAGACTGTTACTGTGTGGCATTTAGCGAGTGTGTGAGTGTGAATACGAGTGTTTGTGTATGTGTGAATGCGTGTGAATGTGGGAGTGTGTCTGTGTGTGTAGGTGTGTGTGTCTGTCAGTTTGTGAACGTGTGATAGTGCGGGTGTTTGTGACTGGGTGTGTGTATGTGAGGGTACTTGTGAGAGTGTAGGTGAGTGAGTGAGAGTAAGTGCTTGAGTGTGTATATGGGCACTTGTTTGTATGTGTATGTGTTTGTGTGTGTCCCTGTGATGGTGTTTGTCCTGTTCTGTGCATGTATGTGAGTGTGTATTTGTGAGTGTGGGTGAGTGTGTGTGCCTGTATGTCTGTAAATGTGTGTGTCTGTGTATGTAGGTGTGTGAGTGTGTGTGATACTTCTTGAGTGTGTGTGTTCATGTGTGACAGTGAGTTCAGTGGCGTGTTTGTGTCTGAAGGTGTGTGAGTGTGTGTGAGAGAGGCTGAGGGAGTGTGACTGTGTAAGTGTGTGAGTCTTCATCAGAGAGCAGGTGTGCGAGTGGGAGAGGGTGTAGGTATGTATATGAGTGTGTGACCATGTGTGAGAGAGTGTGTGTGTCTGTGAGACTGTGTTTGAGGGTGAGTCATAATGTGTGTGAGTATGAGAGTGTGTATATGAGAGTGCAGGTGTGTGAGTGGGAGTGAGGGTGTGAGTGTGCATACAAGTGTGCAGGTGTGAGTGAGTGCGTGTGTTGGCGTGTGTGAGTGCCTCTCTGTGTGTTAAGGCCTGTGTATGTGTGCAAGTGTGTGTGACATTATGTGTGACTGTGTGTATTTATGTGTGTGTCTGTCAGAGTGTGTGTGTCTGTATGTAGGTATGTTGTGCGTGGGAATGAGTGTGATTGTGTGTGTGAGTGTGTGAGGCTGTGTGTGCATGCCAATGTAAGATAGTAGATGCAGAGTGTGAGTGATTGTGTGTGTATAGATGTTCTTGAAATTGCCTGTGTGAGATTGTGCTTGATAGTGTGTGTGACTGTGCGAATGTGTGACAGTGTGTTTGAGAGTGTGTGACTGTGTTAGGGGGTGTTACAGTGGCTGTGACTGAGTGTGTTTTCTTGTGTGAAAGTGTCATAGAGGGATTGTGAGTGTGTATGCGTATATTTTTGTGTGCATGTGTGTGACTGTGTGTGTGTGTTCATGACCCGGTTGGAGTGTTTGCGACACTTTGTGATTGCGCGTGTGTGTGTGAGTGTGTGTGTGTGTGTGAACGTGTGTCACATTGGGTACTACTGCCATGGTTATATGTGGGTGTGTTTGTGATGATTTGTGTGTGTGAGCAGGTGGGGGTGTGAATGAGTTGGTGTGTGTAGGTACATGATTGTGTGTGATGGTGTGAGATTGTGTGTGTGTGTGAGTGAGTTTGTGTAGGTGTGTGAGTGTGTTCAACAATGTGAGTGTGTGTGTTATTGCATGTGAGTCAGCGTGTTAGAGTGTGTTTGGTGTGACTAGGTGTGAATGGGACTGTGAGTTCATGTGTGAGTGTGTGAAAGTGCATCTGTGTGTGATGATGAGAGAGTGTAAACGAGTGTGTGTCTGTGTGTGAGTTGAGCGTGTTTCACCGTGAGTATGTGTTAGTGAGTGTGTGTGTATGTGTGAGTTCCAGTGTGTGCATTTGTGAGTATGCGCTGGGGGACTGACTGTTCCTGTGGGTCTATGTGAGCACGTGTGAGTGTGTTTGTGAAAGCGAATTTTTGCGAGTGGGATTGTGTGCGTGTACACAATTGTGTGATTGTGTGTTCGTGTGCTTGTGTGACTGTGTGTGTATGTGGGGAGTGTGTGTGACAGTCTGAGGGTGAGTGCATGTGTCTGTGAGTGAGTGTGTGCATGAGGGCTTGTGAGAGTGCATAAGAGCCTGTGAGTGTGTGGGTATGCCAGTGTGTGTAGTTTGTGAGTGTGTGTGGCAGTGTGTGTGTACCTGTGTTGGTGTGAGTCTGTGAGTGTCTGTGAGAGTGTCTGATGTGTAGCAGTGTGTGTGCATTAGTGTGTGTGTATTTGAGCCTGGAGTGCATGGGCGAGTCTCTGTGTGTAGGAGATTGTGGGTATGGGACACTGTGTATGTGTTTGAGTGCATATGAGCATGTGAGTGTGGGGTTTTGCCTGTGTGTGATTGAGGCTGTGTGACAGTGTGTGAGAGTGTGTGAGAGTGTGTGTGTGCATGTTTCTGAGAGTGCATGTGTCTGAGTGGGAGTGGGTGTTTGATTTTGTGTAGGAGTGTCTGGTTTTCGGTGACTGTGACTGCCTGCATGTGTTTCTGTCAGTGTGTGTGTGTGAGAGTGAGTCATAATGCGTGTATGAGAGTGTGTATGAGAGAGTTCAGGTGTATGAGAGGGAGTGAGAGTGTGAGTGTGCACAAAAGTGTGCAGGTGTGTGTGAGTGCGTGTGGTGGCATGTGGGAGTGCCTCTCTGTGTGTTAAGGCCTGTGTATGTGTGCAACTGTGTGTGACATTATGTCTGACTGTATTTAGGTGTGTGTCTCAGAGTGTGTGTGTACATGTGTAGGATTATTGTGCGTGGGAATGAGTGTGAGTGTGTGTGTGAGTGTGTGAAGCTGTGTGTGAGTGCCTAAGAAAGAGAGTAGATGCAGAGTGAGAGATATTGGGTGTGTCTAGAAGTTTTTGAATTTCCCTGTGTGAGACTGCTTGAGTCTGTGTGTGTGACTGAGTGAAGGTGTGACGCTGTGTTTGACAGTGTATGAATGTGTTAGTGTGTGTTACAGTGGGTGTGAGTGTGAGTGTGTTTCTGAGAATAAATGCATCAGAGAGTGATTATGAGTGAGGATGAGTTTGATTGCACATGCATGTGTATGATTGTGTGTGTGTGCTCCTGACCCTGTAGGAGTGTGTGTGACACATTGTGGTTGTGCATGAGTGTGTGTGGGTGTTAGTGAACGTGTGTCAGACTGGGTACTATTGTAATTTATAAATGTGGGTGTGTGCATATGTTTTGTGAATGTGAGCAGGTGAGGGTATCTGTGAGATGGAGTGTGCAGGTATGTGATTGTATGTGACATTGTGTGAGAGTGTGTGAGACTGTGTGTGAGTGCGTTTGTGTGTCAGAGTGTCTCTGTGTAGGTGTGTGTGTGTGTTTAGAAATGTGTTAGTGTGTGAGAGTGCATGTGACCCAGTGTGTGAGGGTGTGTTTGGTGTGACTAGGTGTGAAACTGACTGTGTTCATGTGAGTGTCTGTGCAAGTGTGAGTTTAGGTGTGAGTGTTGGTGAGTGTGTGATGGGGGTTTGACAGTGTGTGTGTCTGTGTGTGAGAGTGTGTGAGTTTGTCAAAGAAAATTTCTGTAATTGAGATGGTGTGCGTGTGTAAAAGATTGTGAGACTGAGTGTGTGCATGCGTGACTGTGTATGTGTGTGTGAGGGGTGCGTGAAAGTCTAAGTGTGAGTGTGTGTGAGTCTGTGAGTGTGTGGGTGTGTGGTGTCTTTTGGAGTGAGAGTGTGCATCAGTGCTTGTGTGAGTGCATAAGAGCCTGTGAGTGCGTGGGTATGCCAGTGTGTGTAGTTGTGTGAGTTTGTGTGGCAGTGTGTGTGTACCTGTGAGGTTGTGAGCCTGTGAGTGTCTCTGAGAGTGTCTGATGTGTAGGAGTGAGTGTGCGTCAGTGTGTGTGTCTCTGAGACTTGAGTGCATTGGCAAGTCTCTGTGTGTAGGTGATTGTGGGTATGGGACACTGTGTATGTGTTTGAGTGCATAGGAGCATGTGAGTGTGGGGTTTTGCCTGTGCGAGATTGAGTCTGTGTGAGAGTGTGCGATAGTGTGTGAGAGTGTGTGTGGTTGTGCATGTTTCTGAGAGTGCATGTGTCTGAGTGGGAGTGGGTGTTTGATTTTGTGTAGGAGAGGCTGGATTTCGGTGACTGTGTTGTGTAACTGCATGTGTTTCTGTCAGTGTGTGTGTGTGAGGGTGAGTCATAATGCGTGTGAGTATGAGTGTGTATGTGAGAGTGCAGGTGTGTGAGAGGGAGTGAGTGTGTGAGTGCGCACACAAGTGTGCAGGTGTGTGTAAGTGCATGTGTTGGTGTGTGTGAGTGCCTCTCTGTCTGCTAAGGCCTCTGTATGTGTGCAGGTGTGTGTGAACTTATGTGTGACTGTGTATTTAGGTGTGTGCCTGTCAAGGTGTGTGCGTCTCTGTGTAGGATTATTGCGTGTGGGAATGAGTGTGATTGTGTGAGTGAGTGTGTATGGCTGTGTGCTAGTGCCTCTGTAACACATTAGATGCAAAGTGAGAGTAATTTTTGTGTCTAGAAGTTTTTGAATTTGCCTGTGTGGGATTGTGCTTGAGTGTGTGTGTGCGACCTTGTGAAGGTGTGTCAGTGTGTTTGAGAACATGTGACTGTGTTAGGGTGTTTTACAGTGGGTTTGAGTGTGAGTGCGTTTCTGAGTGACGGTGTCAGTGGGATTGTGAGTGTGTATGAGCTTGATTGTGCATGCGTGTGCATCATAGTGTGTGAGTGTGTTTTCCCGACCCTGTAGGAGTGTGTGTGACATTTTGAAGTTGTGAATGAGTGTGCGTGGCTGCGTGTGAACTTGTGTCAGACTGGGAACCATTGTCATTAATATAGCTGGGTGTGTGCATGTATGTTTTGTGTGTGTGAGCAGGTTAGTGTAGGTGTGAGTTGGTGTGTGTAGGTATGTGAATGTGCGTGACATTGAGAGTGTGTGAGACTGAAAGGGAGTGTGAGTGCGTTTGTGTGTTTGAGTGAGTCTGTGTAGGTGTCTGAGTGTGTTTAACAATGTGTGAGTGGGTGTGAGTGCATGTGAGTCAGCATGAGAGAGTGTGTTTGGGGTGACCATGTGTGAAAGTGACTGTGTGTTCATGAGTGAGTGTGTGAAATTGTATGAGTGTGTGAAGATGAGAGTGTGTAAAAGAGTGTGAGATTGTGAGTGAGTTGTGAGTGTGTTTCACTGTGTGAGCATGTGTTTGTGTGTGCATGTGTGAGTTTAGGTGTGAGTGCTTGTGAGTGTGTGAAGGGGTTCTGAGAGTGTTTGTGTGTGTCTGTGTGTGAGAGAATGTGAGTGTGCTTGTGAAAGTGAATTTATGGGAGTGAGATTTTGTGTGTGTACAAGATTGTGAGGTTGTGTGTTCATGTGCATGCCTGACTGTGCGTCTGTGGGGAGAGTGTGTGACAGCTTGAGTGTGAGTGTGTGTGAGTCTGTGAGGGTCAGGGTGTGTGGGTCTCTGTTGGAGTGAGTGAGCATGAGTGCGTGTGTGAGTGCATAAGAGGCTGTGAGTGTGTGGGTGTGTTGGTGTGTATAGTTGCATGACTGTGTGGCAATGCATGTGTACATGTGTGGGTGTGAGCCCATGAGTGTCTGTGAGAGTGTGTGAATTGTAGGAGTGAGTGTGCATCGGTGTGTGTGTCTTTGAGCTTGAGTGCATGGGTGTCTCCATGTGTAGGTGACTGTGGGTGTGGGACACTGTGTATGTGTTTGATTGCCTATAGGCTTGTGAGAGCGGGCTTTTGCCTGTGTGTGAATGAGTCTCTGTGACAGTGTGCGATAGTGTGTGGGAGTGTGAGTGAGTGTGTATGTTTCTGAGAGTGCAGGGGTCTGAGTGGGAGTGGGTGTTTGATTTTGTGTAGGAGAGGCTGGTTTTCAGTGAGTGTGTGTGACTGCATGTGTTTCGGTCAGTGTGAGTGTGAGGGTGAGTCATAATATGTGTGAGTAGGAGAGTGTGAAAGTGAGAGTGTAGGTGTGTGAGTGGAGGTGTGGGTGTGAGTGCACATACAAGTGTGCTTGTGTGTGAGAGATTGTGTGTGATGTTGTGTGTGAGTATGTCCCTGGGGGTTCAGGTCTGTGTACTTGTGCAAATTTCTGTGACATTTTGTGTGCATGTGTGTGCAGGTGTGTCTTCGTGTGTCTATGAGTGTCTCAGTGTGTGTAGGTGTGTTGAGTGTAACAGTGAGTGAGTGTGTGTGTGTCATTGTGTGAGGCAGGGTGAGAGTGTGTGCAAGTGTCTGAGTGTATTAGACTGAAGGAGTGAATGTGTGTCTATACAATTTTGAGAAATTCTGTGTGCGTGATTTTGTTAGAGTGTGTGTGTGACTGTGTGAAGGTGTACTGTTGTGTATGACAGTGTGTGATTGTGTGAGTGTGTGACAGTGGGTGTGAATGTGTGAGTGAGCTACTGAGAGTGTATGTGTCTGTGTGTGTGTGTGCATATGAGTTGGATTATGTGTGTGTGTGCGAGATTGTGCATTTACCTGTGTGTATGACTGGGTGTGACTGCACGTGACTGCTTGTGTGTGTGACAGTGTGAGCATGCATGAGTGTGTGTGAGCATGTGTGTCTCTGTAGGTGTGTGAGTGACTGAGTGTGATAGTGTGTTCGTGAGAGTGTTGGAGTGTGTGTGACTTTGTGAGTGTTAATATAATCGATTGATAGTGTGTGTGAATGTCAGTGTGTGAGTTAGTGAGTGCGGACTGTGTGTTTGTGATATGGTGTGAATGTGTGAGAGTGTGACGGAGTGTGAGAATGGGTGAGAGGTTTTGAGGTTGTTTGTGAGACTGTTACTGTGTGGCATTTAGCGAGTGTGTGAGTGTGAATACGAGTGTTTGTGTATGTGTGAATGCGTGTGAATGTGGGAGTGTGTCTGTGTGTGTAGGTGTGTGTGTCTGTCAGTTTGTGAACGTGTGATAGTGCGGGTGTTTGTGACTGGGTGTGTGTATGTGAGGGTACTTGTGAGAGTGTAGGTGAGTGAGTGAGAGTAAGTGCTTGAGTGTGTATATGGGCACTTGTTTGTATGTGTATGTGTTTGTGTGTGTCCCTGTGATGGTGTTTGTCCTGTTCTGTGCATGTATGTGAGTGTGTATTTGTGAGTGTGGGTGAGTGTGTGTGCCTGTATGTCTGTAAATGTGTGTGTCTGTGTATGTAGGTGTGTGAGTGTGTGTGATACTTCTTGAGTGTGTGTGTTCATGTGTGACAGTGAGTTCAGTGGCGTGTTTGTGTCTGAAGGTGTGTGAGTGTGTGTGAGAGAGGCTGAGGGAGTGTGACTGTGTAAGTGTGTGAGTCTTCATCAGAGAGCAGGTGTGCGAGTGGGAGAGGGTGTAGGTATGTATATGAGTGTGTGACCATGTGTGAGAGAGTGTGTGTGTCTGTGAGACTGTGTTTGAGGGTGAGTCATAATGTGTGTGAGTATGAGAGTGTGTATATGAGAGTGCAGGTGTGTGAGTGGGAGTGAGGGTGTGAGTGTGCATACAAGTGTGCAGGTGTGAGTGAGTGCGTGTGTTGGCGTGTGTGAGTGCCTCTCTGTGTGTTAAGGCCTGTGTATGTGTGCAAGTGTGTGTGACATTATGTGTGACTGTGTGTATTTATGTGTGTGTCTGTCAGAGTGTGTGTGTCTGTATGTAGGTATGTTGTGCGTGGGAATGAGTGTGATTGTGTGTGTGAGTGTGTGAGGCTGTGTGTGCATGCCAATGTAAGATAGTAGATGCAGAGTGTGAGTGATTGTGTGTGTATAGATGTTCTTGAAATTGCCTGTGTGAGATTGTGCTTGATAGTGTGTGTGACTGTGCGAATGTGTGACAGTGTGTTTGAGAGTGTGTGACTGTGTTAGGGGGTGTTACAGTGGCTGTGACTGAGTGTGTTTTCTTGTGTGAAAGTGTCATAGAGGGATTGTGAGTGTGTATGCGTATATTTTTGTGTGCATGTGTGTGACTGTGTGTGTGTGTTCATGACCCGGTTGGAGTGTTTGCGACACTTTGTGATTGCGCGTGTGTGTGTGAGTGTGTGTGTGTGTGTGAACGTGTGTCACATTGGGTACTACTGCCATGGTTATATGTGGGTGTGTTTGTGATGATTTGTGTGTGTGAGCAGGTGGGGGTGTGAATGAGTTGGTGTGTGTAGGTACATGATTGTGTGTGATGGTGTGAGATTGTGTGTGTGTGTGAGTGAGTTTGTGTAGGTGTGTGAGTGTGTTCAACAATGTGAGTGTGTGTGTTATTGCATGTGAGTCAGCGTGTGAGAGTGTGTTTGGTGTGACTAGGTGTGAATGGGACTGTGAGTTCATGTGTGAGTGTGTGAAAGTGCATCTGTGTGTGATGATGAGAGAGTGTAAACGAGTGTGTGACTGTGTGTGAGTTGAGCGTGTTTCACCGTGAGTATGTGTTAGTGAGTGTGTGTGTATGTGTGAGTTCCAGTGTGTGCATTTGTGAGTATGCGCTGGGGGACTGACTGTTCCTGTGGGTCTATGTGAGCACGTGTGAGTGTGTTTGTGAAAGCGAATTTTTGCGAGTGGGATTGTGTGCGTGTGTACACAATTGTGTGATTGTGTGTTCGTGTGCTTGTGTGACTGTGTGTGTATGTGGGGAGTGTGTGTGACAGTCTGAGGGTGAGTGCATGTGTCTGTGAGTGAGTGTGTGCATGAGGGCTTGTGAGAGTGCATAAGAGCCTGTGAGTGTGTGGGTATGCCAGTGTGTGTAGTTTGTGAGTGTGTGTGGCAGTGTGTGTGTACCTGTGTTGGTGTGAGTCTGTGAGTGTCTGTGAGAGTGTCTGATGTGTAGCAGTGTGTGTGCATTAGTGTGTGTGTATTTGAGCCTGGAGTGCATGGGCGAGTCTCTGTGTGTAGGAGATTGTGGGTATGGGACACTGTGTATGTGTTTGAGTGCATATGAGCATGTGAGTGTGGGGTTTTGCCTGTGTGTGATTGAGGCTGTGTGACAGTGTGTGAGAGTGTGTGAGAGTGTGTGTGTGCATGTTTCTGAGAGTGCATGTGTCTGAGTGGGAGTGGGTGTTTGATTTTGTGTAGGAGTGTCTGGTTTTCGGTGACTGTGACTGCCTGCATGTGTTTCTGTCAGTGTGTGTGTGTGAGAGTGAGTCATAATGCGTGTATGAGAGTGTGTATGAGAGAGTTCAGGTGTATGAGAGGGAGTGAGAGTGTGAGTGTGCACAAAAGTGTGCAGGTGTGTGTGAGTGCGTGTGGTGGCATGTGGGAGTGCCTCTCTGTGTGTTAAGGCCTGTGTATGTGTGCAACTGTGTGTGACATTATGTGTGACTGTGTGTATTTAGGTGTGTGTCTCAGAGTGTGTGTGTACATGTGTAGGATTATTGTGCGTGGGAATGAGTGTGAGTGTGTGTGTGAGTGTGTGAGGCTGTGTATGAGTGCCTAAGAAAGAGAGTAGATGCAGAGTGAGAGATATTGGGTGTGTCTAGAAGTTTTTGAATTTCCCTGTGTGAGACTGCTTGAGTCTGTGTGTGTGACTGAGTGAAGGTGTGACGCTGTGTTTGACAGTGTATGAATGTGTTAGTGTGTGTTACAGTGGGTGTGAGTGTGAGTGTGTTTCTGAGAATGAATGCATCAGAGAGTGATTATGAGTGAGGATGAGTTTGATTGCACATGCATGTGTATGATTGTGTGTGTGTGCTCCTGACCCTGTAGGAGTGTGTGTGACACATTGTGGTTGTGCGTGAGTGTGTGTGGGTGTTAGTGAACGTGTGTCAGACTGGGTACTATTGTAATTTATAAATGTGGGTGTGTGCATATGTTTTGTGAATCTGAGCAGGTGAGGGTATCTGTGAGATGGTGTGTGCAGGTATATGATTGTATGTGACATTGTGTGAGAGTGTGTGAGACTGTGTGTGAGTGCGTTTGTGTGTCAGAGTGTCTCTGTGTAGGTGTGTGTGTGTTTAGAAATGTGTTAGTGTGTGAGAGTGCATGTGACCCAGTGTGTGAGGGTGTGTTTGGTGTGACCAGGTGTGAAAGTGACTGTGTTCATGTGAGTGTCTGTGCAAGTGTGAGTTTAGGTGTGAGTGTTGGTGAGTGTGTGATGGGGGTTTGACAGTGTGTGTGTCTGTGTGTGAGAGTGTGTGAGTTTGTCAAAGAAAATTTCTGTAATTGAGATGGTGTGCGTGTGTAAAAGATTGTGAGACTGAGTGTGTGCATGCGTGACTGTGTATGTGTGTGTGAGGGGTGCGTGAAAGTCTAAGTGTGAGTGTGTGTGAGTCTGTGAGTGTGTGGGTGTGTGGTGTCTTTTGGAGTGAGAGTGTGCATCAGTGCTTGTGTGAGTGCATAAGAGCCTGTGAGTGCGTGGGTATGCCAGTGTGTGTAGTTGTGTGAGTTTGTGTGGCAGTGTGTGTGTACCTGTGAGGTTGTGAGCCTGTGAGTGTCTCTGAGAGTGTCTGATGTGTAGGAGTGAGTGTGCGTCAGTGTGTGTGTCTCTGAGACTTGAGTGCATTGGCAAGTCTCTGTGTGTAGGTGATTGTGGGTATGGGACACTGTGTATGTGTTTGAGTGCATAGGAGCATGTGAGTGTGGGGTTTTGCCTGTGCGTGATTGAGTCTGTGTGAGAGTGTGCGATAGTGTGTGAGAGTGTGTGTGGTTGTGCATGTTTCTGAGAGTGCATGTGTCTGAGTGGGAGTGGGTGTTTGATTTTGTGTAGGAGAGGCTGGATGTCGGTGACTGTGTTGTGTAACTGCATGTGTTTCTGTCAGTGTGTGTGTGTGAGGGTGAGTCATAATGCGTGTGAGTATGAGTGTGTATGTGAGAGTGCAGGTGTGTGAGAGGGAGTGAGTGTGTGAGTGCGCACACAAGTGTGCAGGTGTGTGTAAGTGCATGTGTTGGTGTGTGTGAGTGCCTCTCTGTCTGCTAAGGCCTCTGTATGTGTGCAGGTGTGTGTGAACTTATGTGTGACTGTGTATTTAGGTGTGTGCCTGTCAAGGTGTGTGCGTCTCTGTGTAGGATTATTGCGTGTGGGAATGAGTGTGATTGTGTGAGTGAGTGTGTATGGCTGTGTGCTAGTGCCTCTGTAACACATTAGATGCAAAGTGAGAGTAATTTTTGTGTCTAGAAGTTTTTGAATTTGCCTGTGTGGGATTGTGCTTGAGTGTGTGTGTGCGACCTTGTGAAGGTGTGTCAGTGTGTTTGAGAACATGTGACTGTGTTAGGGTGTTTTACAGTGGGTTTGAGTGTGAGTGCGTTTCTGAGTGACGGTGTCAGTGGGATTGTGAGTGTGTATGAGCTTGATTGTGCATGCGTGTGCATCATAGTGTGTGAGTGTGTTTTCCCGACCCTGTAGGAGTGTGTGTGACATTTTGAAGTTGTGAATGAGTGTGCGTGGCTGCGTGTGAACTTGTGTCAGACTGGGAACCATTGTCATTAATATAGCTGGGTGTGTGCATGTATGTTTTGTGTGTGTGAGCAGGTTAGTGTAGGTGTGAGTTGGTGTGTGTAGGTATGTGAATGTGCGTGACATTGAGAGTGTGTGAGACTGAAAGGGAGTGTGAGTGCGTTTGTGTGTTTGAGTGAGTCTGTGTAGGTGTCTGAGTGTGTTTAACAATGTGTGAGTGGGTGTGAGTGCATGTGAGTCAGCATGAGAGAGTGTGTTTGGGGTGACCATGTGTGAAAGTGACTGTGTGTTCATGAGTGAGTGTGTGAAATTGTATGAGTGTGTGAAGATGAGAGTGTGTAAAAGAGTGTGAGATTGTGAGTGAGTTGTGAGTGTGTTTCACTGTGTGAGCATGTGTTTGTGTGTGCATGTGTGAGTTTAGGTGTGAGTGCTTGTGAGTGTGTGAAGGGGTTCTGAGAGTGTTTGTGTGTGTCTGTGTGTGAGAGAATGTGAGTGTGCTTGTGAAAGTGAATTTATGGGAGTGAGATTTTGTGTGTGTACAAGATTGTGAGGTTGTGTGTTCATGTGCATGCCTGACTGTGCGTCTGTGGGGAGAGTGTGTGACAGCTTGAGTGTGAGTGTGTGTGAGTCTGTGAGGGTCAGGGTGTGTGGGTCTCTGTTGGAGTGAGTGAGCATGAGTGCGTGTGTGAGTGCATAAGAGGCTGTGAGTGTGTGGGTGTGTTGGTGTGTATAGTTGCATGACTGTGTGGCAATGCATGTGTACATGTGTGGGTGTGAGCCCATGAGTGTCTGTGAGAGTGTGTGAATTGTAGGAGTGAGTGTGCATCGGTGTGTGTGTCTTTGAGCTTGAGTGCATGGGTGTCTCCATGTGTAGGTGACTGTGGGTGTGGGACACTGTGTATGTGTTTGATTGCCTATAGGCTTGTGAGAGCGGGCTTTTGCCTGTGTGTGAATGAGTCTCTGTGACAGTGTGCGATAGTGTGTGGGAGTGTGAGTGAGTGTGTATGTTTCTGAGAGTGCAGGGGTCTGAGTGGGAGTGGGTGTTTGATTTTGTGTAGGAGAGGCTGGTTTTCAGTGAGTGTGTGTGACTGCATGTGTTTCGGTCAGTGTGAGTGTGAGGGTGAGTCATAATATGTGTGAGTAGGAGAGTGTGAAAGTGAGAGTGTAGGTGTGTGAGTGGAGGTGTGGGTGTGAGTGCACATACAAGTGTGCTTGTGTGTGAGAGATTGTGTGTGATGTTGTGTGTGAGTATGTCCCTGGGGGTTCAGGTCTGTGTACTTGTGCAAATTTCTGTGACATTTTGTGTGCATGTGTGTGCAGGTGTGTCTTCGTGTGTCTATGAGTGTCTCAGTGTGTGTAGGTGTGTTGAGTGTAACAGTGAGTGAGTGTGTGTGTGTCATTGTGTGAGGCAGGGTGAGAGTGTGTGCAAGTGTCTGAGTGTATTAGACTGAAGGAGTGAATGTGTGTCTATACAATTTTGAGAAATTCTGTGTGCGTGATTTTGTTAGAGTGTGTGTGTGACTGTGTGAAGGTGTACTGTTGTGTATGACAGTGTGTGATTGTGTGAGTGTGTGACAGTGGGTGTGAATGTGTGAGTGAGCTACTGAGAGTGTATGTGTCTGTGTGTGTGTGTGCATATGAGTTGGATTATGTGTGTGTGTGCGAGATTGTGCATTTACCTGTGTGTATGACTGGGTGTGACTGCACGTGACTGCTTGTGTGTGTGACAGTGTGAGCATGCATGAGTGTGTGTGAGCATGTGTGTCTCTGTAGGTGTGTGAGTGACTGAGTGTGATAGTGTGTTCGTGAGAGTGTTGGAGTGTGTGTGACTTTGTGAGTGTTAATATAATCGATTGATAGTGTGTGTGAATGTCAGTGTGTGAGTTAGTGAGTGCGGACTGTGTGTTTGTGATATGGTGTGAATGTGTGAGAGTGTGACGGAGTGTGAGAATGGGTGAGAGGTTTTGAGGTTGTTTGTGAGACTGTTACTGTGTGGCATTTAGCGAGTGTGTGAGTGTGAATACGAGTGTTTGTGTATGTGTGAATGCGTGTGAATGTGGGAGTGTGTCTGTGTGTGTAGGTGTGTGT
This sequence comes from Manis javanica, assembly GCF_040802235.1. NCBI lineage: Eukaryota > Metazoa > Chordata > Mammalia > Pholidota > Manidae > Manis > Manis javanica. The sequence goes on from NC_133175.1 coordinate 618,506, forward strand.
GTCTGTCAGTTTGTGAACGTGTGATAGTGCGGGTGTTTGTGACTGGGTGTGTGTATGTGAGGGTACTTGTGAGAGTGTAGGTGAGTGAGTGAGAGTAAGTGCTTGAGTGTGTATATGGGCACTTGTTTGTATGTGTATGTGTTTGTGTGTGTCCCTGTGATGGTGTTTGTCCTGTTCTGTGCATGTATGTGAGTGTGTATTTGTGAGTGTGGGTGAGTGTGTGTGCCTGTATGTCTGTAAATGTGTGTGTCTGTGTATGTAGGTGTGTGAGTGTGTGTGATACTTCTTGAGTGTGTGTGTTCATGTGTGACAGTGAGTTCAGTGGCGTGTTTGTGTCTGAAGGTGTGTGAGTGTGTGTGAGAGAGGCTGAGGGAGTGTGACTGTGTAAGTGTGTGAGTCTTCATCAGAGAGCAGGTGTGCGAGTGGGAGAGGGTGTAGGTATGTATATGAGTGTGTGACCATGTGTGAGAGAGTGTGTGTGTCTGTGAGACTGTGTTTGAGGGTGAGTCATAATGTGTGTGAGTATGAGAGTGTGTATATGAGAGTGCAGGTGTGTGAGTGGGAGTGAGGGTGTGAGTGTGCATACAAGTGTGCAGGTGTGAGTGAGTGCGTGTGTTGGCGTGTGTGAGTGCCTCTCTGTGTGTTAAGGCCTGTGTATGTGTGCAAGTGTGTGTGACATTATGTGTGACTGTGTGTATTTATGTGTGTGTCTGTCAGAGTGTGTGTGTCTGTATGTAGGTATGTTGTGCGTGGGAATGAGTGTGATTGTGTGTGTGAGTGTGTGAGGCTGTGTGTGCATGCCAATGTAAGATAGTAGATGCAGAGTGTGAGTGATTGTGTGTGTATAGATGTTCTTGAAATTGCCTGTGTGAGATTGTGCTTGATAGTGTGTGTGACTGTGCGAATGTGTGACAGTGTGTTTGAGAGTGTGTGACTGTGTTAGGGGGTGTTACAGTGGCTGTGACTGAGTGTGTTTTCTTGTGTGAAAGTGTCATAGAGGGATTGTGAGTGTGTATGCGTATATTTTTGTGTGCATGTGTGTGACTGTGTGTGTGTGTTCATGACCCGGTTGGAGTGTTTGCGACACTTTGTGATTGCGCGTGTGTGTGTGAGTGTGTGTGTGTGTGTGAACGTGTGTCACATTGGGTACTACTGCCATGGTTATATGTGGGTGTGTTTGTGATGATTTGTGTGTGTGAGCAGGTGGGGGTGTGAATGAGTTGGTGTGTGTAGGTACATGATTGTGTGTGATGGTGTGAGATTGTGTGTGTGTGTGAGTGAGTTTGTGTAGGTGTGTGAGTGTGTTCAACAATGTGAGTGTGTGTGTTATTGCATGTGAGTCAGCGTGTTAGAGTGTGTTTGGTGTGACTAGGTGTGAATGGGACTGTGAGTTCATGTGTGAGTGTGTGAAAGTGCATCTGTGTGTGATGATGAGAGAGTGTAAACGAGTGTGTGTCTGTGTGTGAGTTGAGCGTGTTTCACCGTGAGTATGTGTTAGTGAGTGTGTGTGTATGTGTGAGTTCCAGTGTGTGCATTTGTGAGTATGCGCTGGGGGACTGACTGTTCCTGTGGGTCTATGTGAGCACGTGTGAGTGTGTTTGTGAAAGCGAATTTTTGCGAGTGGGATTGTGTGCGTGTACACAATTGTGTGATTGTGTGTTCGTGTGCTTGTGTGACTGTGTGTGTATGTGGGGAGTGTGTGTGACAGTCTGAGGGTGAGTGCATGTGTCTGTGAGTGAGTGTGTGCATGAGGGCTTGTGAGAGTGCATAAGAGCCTGTGAGTGTGTGGGTATGCCAGTGTGTGTAGTTTGTGAGTGTGTGTGGCAGTGTGTGTGTACCTGTGTTGGTGTGAGTCTGTGAGTGTCTGTGAGAGTGTCTGATGTGTAGCAGTGTGTGTGCATTAGTGTGTGTGTATTTGAGCCTGGAGTGCATGGGCGAGTCTCTGTGTGTAGGAGATTGTGGGTATGGGACACTGTGTATGTGTTTGAGTGCATATGAGCATGTGAGTGTGGGGTTTTGCCTGTGTGTGATTGAGGCTGTGTGACAGTGTGTGAGAGTGTGTGAGAGTGTGTGTGTGCATGTTTCTGAGAGTGCATGTGTCTGAGTGGGAGTGGGTGTTTGATTTTGTGTAGGAGTGTCTGGTTTTCGGTGACTGTGACTGCCTGCATGTGTTTCTGTCAGTGTGTGTGTGTGAGAGTGAGTCATAATGCGTGTATGAGAGTGTGTATGAGAGAGTTCAGGTGTATGAGAGGGAGTGAGAGTGTGAGTGTGCACAAAAGTGTGCAGGTGTGTGTGAGTGCGTGTGGTGGCATGTGGGAGTGCCTCTCTGTGTGTTAAGGCCTGTGTATGTGTGCAACTGTGTGTGACATTATGTCTGACTGTATTTAGGTGTGTGTCTCAGAGTGTGTGTGTACATGTGTAGGATTATTGTGCGTGGGAATGAGTGTGAGTGTGTGTGTGAGTGTGTGAAGCTGTGTGTGAGTGCCTAAGAAAGAGAGTAGATGCAGAGTGAGAGATATTGGGTGTGTCTAGAAGTTTTTGAATTTCCCTGTGTGAGACTGCTTGAGTCTGTGTGTGTGACTGAGTGAAGGTGTGACGCTGTGTTTGACAGTGTATGAATGTGTTAGTGTGTGTTACAGTGGGTGTGAGTGTGAGTGTGTTTCTGAGAATAAATGCATCAGAGAGTGATTATGAGTGAGGATGAGTTTGATTGCACATGCATGTGTATGATTGTGTGTGTGTGCTCCTGACCCTGTAGGAGTGTGTGTGACACATTGTGGTTGTGCATGAGTGTGTGTGGGTGTTAGTGAACGTGTGTCAGACTGGGTACTATTGTAATTTATAAATGTGGGTGTGTGCATATGTTTTGTGAATGTGAGCAGGTGAGGGTATCTGTGAGATGGAGTGTGCAGGTATGTGATTGTATGTGACATTGTGTGAGAGTGTGTGAGACTGTGTGTGAGTGCGTTTGTGTGTCAGAGTGTCTCTGTGTAGGTGTGTGTGTGTGTTTAGAAATGTGTTAGTGTGTGAGAGTGCATGTGACCCAGTGTGTGAGGGTGTGTTTGGTGTGACCAGGTGTGAAACTGACTGTGTTCATGTGAGTGTCTGTGCAAGTGTGAGTTTAGGTGTGAGTGTTGGTGAGTGTGTGATGGGGGTTTGACAGTGTGTGTGTCTGTGTGTGTGAGAGTGTGTGAGTTTGTCAAAGAAAATTTCTGTAATTGAGATGGTGTGCGTGTGTAAAAGATTGTGAGACTGAGTGTGTGCATGCGTGACTGTGTATGTGTGTGTGAGGGGTGCGTGAAAGTCTAAGTGTGAGTGTGTGTGAGTCTGTGAGTGTGTGGGTGTGTGGTGTCTTTTGGAGTGAGAGTGTGCATCAGTGCTTGTGTGAGTGCATAAGAGCCTGTGAGTGCGGTGGGTATGCCAGTGTGTGTAGTTGTGTGAGTTTGTGTGGCAGTGTGTGTGTACCTGTGAGGTTGTGAGCCTGTGAGTGTCTCTGAGAGTGTCTGATGTGTAGGAGTGAGTGTGCGTCAGTGTGTGTGTCTCTGAGACTTGAGTGCATTGGCAAGTCTCTGTGTGTAGGTGATTGTGGGTATGGGACACTGTGTATGTGTTTGAGTGCATAGGAGCATGTGAGTGTGGGGTTTTGCCTGTGCGAGATTGAGTCTGTGTGAGAGTGTGCGATAGTGTGTGAGAGTGTGTGTGGTTGTGCATGTTTCTGAGAGTGCATGTGTCTGAGTGGGAGTGGGTGTTTGATTTTGTGTAGGAGAGGCTGGATTTCGGTGACTGTGTTGTGTAACTGCATGTGTTTCTGTCAGTGTGTGTGTGTGAGGGTGAGTCATAATGCGTGTGAGTATGAGTGTGTATGTGAGAGTGCAGGTGTGTGAGAGGGAGTGAGTGTGTGAGTGCGCACACAAGTGTGCAGGTGTGTGTAAGTGCATGTGTTGGTGTGTGTGAGTGCCTCTCTGTCTGCTAAGGCCTCTGTATGTGTGCAGGTGTGTGTGAACTTATGTGTGACTGTGTATTTAGGTGTGTGCCTGTCAAGGTGTGTGCGTCTCTGTGTAGGATTATTGCGTGTGGGAATGAGTGTGATTGTGTGAGTGAGTGTGTATGGCTGTGTGCTAGTGCCTCTGTAACACATTAGATGCAAAGTGAGAGTAATTTTTGTGTCTAGAAGTTTTTGAATTTGCCTGTGTGGGATTGTGCTTGAGTGTGTGTGTGCGACCTTGTGAAGGTGTGTCAGTGTGTTTGAGAACATGTGACTGTGTTAGGGTGTTTTACAGTGGGTTTGAGTGTGAGTGCGTTTCTGAGTGACGGTGTCAGTGGGATTGTGAGTGTGTATGAGCTTGATTGTGCATGCGTGTGCATCATAGTGTGTGAGTGTGTTTTCCCGACCCTGTAGGAGTGTGTGTGACATTTTGAAGTTGTGAATGAGTGTGCGTGGCTGCGTGTGAACTTGTGTCAGACTGGGAACCATTGTCATTAATATAGCTGGGTGTGTGCATGTATGTTTTGTGTGTGTGAGCAGGTTAGTGTAGGTGTGAGTTGGTGTGTGTAGGTATGTGAATGTGCGTGACATTGAGAGTGTGTGAGACTGAAAGGGAGTGTGAGTGCGTTTGTGTGTTTGAGTGAGTCTGTGTAGGTGTCTGAGTGTGTTTAACAATGTGTGAGTGGGTGTGAGTGCATGTGAGTCAGCATGAGAGAGTGTGTTTGGGGTGACCATGTGTGAAAGTGACTGTGTGTTCATGAGTGAGTGTGTGAAATTGTATGAGTGTGTGAAGATGAGAGTGTGTAAAAGAGTGTGAGATTGTGAGTGAGTTGTGAGTGTGTTTCACTGTGTGAGCATGTGTTTGTGTGTGCATGTGTGAGTTTAGGTGTGAGTGCTTGTGAGTGTGTGAAGGGGTTCTGAGAGTGTTTGTGTGTGTCTGTGTGTGAGAGAATGTGAGTGTGCTTGTGAAAGTGAATTTATGGGAGTGAGATTTTGTGTGTGTACAAGATTGTGAGGTTGTGTGTTCATGTGCATGCCTGACTGTGCGTCTGTGGGGAGAGTGTGTGACAGCTTGAGTGTGAGTGTGTGTGAGTCTGTGAGGGTCAGGGTGTGTGGGTCTCTGTTGGAGTGAGTGAGCATGAGTGCGTGTGTGAGTGCATAAGAGGCTGTGAGTGTGTGGGTGTGTTGGTGTGTATAGTTGCATGACTGTGTGGCAATGCATGTGTACATGTGTGGGTGTGAGCCCATGAGTGTCTGTGAGAGTGTGTGAATTGTAGGAGTGAGTGTGCATCGGTGTGTGTGTCTTTGAGCTTGAGTGCATGGGTGTCTCCATGTGTAGGTGACTGTGGGTGTGGGACACTGTGTATGTGTTTGATTGCCTATAGGCTTGTGAGAGCGGGCTTTTGCCTGTGTGTGAATGAGTCTCTGTGACAGTGTGCGATAGTGTGTGGGAGTGTGAGTGAGTGTGTATGTTTCTGAGAGTGCAGGGGTCTGAGTGGGAGTGGGTGTTTGATTTTGTGTAGGAGAGGCTGGTTTTCAGTGAGTGTGTGTGACTGCATGTGTTTCGGTCAGTGTGAGTGTGAGGGTGAGTCATAATATGTGTGAGTAGGAGAGTGTGAAAGTGAGAGTGTAGGTGTGTGAGTGGAGGTGTGGGTGTGAGTGCACATACAAGTGTGCTTGTGTGTGAGAGATTGTGTGTGATGTTGTGTGTGAGTATGTCCCTGGGGGTTCAGGTCTGTGTACTTGTGCAAATTTCTGTGACATTTTGTGTGCATGTGTGTGCAGGTGTGTCTTCGTGTGTCTATGAGTGTCTCAGTGTGTGTAGGTGTGTTGAGTGTAACAGTGAGTGAGTGTGTGTGTGTCATTGTGTGAGGCAGGGTGAGAGTGTGTGCAAGTGTCTGAGTGTATTAGACTGAAGGAGTGAATGTGTGTCTATACAATTTTGAGAAATTCTGTGTGCGTGATTTTGTTAGAGTGTGTGTGTGACTGTGTGAAGGTGTACTGTTGTGTATGACAGTGTGTGATTGTGTGAGTGTGTGACAGTGGGTGTGAATGTGTGAGTGAGCTACTGAGAGTGTATGTGTCTGTGTGTGTGTGTGCATATGAGTTGGATTATGTGTGTGTGTGCGAGATTGTGCATTTACCTGTGTGTATGACTGGGTGTGACTGCACGTGACTGCTTGTGTGTGTGACAGTGTGAGCATGCATGAGTGTGTGTGAGCATGTGTGTCTCTGTAGGTGTGTGAGTGACTGAGTGTGATAGTGTGTTCGTGAGAGTGTTGGAGTGTGTGTGACTTTGTGAGTGTTAATATAATCGATTGATAGTGTGTGTGAATGTCAGTGTGTGAGTTAGTGAGTGCGGACTGTGTGTTTGTGATATGGTGTGAATGTGTGAGAGTGTGACGGAGTGTGAGAATGGGTGAGAGGTTTTGAGGTTGTTTGTGAGACTGTTACTGTGTGGCATTTAGCGAGTGTGTGAGTGTGAATACGAGTGTTTGTGTATGTGTGAATGCGTGTGAATGTGGGAGTGTGTCTGTGTGTGTAGGTGTGTGTGTCTGTCAGTTTGTGAACGTGTGATAGTGCGGGTGTTTGTGACTGGGTGTGTGTATGTGAGGGTACTTGTGAGAGTGTAGGTGAGTGAGTGAGAGTAAGTGCTTGAGTGTGTATATGGGCACTTGTTTGTATGTGTATGTGTTTGTGTGTGTCCCTGTGATGGTGTTTGTCCTGTTCTGTGCATGTATGTGAGTGTGTATTTGTGAGTGTGGGTGAGTGTGTGTGCCTGTATGTCTGTAAATGTGTGTGTCTGTGTATGTAGGTGTGTGAGTGTGTGTGATACTTCTTGAGTGTGTGTGTTCATGTGTGACAGTGAGTTCAGTGGCGTGTTTGTGTCTGAAGGTGTGTGAGTGTGTGTGAGAGAGGCTGAGGGAGTGTGACTGTGTAAGTGTGTGAGTCTTCATCAGAGAGCAGGTGTGCGAGTGGGAGAGGGTGTAGGTATGTATATGAGTGTGTGACCATGTGTGAGAGAGTGTGTGTGTCTGTGAGACTGTGTTTGAGGGTGAGTCATAATGTGTGTGAGTATGAGAGTGTGTATATGAGAGTGCAGGTGTGTGAGTGGGAGTGAGGGTGTGAGTGTGCATACAAGTGTGCAGGTGTGAGTGAGTGCGTGTGTTGGCGTGTGTGAGTGCCTCTCTGTGTGTTAAGGCCTGTGTATGTGTGCAAGTGTGTGTGACATTATGTGTGACTGTGTGTATTTATGTGTGTGTCTGTCAGAGTGTGTGTGTCTGTATGTAGGTATGTTGTGCGTGGGAATGAGTGTGATTGTGTGTGTGAGTGTGTGAGGCTGTGTGTGCATGCCAATGTAAGATAGTAGATGCAGAGTGTGAGTGATTGTGTGTGTATAGATGTTCTTGAAATTGCCTGTGTGAGATTGTGCTTGATAGTGTGTGTGACTGTGCGAATGTGTGACAGTGTGTTTGAGAGTGTGTGACTGTGTTAGGGGGTGTTACAGTGGCTGTGACTGAGTGTGTTTTCTTGTGTGAAAGTGTCATAGAGGGATTGTGAGTGTGTATGCGTATATTTTTGTGTGCATGTGTGTGACTGTGTGTGTGTGTTCATGACCCGGTTGGAGTGTTTGCGACACTTTGTGATTGCGCGTGTGTGTGTGAGTGTGTGTGTGTGTGTGAACGTGTGTCACATTGGGTACTACTGCCATGGTTATATGTGGGTGTGTTTGTGATGATTTGTGTGTGTGAGCAGGTGGGGGTGTGAATGAGTTGGTGTGTGTAGGTACATGATTGTGTGTGATGGTGTGAGATTGTGTGTGTGTGTGAGTGAGTTTGTGTAGGTGTGTGAGTGTGTTCAACAATGTGAGTGTGTGTGTTATTGCATGTGAGTCAGCGTGTTAGAGTGTGTTTGGTGTGACTAGGTGTGAATGGGACTGTGAGTTCATGTGTGAGTGTGTGAAAGTGCATCTGTGTGTGATGATGAGAGAGTGTAAACGAGTGTGTGTCTGTGTGTGAGTTGAGCGTGTTTCACCGTGAGTATGTGTTAGTGAGTGTGTGTGTATGTGTGAGTTCCAGTGTGTGCATTTGTGAGTATGCGCTGGGGGACTGACTGTTCCTGTGGGTCTATGTGAGCACGTGTGAGTGTGTTTGTGAAAGCGAATTTTTGCGAGTGGGATTGTGTGCGTGTACACAATTGTGTGATTGTGTGTTCGTGTGCTTGTGTGACTGTGTGTGTATGTGGGGAGTGTGTGTGACAGTCTGAGGGTGAGTGCATGTGTCTGTGAGTGAGTGTGTGCATGAGGGCTTGTGAGAGTGCATAAGAGCCTGTGAGTGTGTGGGTATGCCAGTGTGTGTAGTTTGTGAGTGTGTGTGGCAGTGTGTGTGTACCTGTGTTGGTGTGAGTCTGTGAGTGTCTGTGAGAGTGTCTGATGTGTAGCAGTGTGTGTGCATTAGTGTGTGTGTATTTGAGCCTGGAGTGCATGGGCGAGTCTCTGTGTGTAGGAGATTGTGGGTATGGGACACTGTGTATGTGTTTGAGTGCATATGAGCATGTGAGTGTGGGGTTTTGCCTGTGTGTGATTGAGGCTGTGTGACAGTGTGTGAGAGTGTGTGAGAGTGTGTGTGTGCATGTTTCTGAGAGTGCATGTGTCTGAGTGGGAGTGGGTGTTTGATTTTGTGTAGGAGTGTCTGGTTTTCGGTGACTGTGACTGCCTGCATGTGTTTCTGTCAGTGTGTGTGTGTGAGAGTGAGTCATAATGCGTGTATGAGAGTGTGTATGAGAGAGTTCAGGTGTATGAGAGGGAGTGAGAGTGTGAGTGTGCACAAAAGTGTGCAGGTGTGTGTGAGTGCGTGTGGTGGCATGTGGGAGTGCCTCTCTGTGTGTTAAGGCCTGTGTATGTGTGCAACTGTGTGTGACATTATGTCTGACTGTATTTAGGTGTGTGTCTCAGAGTGTGTGTGTACATGTGTAGGATTATTGTGCGTGGGAATGAGTGTGAGTGTGTGTGTGAGTGTGTGAAGCTGTGTGTGAGTGCCTAAGAAAGAGAGTAGATGCAGAGTGAGAGATATTGGGTGTGTCTAGAAGTTTTTGAATTTCCCTGTGTGAGACTGCTTGAGTCTGTGTGTGTGACTGAGTGAAGGTGTGACGCTGTGTTTGACAGTGTATGAATGTGTTAGTGTGTGTTACAGTGGGTGTGAGTGTGAGTGTGTTTCTGAGAATAAATGCATCAGAGAGTGATTATGAGTGAGGATGAGTTTGATTGCACATGCATGTGTATGATTGTGTGTGTGTGCTCCTGACCCTGTAGGAGTGTGTGTGACACATTGTGGTTGTGCATGAGTGTGTGTGGGTGTTAGTGAACGTGTGTCAGACTGGGTACTATTGTAATTTATAAATGTGGGTGTGTGCATATGTTTTGTGAATGTGAGCAGGTGAGGGTATCTGTGAGATGGAGTGTGCAGGTATGTGATTGTATGTGACATTGTGTGAGAGTGTGTGAGACTGTGTGTGAGTGCGTTTGTGTGTCAGAGTGTCTCTGTGTAGGTGTGTGTGTGTGTTTAGAAATGTGTTAGTGTGTGAGAGTGCATGTGACCCAGTGTGTGAGGGTGTGTTTGGTGTGACTAGGTGTGAAACTGACTGTGTTCATGTGAGTGTCTGTGCAAGTGTGAGTTTAGGTGTGAGTGTTGGTGAGTGTGTGATGGGGGTTTGACAGTGTGTGTGTCTGTGTGTGAGAGTGTGTGAGTTTGTCAAAGAAAATTTCTGTAATTGAGATGGTGTGCGTGTGTAAAAGATTGTGAGACTGAGTGTGTGCATGCGTGACTGTGTATGTGTGTGTGAGGGGTGCGTGAAAGTCTAAGTGTGAGTGTGTGTGAGTCTGTGAGTGTGTGGGTGTGTGGTGTCTTTTGGAGTGAGAGTGTGCATCAGTGCTTGTGTGAGTGCATAAGAGCCTGTGAGTGCGTGGGTATGCCAGTGTGTGTAGTTGTGTGAGTTTGTGTGGCAGTGTGTGTGTACCTGTGAGGTTGTGAGCCTGTGAGTGTCTCTGAGAGTGTCTGATGTGTAGGAGTGAGTGTGCGTCAGTGTGTGTGTCTCTGAGACTTGAGTGCATTGGCAAGTCTCTGTGTGTAGGTGATTGTGGGTATGGGACACTGTGTATGTGTTTGAGTGCATAGGAGCATGTGAGTGTGGGGTTTTGCCTGTGCGAGATTGAGTCTGTGTGAGAGTGTGCGATAGTGTGTGAGAGTGTGTGTGGTTGTGCATGTTTCTGAGAGTGCATGTGTCTGAGTGGGAGTGGGTGTTTGATTTTGTGTAGGAGAGGCTGGATTTCGGTGACTGTGTTGTGTAACTGCATGTGTTTCTGTCAGTGTGTGTGTGTGAGGGTGAGTCATAATGCGTGTGAGTATGAGTGTGTATGTGAGAGTGCAGGTGTGTGAGAGGGAGTGAGTGTGTGAGTGCGCACACAAGTGTGCAGGTGTGTGTAAGTGCATGTGTTGGTGTGTGTGAGTGCCTCTCTGTCTGCTAAGGCCTCTGTATGTGTGCAGGTGTGTGTGAACTTATGTGTGACTGTGTATTTAGGTGTGTGCCTGTCAAGGTGTGTGCGTCTCTGTGTAGGATTATTGCGTGTGGGAATGAGTGTGATTGTGTGAGTGAGTGTGTATGGCTGTGTGCTAGTGCCTCTGTAACACATTAGATGCAAAGTGAGAGTAATTTTTGTGTCTAGAAGTTTTTGAATTTGCCTGTGTGGGATTGTGCTTGAGTGTGTGTGTGCGACCTTGTGAAGGTGTGTCAGTGTGTTTGAGAACATGTGACTGTGTTAGGGTGTTTTACAGTGGGTTTGAGTGTGAGTGCGTTTCTGAGTGACGGTGTCAGTGGGATTGTGAGTGTGTATGAGCTTGATTGTGCATGCGTGTGCATCATAGTGTGTGAGTGTGTTTTCCCGACCCTGTAGGAGTGTGTGTGACATTTTGAAGTTGTGAATGAGTGTGCGTGGCTGCGTGTGAACTTGTGTCAGACTGGGAACCATTGTCATTAATATAGCTGGGTGTGTGCATGTATGTTTTGTGTGTGTGAGCAGGTTAGTGTAGGTGTGAGTTGGTGTGTGTAGGTATGTGAATGTGCGTGACATTGAGAGTGTGTGAGACTGAAAGGGAGTGTGAGTGCGTTTGTGTGTTTGAGTGAGTCTGTGTAGGTGTCTGAGTGTGTTTAACAATGTGTGAGTGGGTGTGAGTGCATGTGAGTCAGCATGAGAGAGTGTGTTTGGGGTGACCATGTGTGAAAGTGACTGTGTGTTCATGAGTGAGTGTGTGAAATTGTATGAGTGTGTGAAGATGAGAGTGTGTAAAAGAGTGTGAGATTGTGAGTGAGTTGTGAGTGTGTTTCACTGTGTGAGCATGTGTTTGTGTGTGCATGTGTGAGTTTAGGTGTGAGTGCTTGTGAGTGTGTGAAGGGGTTCTGAGAGTGTTTGTGTGTGTCTGTGTGTGAGAGAATGTGAGTGTGCTTGTGAAAGTGAATTTATGGGAGTGAGATTTTGTGTGTGTACAAGATTGTGAGGTTGTGTGTTCATGTGCATGCCTGACTGTGCGTCTGTGGGGAGAGTGTGTGACAGCTTGAGTGTGAGTGTGTGTGAGTCTGTGAGGGTCAGGGTGTGTGGGTCTCTGTTGGAGTGAGTGAGCATGAGTGCGTGTGTGAGTGCATAAGAGGCTGTGAGTGTGTGGGTGTGTTGGTGTGTATAGTTGCATGACTGTGTGGCAATGCATGTGTACATGTGTGGGTGTGAGCCCATGAGTGTCTGTGAGAGTGTGTGAATTGTAGGAGTGAGTGTGCATCGGTGTGTGTGTCTTTGAGCTTGAGTGCATGGGTGTCTCCATGTGTAGGTGACTGTGGGTGTGGGACACTGTGTATGTGTTTGATTGCCTATAGGCTTGTGAGAGCGGGCTTTTGCCTGTGTGTGAATGAGTCTCTGTGACAGTGTGCGATAGTGTGTGGGAGTGTGAGTGAGTGTGTATGTTTCTGAGAGTGCAGGGGTCTGAGTGGGAGTGGGTGTTTGATTTTGTGTAGGAGAGGCTGGTTTTCAGTGAGTGTGTGTGACTGCATGTGTTTCGGTCAGTGTGAGTGTGAGGGTGAGTCATAATATGTGTGAGTAGGAGAGTGTGAAAGTGAGAGTGTAGGTGTGTGAGTGGAGGTGTGGGTGTGAGTGCACATACAAGTGTGCTTGTGTGTGAGAGATTGTGTGTGATGTTGTGTGTGAGTATGTCCCTGGGGGTTCAGGTCTGTGTACTTGTGCAAATTTCTGTGACATTTTGTGTGCATGTGTGTGCAGGTGTGTCTTCGTGTGTCTATGAGTGTCTCAGTGTGTGTAGGTGTGTTGAGTGTAACAGTGAGTGAGTGTGTGTGTGTCATTGTGTGAGGCAGGGTGAGAGTGTGTGCAAGTGTCTGAGTGTATTAGACTGAAGGAGTGAATGTGTGTCTATACAATTTTGAGAAATTCTGTGTGCGTGATTTTGTTAGAGTGTGTGTGTGACTGTGTGAAGGTGTACTGTTGTGTATGACAGTGTGTGATTGTGTGAGTGTGTGACAGTGGGTGTGAATGTGTGAGTGAGCTACTGAGAGTGTATGTGTCTGTGTGTGTGTGTGCATATGAGTTGGATTATGTGTGTGTGTGCGAGATTGTGCATTTACCTGTGTGTATGACTGGGTGTGACTGCACGTGACTGCTTGTGTGTGTGACAGTGTGAGCATGCATGAGTGTGTGTGAGCATGTGTGTCTCTGTAGGTGTGTGAGTGACTGAGTGTGATAGTGTGTTCGTGAGAGTGTTGGAGTGTGTGTGACTTTGTGAGTGTTAATATAATCGATTGATAGTGTGTGTGAATGTCAGTGTGTGAGTTAGTGAGTGCGGACTGTGTGTTTGTGATATGGTGTGAATGTGTGAGAGTGTGACGGAGTGTGAGAATGGGTGAGAGGTTTTGAGGTTGTTTGTGAGACTGTTACTGTGTGGCATTTAGCGAGTGTGTGAGTGTGAATACGAGTGTTTGTGTATGTGTGAATGCGTGTGAATGTGGGAGTGTGTCTGTGTGTGTAGGTGTGTGTGTCTGTCAGTTTGTGAACGTGTGATAGTGCGGGTGTTTGTGACTGGGTGTGTGTATGTGAGGGTACTTGTGAGAGTGTAGGTGAGTGAGTGAGAGTAAGTGCTTGAGTGTGTATATGGGCACTTGTTTGTATGTGTATGTGTTTGTGTGTGTCCCTGTGATGGTGTTTGTCCTGTTCTGTGCATGTATGTGAGTGTGTATTTGTGAGTGTGGGTGAGTGTGTGTGCCTGTATGTCTGTAAATGTGTGTGTCTGTGTATGTAGGTGTGTGAGTGTGTGTGATACTTCTTGAGTGTGTGTGTTCATGTGTGACAGTGAGTTCAGTGGCGTGTTTGTGTCTGAAGGTGTGTGAGTGTGTGTGAGAGAGGCTGAGGGAGTGTGACTGTGTAAGTGTGTGAGTCTTCATCAGAGAGCAGGTGTGCGAGTGGGAGAGGGTGTAGGTATGTATATGAGTGTGTGACCATGTGTGAGAGAGTGTGTGTGTCTGTGAGACTGTGTTTGAGGGTGAGTCATAATGTGTGTGAGTATGAGAGTGTGTATATGAGAGTGCAGGTGTGTGAGTGGGAGTGAGGGTGTGAGTGTGCATACAAGTGTGCAGGTGTGAGTGAGTGCGTGTGTTGGCGTGTGTGAGTGCCTCTCTGTGTGTTAAGGCCTGTGTATGTGTGCAAGTGTGTGTGACATTATGTGTGACTGTGTGTATTTATGTGTGTGTCTGTCAGAGTGTGTGTGTCTGTATGTAGGTATGTTGTGCGTGGGAATGAGTGTGATTGTGTGTGTGAGTGTGTGAGGCTGTGTGTGCATGCCAATGTAAGATAGTAGATGCAGAGTGTGAGTGATTGTGTGTGTATAGATGTTCTTGAAATTGCCTGTGTGAGATTGTGCTTGATAGTGTGTGTGACTGTGCGAATGTGTGACAGTGTGTTTGAGAGTGTGTGACTGTGTTAGGGGGTGTTACAGTGGCTGTGACTGAGTGTGTTTTCTTGTGTGAAAGTGTCATAGAGGGATTGTGAGTGTGTATGCGTATATTTTTGTGTGCATGTGTGTGACTGTGTGTGTGTGTTCATGACCCGGTTGGAGTGTTTGCGACACTTTGTGATTGCGCGTGTGTGTGTGAGTGTGTGTGTGTGTGTGAACGTGTGTCACATTGGGTACTACTGCCATGGTTATATGTGGGTGTGTTTGTGATGATTTGTGTGTGTGAGCAGGTGGGGGTGTGAATGAGTTGGTGTGTGTAGGTACATGATTGTGTGTGATGGTGTGAGATTGTGTGTGTGTGTGAGTGAGTTTGTGTAGGTGTGTGAGTGTGTTCAACAATGTGAGTGTGTGTGTTATTGCATGTGAGTCAGCGTGTGAGAGTGTGTTTGGTGTGACTAGGTGTGAATGGGACTGTGAGTTCATGTGTGAGTGTGTGAAAGTGCATCTGTGTGTGATGATGAGAGAGTGTAAACGAGTGTGTGACTGTGTGTGAGTTGAGCGTGTTTCACCGTGAGTATGTGTTAGTGAGTGTGTGTGTATGTGTGAGTTCCAGTGTGTGCATTTGTGAGTATGCGCTGGGGGACTGACTGTTCCTGTGGGTCTATGTGAGCACGTGTGAGTGTGTTTGTGAAAGCGAATTTTTGCGAGTGGGATTGTGTGCGTGTGTACACAATTGTGTGATTGTGTGTTCGTGTGCTTGTGTGACTGTGTGTGTATGTGGGGAGTGTGTGTGACAGTCTGAGGGTGAGTGCATGTGTCTGTGAGTGAGTGTGTGCATGAGGGCTTGTGAGAGTGCATAAGAGCCTGTGAGTGTGTGGGTATGCCAGTGTGTGTAGTTTGTGAGTGTGTGTGGCAGTGTGTGTGTACCTGTGTTGGTGTGAGTCTGTGAGTGTCTGTGAGAGTGTCTGATGTGTAGCAGTGTGTGTGCATTAGTGTGTGTGTATTTGAGCCTGGAGTGCATGGGCGAGTCTCTGTGTGTAGGAGATTGTGGGTATGGGACACTGTGTATGTGTTTGAGTG